>NC_064537.1:2397500-2697500 GCF_023856365.1 Brienomyrus brachyistius
TGTGGCTGTCAGTGTTCAGGAGGAGGAGGAAGAGAGGATGAAGAAAAAGAAGAAAAAGAAAACCCAGGCTGGAGATGAGGATGTGGCTGTCAGTGTTCAGGAGGAGGAGGAAGAGAGGATGAAGAAAAAGAAGAAAAGGAAAGCCCAGGCTGGAGATGAGGATGTGGCTGTCGGTGTTCAGGAGGAGGAGGAAGAGAGGATGAAGAAAAAGAAGAAAAGGAAAACCCAGGCTGGAGATGAGGATGTGGCTGTCAGTGTTCAGGAGGAGGAGGAAGAGAGGATGAAGAAAAAGAAGAAAAGGAAAGCCCAGGCTGGAGATGAGGATGTGGCTGTCGGTGTTCAGGAGGAGGAGGAAGAGAGGATGAAGAATAAGAAGAAAAGGAAAACCCAGGCTGGAGATGAGGATGTGGCTGTCAGTGTTCAGGAGGAGGAGGAAGAGAGGATGAAGAATAAGAAGAAAAGGAAAGCACCGGCTAAAGCGGGTGACATAGCTGTGGTCATACAAGAGACAAAGAAGGAACCAAATGAGAAGGAGAGAGTTCATACAGGTAGTGATGAGGGACAGTCTGGCAGCCAAGAAATAGCGCCATCCAAAGGAAGGAGAAAGAAGAGTGAAGGAGGACAAGAGGCGAAGACAAGTAGCGAGGGGAGTGCTGTGACGGAGGACCAGGAGCGAGGCATCTTAACGAGAAAACAAAGGAAGAACAGGAGGAAGTCAGACGGGGACAAGCTGGCATGTGAGGACAGCATGCAGACAAACCAGGGGGAGACAGCCATAACGTCACAGGGCAGAAGAAAGCAGAGGGAAGGAACTCCCACAGAAGAGGTATTTTCTGTGTAGCTATTAGTCTAATGCTGCGATAGTGTTGTGTTAGTCTGACAGTATGTGTGTGCAGTATGTATGTTGATGAAATGCAAAAGTAGGTCCTTCCTTGAAATGTGAACCTGCAGCTGTTTGCTCAAACATCCAATTGTTTCAGCTGCTACAGCAGCCCTCGTCTGGTGTGGTTACCTTCCTGGATGTTCTCTTCAGTAACAAGGATTAATCTTTCTCAGGTGGATGTGGTGTTTCTATCAGAAAAGATGGGCAATAAAGATGAAGTCACCATTGACCAGGTACTGATCTCCCATTTTTAGCAAAACTGGCTTTTCATTTGGGTTCTTTTAAATGTGTTTTTGTGTATCCACAGTATATGTTACATACAAACATCATAAATGAATACCCTCTTCCGCAGGAACGACGACAAGCCTTGCAGAATGAAATTGATAAGGCATCCTGTCCCAGTGGGACGCAGGTCCGTATCAGCTCGCTTCCATAAATACTGCCGTTTGGTTTCCAGAGCATGCTCTGATGGTCAACGCCTGACTTTGTGTTTTTGTATGCTTATTAGATGCTTGGACAGTGGGGTTCCGCCCACTTTGAGAATGCCAGCCAGCAGCAGAAGTTCCTGAGACTCATGGGTGGGTTCAAGAAAGGCAATAAGCCAATAGGGTCTGAGGAGGGGCGGGCCAACATGGCGCTGGGGAAGGAAGGACAGCAGCGCTTGCAACAGGACCTCCTGGTGGAATTTGAGCGAGCACAGAGCCGCCGGATGGACTTCCAGAACAAGGGGGTGGGCCTCGGCTTCTCCCCTCAGTCTAATAAAAAGTTCTTCATTGATGTCAATGCTAGTCGGTCTGTACGGTTTGATGACTGAACCCAGGACCAGACAGGACAAACGGACAGGTCTCTGTGTGACATCATGCTTCCTATTCTGGAGCACGGGCTGGAGATGTCAGCCTCGTACTGGGTACCAGAGGAAGAGGCCTCAAGGCACACTTATGTATTGAATTTTTCTATAAAGTGTTTTTTTAAAAAACCATGTATCGTGAACTATGTATTTTCTTCCCTTGTTTTGTATGATGTTGATGGAATGTGTTGAAACAGTCCCATCATAGCGTGAAATAAGTGATGACTGAAACACCCGCTCCAAAATATACAACACAGGTCAGGTTAATGATGGCGGTGATCGAAGTAAGAGGCAGAACATCGCCGAACCGACGGGAAGGGCTGTGAAAGTCTTTCTCTGTCATGACACAGAAAATATTTATTGATGGGCTTCTGAATCGTATCCATAACGCACAAGTCCAAAAACGATCATACTTCCCTGATTTTAGAAGTCGGGTTCATATCTGGAGAGAACTAATTTCTTAAGGTGTGTTTCTTATGCACTTGATTAAAACGCGCTTCGACGGCAGCGGAGGATTGGCGGCTTCGATTGTGACTCGGCTTCCCATGAGCGGTGAGGCTGCGGCCGGAAGTGGAGACGCTTCCCGGAGGGAGGGGAGGTCATATGACGGGGGAAGATGGCTGCTGTTCAGTGGTGAGTGTTTTTAACTTCCATCCCTACCTGGATTAGCCGCCGTGGGATTTTCGGTGTCGGCATGTGGCCGGGATGCCCGGTGATGGTGGGGGGCCGTGACGCGGAGTGTGTCGCGGGGTGACGGATGCGCTTCGGCCGGTCGCGTGGCTCCGCAGCCCGTGACATTCTGTTATTAGTCCGCACCAGCTGCTCTGGCTGCGCTCGCGAACGCGTTTCTCTGCGCCGTTGGCATTTCTCAGCGCGTCCGTGTAGGTGAACGTACGTGCAGGTTTTAAGGCGCTCCTCGCCTTCCCTGTCCGCCCCAGGCACAGCCGCGTCCGGCGGTACGAAGCCGAGCTGCAGGGCTGCCGTCTGGAGGCCGCGCCCGTGGAGGCCGCGGACTACCATCCCTTCAAGCCCATCACGGTGAGTAGGAGGCCGGCTCCTCCCTGCGCCGCTCCGCGGGCTCCGCAGTCCGATGTTTTCGTCAAAATGTAGAATAAAACCGTAACAGCAATAGGACACCTGTAGATAGTTTGGATTTTATAAATAACAGGTGTAAGACACCGTGTTAATCGTATATAAGTTAGTGGGTAGTGGAAGTATATGAGGGATCTGGGCTTTTAGAGGCTGTGACCCAGTAAAGCACAGTATACATTGTTTACTATGGACGTCTGATGTGTCTCCATCAGACTTAACTCCACGTAAGATCATATTTGACATTGTGGCTTGTGTTAGTCATATCAGTGCATAATAACTAATTGTAAATGTATTTACCATTTTTCCTTTACAAACGTATTTATTTGGATGAAAGCCCAACCAGTTACTCTTAGCTTGGTCTCTGAGCCATCGCGTCTCTGCTTAAATGGGCATCACTCGTGGTCATGCTTTAATTTCTGTGTTACTGATGGTGTGTCGTCTCCCCTTTGTGACTGGATACGGAGACCCTGGAGGTATCTCGTG
The DNA here is from genome assembly GCF_023856365.1 of Brienomyrus brachyistius. Classification (NCBI taxonomy): domain Eukaryota; kingdom Metazoa; phylum Chordata; class Actinopteri; order Osteoglossiformes; family Mormyridae; genus Brienomyrus; species Brienomyrus brachyistius. Next base: position 2,400,806 of record NC_064537.1, read on the forward strand.
GGGCCGGAGGTGCCGTCACATTTCCTGCACTCCTTACTCTGCCCCCTCTCCCCCCGGCAGGTGACTGACTCAAAGACGCGGAAGGGAGGCCGCAAAGGAAGCACCTCCTCGTCGTCCTCGTCCTCCTCCAGCTCGGCAGCCGCCGACCCCCTCAGCTCCATGCTGGAAGGCACTGATCCCCTTTCCATGTTTGCGGCTGCTTCTGCGAGTGAGACACCTGCGCTCTCACACAGCACCTCGGCCGGGGTGAGGCGGTAACCATGGTGACAGCCTGGGATGACAAACGCTGTAATTGAAAGGGGCTCTGGTGGTCAAGGTTGGCATGGCAACCTTTAATTGTTGTGAATTTTGGGGGGGTTTGTTTTATTCAGGAATTGGGGCGACGGCGGAGAGAACAGGAGGAGGAGGTGGGGCCGGATTTCGAGCCTTGGTCGGCCAAGCGTGGGGAGATCCTGGCCAGGTTCACCACCACAGAGAAGCTATCAATCGTGAGTCTACCAGAGGGGTTGAGCGGTTCTGGGAGAGAGGCTGGGGGGAGAACCTGAGATGCGTGTCAGAGGGGGGCTTGGCGGCTGTGGGGTGACCAGGACCAGAGCTGGTGACCTCCCTCTCCGAGGTTTAAGTTTCTCTAATGACTGTTTGTCTCTTTCACAGAACCTTTTCATGGGCTCAGACAAAGGTAAGATCTGAAGGCCCATGATCTTGTCTTTGTCACCATGATTGTTCAGCATAAAGTCACGCAAACCCAGACCTACTGTTAAATTAATCTTAAATCCAGATGCTTAAATCGCATCAGAATTGTTGAACCCTAAGTTTCAGATAGGGAGCTTTCTGTTGAGTCAGGGCCATCATCACAGATGATGTCACGCCTCTTTGGGTGCTTCCAGGCAAGGCCTCCAGCCCTGGGTCCACGGTGTCCGAGAAGGTGCGCAACCGGCTGGAGGAGCTGGACGACATGGAGGAGGTGTGTGGGCGTCTGCGTGCCTCTGTCCGTGTGTCTGTCTGTGCGCGTCTCTGGGGACCTCCGGACCCTAACCCTGCCTGTGCTGCACCAGGGCTCCCAGCGCGAGATGCTGAACCTGTCCCAGCAGGACTACGTGAACCGCATTGAGGAGCTGAACCAGTCCCTGAAGGAAGCATGGTCCTCTGACCAGAAGGTCAAAGCCCTCAAGATCGTCATTCAGGTGAGGGTGGTTTGGAGATCCATGGGGTTTCTGCTCCACCTGAGGCTGATCTCTCATGTCTGTGTGTGTGTGTTTTTGTACACATTAGTGCTCCAAGCTGCTGTCGGATACCTCGGTTATTCAGTTCTACCCCAGCAAGTTTGTCCTCATCACAGACATACTTGACACATTCGGTAGGTCACACTGAAATCTGCGCCCCTCGCTGTGACTGTGCCATCTCTGTGCTGGCATCCTCACAGTGCCCTAGCTGTGACCTCACGTGTGTTTGCTTGCAGGACGCTTGGTGTACGAGCGGATTTGGTCCATGTGCTCCGATGCCGGCACGCCCCCAGGTGAGACGCACTCTGCCTTTCCTTTTAAACGCAGTCTTGGGTCTCCCAAAGGAGCTCAGCTGGAAAAACCCTACTAGCACCATAAAGATCCCTGGGAGGGACGGTTTGTTGACGGCGGCGGGGATGCCTGGCTGCGGGGATGCCTGGCGGCGGGGATGTGATGACTGAGAAGTGATGGCCTCTTGATGAATTTGCTGGAGGTACCTTCTCAATCTGCTCCCTCCCCAACTCCAGGCACCTTCTCCCCTGACTGCGTGAATGACACAGCGAAGGAGACCTGTCTGAACTGGTTCTTCAAGATCGCCTCCATCCGTGAGCTCGTCCCGCGACTGTATCCTTGATTTACTTCCTTTCACTGCTGTCCTCCTTGTGATGCTCATTTTTCCTGTGAAAGGTCCGCCATTGTTATTCGCCGTTTCGTCCATAACTCTGCCTCAGATATGTGGAAGCAGCTATTCTGAACTGTAACTGCTTCCTGTCTAAGTCGTGAGTGTCCGTCCCTCCAGTGGTGTCTGGGTCCTCCAGCATCCCAGAATGCTCCCAGAATTACAAGCACTAGTGCTATTTGGTAGTATTTAGATAAGTATTTAAAAAAAGAGTTGATGTCTTGGTTGTTCCACAATGACTTAAAAACCTGTACCTATTCATTTGTCTTCCAACAAAGTATCCAGTACAGTATAGGGTTGTGGCTATTAAATTGATTTTAGTGCCTATGAACAGCTCCCCACGTGGGATTTGAACCAATACCCTCATGCTCTGGATTCCATGCATTTAACTGCAGCAGAAGCAGTGATGGTGTTTTTAGGTTCTTGGTCTCTCATTGTTTACTAGGGGGGTTCAGGAGACTCTGCCTCGCCTCACAGCCATGATTCGGGGGATCGGGGATCCACTGGTGGCAGTTTACGCACGGGCCTATCTCTGCAGGGTGAGTGAGCTGGCACCTCTCAGGGATGCCTGTCTTCTGTGTCACTGTGTATAAGGTCAAGGAACTGCATTGAATTGGATCTCCATAATTTTAATGAGAAATACAAAGAAAGTAACTGACATTTTATGTTCAGTGCGCTTCTCTACCCCCCCCCCCCCCCCCCCCCCCCGCCCACCCTCAGGTCGGCATGGCGGTAGCGCCTCACTTGAAGGAGAGCCTCAACAAGAATTTCTTCGATCTGCTGGCCTCCTTCCGTCAGACCCACAGTGACAGCGTCCAGAACCAGTTGGTTCTGCAGCGGGTGGAGGTTCCAGTTTACCTGACGCTCTACTCCCCAGCTATTCACTGGATCCTACAGTGTGTTTCCTACAGGGCCCCAGAGGTGACCTGACACCCCCGCCGTTTGGCCCCCACCCACCCCCTGCTGTGTGTGTGTGATGGGGGTCACGCATGTATTCCTAAAGACCCTTTGTAGGGTTTATCTGTGCAGCAGGACCCTGGTCGGGGATGGCAGAAGCTCTCTGTGTCGACACTCATGCCTGGGGTGTTTTTCAGGCATTACTGACCGAGATGATGGACAGGTGCAGGAAGCTGGGAAATAAGTAAGTTTGCGTCGGGGGGGGGAGTCACAGTTTCCTAGGAGACTGGTCAGCTGGGGACTGTAGCTGGGACTGTAAGGATGCTGCTCCCCCACAGTGCCCTGCTGCTGAACTCGGTGATGTGGGCGTTCCGCGCGGAGTTCGTGGCGGCTCGCGCCACCGACTTCATCGCCATGATCAAGGATTGCGACGAGGCGGGTTTCCCCAAGGTCAGAGGCCGTCCCCACGAAGAGCAGCTTGGCACCGTCCTGTGACCTGTGCATGTCAGGAACGCTCTGCAAATGCTCAGTCACAGTTAGATGTAGCTCAGACGGTCGGGTCAAAACCGAGACCTCCTAACCAAGACCTCCCTCCGCCCCCCCCCCCCCCCTTTGGCATGACTTATTTGCTTACTGTTATCTAATTTTGTTATATCAGTTAATACTGACCGGTAACCTTGCAGACACAGAACCACTTGGTTAGCTCGGCTAAAGGCAGTACCTGTACTTCGCCTGTACTTCTACCCCCATCTGTAACCTGCCCCCCCCCCATCACAGCACCTGCTGTTTGGCTCCCTGGGCCGGAGCCTGGCCTGCGCCGACCCCCCCGAAAGCGAAAGGCTCTCTATCCTGAACGAGGCCTGGAAGGTGATCACCAAAGTGCGCAGTCCTCAGGTATGCTCAAGAAGCACGGCCGAAAGGTCTGGTGATGCCTACACCTGTGGATGCCTCGTACTGATGTCCCCGCCCCCCCCCCACAGGACTACATCAGCTGTGCCCAGATCTGGGTGGAGTTCACCTGTCGCCACTTTACGGTGAGCTCTGCTGGGGATCTTCTGAATGAATCTCAAGTCAAGTCCCACCAGGGAAATTTAGGTTGCAGCCAGGCATTTAAGAAGGAATACAACAAATAAATTAATTAATACAACATTAAAACCAGATGATAACATAGAGACAGTGACCAATACATAATACAAAACCGACCGGTACCCAGTACACCCCAGTGCATGATCACAACATGGAGAGACTGGGAAGGCAGAAGAGCCAGAACATCCATAGTTAAATCCATGAGTGAGATCATCTGTGCTTATTCGGTGTATTAACAGCAGCACAAACAAAAGAGAGGTTATATCTTTTACTCCTGTGTGTGGGAAGCTCTATACCTGCTACCTGAAGGTAGAAGGACAAACAGCCTCACTACCCCACGGGAAGCCTAATGCCCCGCCCACTCCCCCGCTGCCTAATCTGTAAGCAGGTGCCTCTATTCGGAAGGTTGCCAGTTCAAATCCCAGAATCTGGACCTCAACCCCCAAATGCTCCAGGGACTGGCTGGCACTGTTTTCTCAACAAAACAAAAAAAATGCGTCGCTTTGGCTAGAATAATAAAAATATATATATATATATCTAAATCGGGGTCTTAACTTGTTTTGACATTTTAAATTGAGAGATCGCTCTCCTGTCTGTACAGGCAGTACATGCAGTCCTGGAGGATTTTGCAGGATTTTTTACATTATGGAGGCTTTTGAAATTGATGACTGTGGTTATTTAATTAAAAAATGAAGCCTGTGCTGTGTCTGTCAGAAGCGGGAGGTCAACACTGTGCTGTCTGACATCATCAAACACATGACCCCCGACCGTGCCTTTGAGGACGCCTACCCTCAGGTAATGCGCATGTACACACAGCTCAGAGGTGAAAGGGGGTCGCTGGGCTTTGCAGACCGTGAGGGTGACGCTCTGTGTTCTGTGTCGCAGTTACGGTCCGTGATAAACAAGATCCTGAGCCACTTCCATGACTTTTCTGTGCTCTTCTCTATGGTAAGAAATGCATTTTTACAACGTGTTGTTTTTTCCGTTTATGCAGTTGAATGTTTGACTTTATTTAAAAGCACAGTTGTAGGCTGTCAAGGGATTTGGACCAACAACATACATGGTATAAGTTTTTGGTTGGGTAGTGATCAGCCTTTCTCCTTCTGCACCTCCAGGAGAGGTTCCTGCCCTTCCTGGACATGTTCCAGAAGGACAGCGTCAGGGTGGAGGTGTGTCGCTCCATCATGGAGGTCTTCATAAAGTATGTAGTCGTCCTGCTACTGCCGCGGGGGGGCGTAATCCCATGCCGGGGACCTGGGTAGGCGCTGAACCCAGCGATTGTGTGTCCGCAGGCACCAGCAGGAACCCACGCGAGACCCCGTCATCCTCAACGCACTGCTGCACATCTGCAAGACTATGCACGACTCCGTGAAGTGAGTGTGCCGTCCGTCCGTCCCCCCCCCCCCCCCCCGCTGCCGAGTCTCCTGGCGTCACCTTTGCTGTGCCTCTTTTCTCTTAGTGCTCTGACTCTAGATGACGAGAAGAGGTCCCTCTCACAGCTAATTAACGGCTTCATTCGCATGGTGAGACACAGACACACACACACACACACACACACATACACCTCGGCTTTGCCCCCATTTACCTTGACTAATTATGCCCCCCTTCCAGGTGTCATTTGGACGTGACTTTGAGCAGCAGTTGAGCTTCTGTGTAGAGGCACGCGCTACGTTCTGTAACCTGGAGCCCGTCCTGATCCAGCTCATCCATGTGAGCCCCCCCCCTCCCCCCCCCCCAGCCACTAAACCTAAACACTAGTGATGGACAGGGGCCAGTTCCGTCATTTAATGTCTAACTTACAAACGATGTGGTGTTAAGGTTTCAAGAAAACAGGTTCTGAATAACGCCTCGTCACCTGTTTTGCTCTATTTTCTGACGCCACTAGATGGTGCTCTCGGTTCAAAAATGCACTCGAAGCATGTTCCAAAGCAAACCAAGAGCACCATCTAGTGGAGTCAGAGAATATAGTAAGTGGTTCATGATGAGTCGTTTAGTCGGTCACTCATAATCACTGTGCTCTCTTCATGCGCTATACTGAACACTTAGGGGTACAACAGCAGAGTCCCTTATCAGTTGCTATCACCGTTCTCCCCTGTAGGGGACACTCGAGAGCGTCTATCATTTCCTATCTCCTGTAAGACCTCACTCTACTCCCCAAGTTTACATCACATGACATGATTTATTTGCTTACCAACATGTAGTTCATCCAAAGGCTTGACATGATTCAGGTACCCTACAGGCACAGGACAGGCTCTTGGACCACATGATCAGCTAGACTAAAGGCGGCTTGCCTGTACCTGTACGCCTTTTCTGCACTAGGGGGCATCTGTTGTCGTATCCTGCAAGGTGTAAACATGTCGGCTAGTTTTAGGTGGGGTTAAGAATTTACTGATCATGATTAAAGAATGAGACCCTTCCCCACCAGACGGTGAACCAGCTGGCCATGGAGACAAGGCGAGTGATGAAAGGCGGGCATTCCCGGAAAACCGGAGCCTTCGTTAGGGTGAGTCCAGCCATAAGAATGATCTACCATTAAAAGCAATACTTCAGTGAGCAAGACGCTTCAAAGCAATGAGGACGTGAGATCAACCTTAATCAAACTTTACGGGAGTAATGAGTAATTTCCCTTCTCCTTGTCCTCCCCCTTTTCTCTTTTCACTGTCTCCTGCTCAGGCATGTGCTGCCTACAGCTTCATCACCATCCCGTCCCTCACCAGCATCTTCAGCCGCCTCAACCTCTACCTGCTATCCGGCCAGGTGGCGTTGGCCAACCAGTGTCTTTCCCAGGGTGAGTTGGTGGCTACTGCCAGATGGCCAACCATTATCTTTCACAGGGCGAGTTGGTGGTTTCTTGTAGATGGCTGCGTTGATAAGCTTAAGGCCCACTTGATAAGCTGCCGTCTCCCTCCTAGCCGATGCCTTTTTCAAGGCGGCAGTGAGTCTGCTGCCAGAGGTACCACGCGTCATCAGCGTCGAGGGAAAACTGCGCTCCTCCGAGCCCTTTCTGCTCGACTTCATAAACAACTTCCTGTCCACGCTTTTGGTGGTGCCGGTGAGCCCCGCCCCTTCCTACTCGGCCTGTACCGCCGTATGCCTGAATGAAAACAGACTCTTCAACTTTCGTGGCTTGAACAGTAGATTTAATGTCCCGTTAAACCGGTGAAGTAGCCGGTGTAGTAAGAATGACGGTGAAATGTGAGAGTGCTGCTGGCATTGCAGGACCACCCAGAGCAGGCTGTACTCTACCTGGTGCGTGGCCTCCTCAACATGGTGCAGGACTACACCTGGGAGGAGGGCAGCGACGCCAAGGTGCGCGTCTACATCAGCGCCCTGCCGCTCTTGGCGGCCATGAGCCAGGAGAGCTATCTGTACTCCATCCCCAAAGGTAGCTACCGCGGCCGTTGGCTACATCAGTCTGCCTGAACAGCTCAGCGTTCATTATCGAGCAGTGAACTCAGCCTTGTTCTGTGGAATAAAATATTGTTTTATAGCAATTTTTACTTTGTCATATAAGGTATAACAACGACTTGTGCGTTAGTGGCTTGGATGCTGTGAGTTGTAAACTATGTCTGGTCTCCCAGTGGACTCCAATGAAACACTCTATGGCAGCGACCCCAAATTTGTGGCGGAAATCAACAAATTGTGTGAGACGCTGATTGGACAGGTGCTTGACCACCTGAAGAGCCTGGGCAGAGAGGAGGTGAGGCTCTAAGGTGTCCTTCAAGAATTAGCAACGTTAGCATTAGCCTGTGCTGGCAAGTGTTAGCGATTTTAACATGTGCTGATGAACGTTAACATGCAGCAGGACGGGTTTGTGTGCTCAAGCATGCGCCTCTCCGTTGCAGGCGGCTGGCGTGCGCAAGCAGAGCATCCTGGCCTTCTCCCTGTTTGGCTGCCTGCTGGCCCATGGGAACCTGCAAAACAATAAGCTCAACCAGCTCGCCATCAACCTGTGGAACCTGAGCCACAAGCACGGCTACTGTGACACGCGGACCTCAGTGAGCCTGCTGTATTGCATGCATGTCTACAGCTGTGATTAGGAAATGATCTCACACCCTAACCCCCTGTGCTCTCATTCCCCCTGGCCAGGTGCGCACTCTGGAGCACATTAATCAGCTGGGCCTACTGCCAGGCATGGCCCACATCTCCGATATGGCTCTCCGGCTCTCCCTGCAGTCCAGGGCATGAACTGCACTGAACTATACAGCTTCCTAGTCGTCGGCCCCTGTGCTAAAATATTGCTCATCTGGTCCCTTCCACACCCTTCCCTACCTGAAGCAGGATACACACCTGCTCGCTCACCTGAGGCATGAAAAGCCTAATGGACCAAAGGTGCAAACACAGCACACAAGCCCAGCCAATGAGCTCACTGCTCACCAGCGGCAGAAATGCATCGAAGAGCTGGTGCCTTCTGAACCGGACACTGGCCTCTCAGACTAACTTCAGTTCACAAAGCTGCTTCTGTGTGTTTTGTGTCAGGCAGCCTTAACCTTCCCTGTTGGCTTTAGCCTGCGGTGTACAAAAACAAGAGATATTGTACTGAACAGCAGGCTTGCTGGCAGACAGCATTTCACCTGTGTTCTTCAGCATTTCTTGTATCACTCTACGCTGAACATATTACAAATTCTTTGCCACCTGTAGCTTTTTGGAAGAACATGAAGATCACCAGGCTTTGATTGGAAGTTAGTGAACAACCTACTCAATTACTGTCATCTGTTTGTACTTTATCAGCTACATTTTTCTCTTATAAAAAGTGAGCATTGATACAGACGCTGTGAATGTTCTGTTCAGACGCCTCTGTGCTGGATTCAGGAGATGGGAGCAGTGGGCTGGAGAAACGCGTCTTTGCCTTAACGGGCAGGTGAAGGTCGGGTGGCCTACAGCCGCAACGAGACTGAGCAGATCTTCAAAGAGCAGTGTTTATTAACTTGTTCGATCATATGAAACTGTTGCATTCCAGGGACGAGGATGTCTGACATGCTGCTTTACTCAAATGTCCCAGTATGTTCAGCTTTGTGTGGCGAGGCCATTGTCTTGAGGCGTATCGGCCTGTCACATTCACACTCGCATACGGACATTATTAATGAGACACAAAAGGAGACGGCACATAGCCGAGCTGCCCGTGCAGCACAGCTACCCCAGTGACTGGTACAAGGTCCTGCACCCTCTTGTTCCAACACCAAGAACAATTCTAATGCATTATGACTCTGCCTATTGGGTTTTACTTGTACGCAAGAAAGAAAATCAGTTTGCATCAATCACACCTAATGAAATGCATTTTACTTTATGGAATCCTTGTCCTGTGGGTAACCAGCCATCTACACGGCCGTTGTGTGAGCCGAGTGGCCGCGGTTTCCCAATCTGACCCCCTGTGTAGAGCCGAACAGCCGGATCAGGTAGAGCATTGACTGGGGCTTTAGATGCACAGCAAGAAAGCAGGCGAGATGTACAGCACAAACTCTTTGTATGGACTTTTAATTTATTTTTCAGTGACTGGTTTCCTCAGCGCACCGTAGCTGCTGGGGGGGGGGGGGGGGGGGGCACCAGCTACTCTGACAGATAATCTCGAGAAAACGGACATCCTGTGGTCAGAAACCACACACACACACACACACACACACACACACAACCAACCATCAACATGCACAAGACACACGGTATCTGAAATGCGCATGTTCACAAACAGCCAGCAATGGCCCTGAGGAGCCTCGCAGGGACACTGCACACTGTCTCACTCATGCCCTGTAACACGCGAGTACCGCTGCGGGGCGGCACACACACCCCCCACGGAGCATGGAGGAGTCTGACAGATGCTTACTTTATAAAGAGCATAATTTATCCTCGTTACTTTAATGGTACAATAAGTGCACCCCCCCCCCCCAACGCCATGGTCATTCAGTGTGTGCAGACTCTACTGCACACTGACTGAAACTGTGTAATGTTACGCATAAATATCGAGACCATTCCCCCGTGGAAAAGGAAACAATACAAAAAAAATACACCAAGAGCAGATGTGCGCCCCCCCCTCTTAAAATTGCATCAAACTATGAGGAAAAAAACCAAGGCCCACTGCCCACCTTCCAGGAAAAAAAAATTTAAAAAAAGACCAAAAAAAACACTGCTGTAGTCCCAGGGCATGGGGGGGGTTGTGGCCATTTTTTTCTCTGGTTCTGTGTCGGTTTAGTGTGGTGGGGCTGGGGCGGGCAGCTGGGGGTCTGCTGCTCCGAGCCCTGGACCAGGCCAGCCTCTGCCCCCCCACCCCGTTCCTCAGTCCAGTTCAATAGGGCTGCCGTCTTCCTGAACCTCTTCACCCTCCTCATCCTCGCCTGATCCCATCAGGCTGTTCAGCAGGTTACCTGGCAGGCAGAGAGGGGGGGCCGTTAGCAAGGCGGCCAAGCAGTTCCAGGACTACTAAGGCGTTTACATTACAAGCCTCATTGTCCAGTTCAGATTTTTCAGAGTTCCAGGACTACTAAGGCGTTTACATTACAAGCCTCATTGTCCAGTTCAGATTTTTCAGAGTTCCAGGACTACTAAGGCGTTTACATTACAAGCCTCATTGTCCAGTTCAGATTTTTTTTGCTCAGATCAGATTCGCCTATTTTTACGGTTCACATTCATAATTAGGACGGACCAGTATCTAACTGTAAGGTGAACACATCTGTCCATTATAACAGTTTGCAAGAGAACACTGATTCGTTTTTGCACAAGTCACCTGCATCACCAATAACAAAAAACGCTCGGCAGATGTGTGCAGGCAAAACGGCACATGGGGATTCCGACCTGACTGTTCACCTTCATGTCATGCCCACGAATCAGATACACTATATTGCCAAAAATATTGGATGCTGAGGCGCAGTGTGCAGAATTGCCAACTGTCTGCAGAGTCAATACCTACAGACCTCCAAACTTCATGTGGCCTTCAGATTACCTCAAGAACAGTGTGTAGAGAACTTCATGGAATGGGTTTCCATGGTCGAGCAGCTGCATCCAAGCCTTACATCACCAAGTGCAATGCAAAGCGTCAGATGCAGTGGTGTACACTGCCACTGGACTGTAGAGCAGTAGAGATGTTTTCTCTGGAGTGATAAATCACACTTCTCTGTCTGGCAAACCAATGGACAAGTGAGTTTGGCGGTTGCCAGGAGAACGGTACTTACCTGACTGCATTAAAGTGTGAAGTTTGGTGAAGGAGGGGTTATGGTGTGGGGTTGTTTTTCAGGGGTTGGGCTTGGCCCCTTGGTTCCAGTGAAAGGAACTTTTAATGCTGCAGCATGCAAAGCCATTTTGGACAATTCTATGCTCCCAACTTTTAGGGAAGGCCTGTTCCAACATGACTGCACACCAGTGCACAAAGCAAGGTCCATAAGGACATGGATAAGTGAGTCTGGTGTGGAGGAACTTGTCTGGCCTGCAGAGAGACCTGAGCTGAACCTGACAGAACACCTTTGGGATGAATTAGAGCAGAGACTGCGAGCCAGGCCTTCTCGTCCAGCATCAGTGCCTGACCTCACAAAGGCTCTCCGGGAAGAGTTGTCAAACATTCCCATAAACACATCCCTGAACCTTTTGGACAGCCTTCCCAGGAGTGCTGAAGCTGTTATAGCTGCAAAGGGAGGGTTATCTCCATATTAAAGCCTGTGTATTAGGAATGGGAGGGATGTCATTAAAGTTCACGTGTGTGTAAAGGTGCGTTTCCCAATACTTTTGGCAATATAGTGTATCTGATCTGGGACCACATCTGAAAATGACTCAAATTTGATTTGAAAAGGTTGGATTTCTGTGTCAAGCCCTGAAAACATCAGATCTGAGTCACATTCAGGCAAACAATCAGATTTGATTCACTGCAGCTTGGCAGTGTGAACGTAGCCCAAGTTCTACTGTAAACTGTAACAAACTGATCACTGGAGTGTCGACTTCAGCGCTACGCATCGAGAGCGACGTCCTGTCTTACCTAGCAACCCGCCATAGGAGGACGTTTGTTTCGGGGGCACGCCGAAGAAGAGCTGTCCTATCCTGTCAAGGTACTGCCGTGTTCCACGGGAAGCCGAGGGGGGGGGCACAAAGGGAAAGTCTGTCTCATTAAGCAGCTCGTGGTACATGGAGCGGTCAAATGGAGGACGGAGTCCGACCAGCCCTCACCTCATTATACATGGGGTCCCTCTTCAGGGAGGGTTGGTACTGCTCACATAACACAGTGAAGACCGTTAGCTTCCCCCTGAGAGTAATGCAAGACAGGAACATTCCAGCAGGGAACACGCAGGTGACCGCTAACGACCACGCAGGTGACCGCTAACGACCAGGCAGGTTACCGCTAATGACCATGCAGGTTGCCGCTAACGACCACTCGGATGAGCCCAGTCTTGGTTCATAATTAGCAATGCTTAACTGCCCCCCACTGGTGAAGCACTTTAAAGACGCCGCAGGGAGGAAGACCTTCCTTAAACCCTTTTTAATCAAACCGTTGATGTCGCCTGGGTTCCCCCCCCACCCCTATTTTTCACAGCCCCTATATGCTTATGCTCTTTAATGAGCAGCAGTATGGTGACTGGATCCCACAGCGCAATGCTGGCCACTCCAGACACAGCAATTCCACACCAGCAGCCCCCGGGCATGTAATATGGTCACATGACCTCTGCCTGCCCAAGCCGAGCTCATATAACCTGAATGACCCCAGCACATGCCTACTGCCTTCAGGTTTGGTCACACACATATATTTCTGTTGTTAAGACAAGTAAGCTGTTTAATTATAATACCTGTCTGAGAAGAACGCATTTGTGGTAAGAAAAGAAATGATCGGTGCATTTAACACTTTACACCGCTGATGCGTACTTGTCTACTAATTATGTCAATCCCTGCTTATGACACACAGCTATGCTGCAGGCTTCTCGCGCACCCTGCCATGCAGAATGTTCAAACGCAGCATCGTTCCAGGATCTCCGTGGGCAGGTCTCCCACGATAAAATACCGTGGTGCACCGTATTACCCAGTCACGCCCAATTTCGGCCGCCTATGTGAAGACACTTGATATTTTTCGCTCGAGTGACTGTACCTTTACAGGGAGTGGAGCAAGATAAGTCAGAGGCCCCCATTAGCCAAGGTCAAAAAAGGCGAGGCCGCGACCTTAAAAGCCTCCATCCCGCCAACGGCATCAGAGCCCCCTCCCTCCTCCCTCCTCCAGGCCGCCGTTCACGCCCCATCCTCACCCGTCCACGGCCAGCAGCAGGAACCAGAGAAAGTTGAGCAGCGGCTGGACGAAGGGGGGGCCCCTCTCTATGGATGGGTGCCTCTGTGTGTAGGTGCTGAACACTACAGAAGCACTGCTCTTGTTCTTCAGGCAAAGGAACCTGGGGGCATGAGGACAGGGCCGCCAGTGAAGCGCGGCTTCGCGGTTGCAGGTTCGAGACCGAACTGCAGACTTGAGAATATTGCTTTGATGCCCAGTATAAAGCTGCTGTATGCAAAATGGTTTGTAGAATCTCCTGCGTGTAATCAACACAGTATACAGCCACAGAAAAAAATTAAGAGACCACTCTATATTTGTAAACAGATCTGCATTTTTAAATCCTGACTTAATCCTGGTTCTGCTGGCAGAAGGCTACACTGAGCAGCAGTTTGCTTCCAGGTTCAAAATTCAGAAGTACACAAGAATAAGGTGAAGCTGGAGACACTGGGAATGACCAGAAACCAGTCAGGTAGAGGGCAGAGATGACCGTTAACTTATCCGACAGTTTCGCATGAATCGGTGGATGGCATCGAGTGAATGGGAAACATTAAGTGCGGGTGTGAAGTGCACTGCTGACAGGTCGTATCGGGCTTCTAGAAGCAGGACTGAGGTCCCATAAAGCCAGGAAGAAGCCCTTCATTAATGATAAGCAGAGAAGAACCAGGCTGCAGTTTGCAGAAAAATACATATTATTCGCAGCCATTAATTAAGAAATGAGTGAAACAAAATATTGTGCTGTGGTCTCTTAATTTCTTCCGCGGCTGTATCTATGGATCCATCACCTACCTAACAATAAGAATGGAAGGTTTTGAAAATGCTTTGAGCAGAAGTATAAAAAAAAAAAAAAAAAAAACTCACTGAGCTAACAAAAAGGCGGAGCTTTACAAAGATCAAGCAGCCAATCAGAGCCCATGTCCTGCGGGCTGTGGGGGCGGCGGCCAGCCTGCCAGCACTCACTGTAGGACGGCCTGGGCCACGAACATGTCGACCTCGCTGCGGTAGCCACGCGACGCCGAGTACTCCACCAGCATCTGCGCGCAGCCCTCGCCGTCCGACGAATGCAGGAAGTGGTAGCGGGACTCGCTGTAGTTTTGCTCTGGCCAGGGTGGTGGATGAGAAAAGCTCAGTTGAGAAGCCACGCCCCCTGCAGCATCATGTGACCTGAAGCCCATGGAGGTGCTCCTACCTTTCCACAAGGTGACGGCCAGCAGCTGGTGCAGGTTGGCGTGGCCCAACTTGCCTGAGCCCCCCGTAGACCACTTAAGCGCCCGGGACACGAAGGCCACCCTCTCTGGGGAGTTGGGGTCCATCAGGCTGAAGAGCTTGGTTAGATGCTCTGCAGCAACATCCCAGCAAACAACAGAGAGACATCACTTTCACACAGTCCAATCCAAAATGGCCACACACATCAATCTCCCAAAACGCATGTGAGAAGGCCAGCGTGGATGCAGCAGGAATCACACTCTCTAATACAAGCACATACCCAGCAGGGAAACTCACCGAATATCTCATCTGATACTTTTGTTTCTGACTTTTCCAGAGATTCCAGCACGAGCATGGACAGGTCAGCGGCGCTGTTTTGCTGTGAAAAACACACAAACCTCACTCTCTCGCCACCCCGATCGGACGTGCGCTGATTACAATTTATCATCATGCCTGACACAAACAGACACTGCATATCTGAGTAAAGTGGCTTGGGGGGGGGTTACAGGGTTACAGAGGACACAGTAACCCCCGCCCCCCCCCTCCGGGAGCTGCCGCGTACCTGGTTGTAGCTGAAGAACAGCAGAGCCCCATTATACATCAGCTCCCTGGCCTCTGCATGCTTGGCCTGTGACATGTACCTGCAAGAAGAAGGGTTAGGAGCTTTACCCCAAAGCTAGAGAGTCTCAGCAGTGGATCCCTCCCAGTCCCCCTGCCCCCCAACCACACAGACACAGGGGAGCAACTTAACGTGTTTAATACGCACCCCCGGGGCTTCTGTGTCAGGGCCCAGCGCCTGACACAGCCATCAGGGCCCAGCGTCTGACACAGCCAACAGGGCCCAGCGTCTGACACAGCCTTCAGGGCCCAGCGTCTGACACAGCCAACAGGGCCCAGCGCCTGACACAGCCATCAGGGCCCAGCGCCTGACACAGCCCTCCGGGCCCAGCGCCTGACACAGCCTTCAGGGCCCAGCGTCTGACACAGCCTTCAGGGCCCAGCGTCTGACACAGCCAACAGGGCCCAGCGCCGGACACAGCCATCAGGGCCCAGCGCCGGACACAGCCATCAGGGCCCAGCGTCTGACACAGCCTTCAGGGCCCAGCGTCTGACACAGCCTTCAGGGCCCAGCGTCTGACACAGCCTTCAGGGCCCAGCGTCTGACACAGCCTTCAGGGCCCAGCGTCTGACACAGCCATCAGGGCCCAGCGTCTGACACAGCCAACAGGGCCCAGCGCCGGACACAGCCATCAGGGCCCAGCGCCGGACACAGCCATCAGGGCCCAGCGTCTGACACAGCCAACAGGGCCCAGCGTCTGACACAGCCAACAGGGCCCAGCGTCTGACACAGCCAACAGGGCCCAGCGTCTGACACAGCCTTCAGAGCCCAGTGCATTCACTCACACACACACACACACACACACACACACTTATACGCCATTCATACACATGCACTCACACACCATTCACACAGACATACACACACTCACATACTAGCAGTTTGGTAAGTTCAGTTTATCTTAGCAGGTTTTTGAAATGTGGGGTGAAACCGGGGGAAACCCCATGAGGACACGGGGAGAACACGCAAACTCGCCACACAGAGGCAAGAATGAGGCCACAGTGCCACAGTGCTCACCACTGCACCACCTTACTGCCCGCGTTTGTACTAATGGGCCATTTTTCTTATATTATCTTGGGGCACTTCACACACGGGAGGCTCTGTTATAGTGATATGAGGTGAATGCTGAGAGTGATGGCAGTCACAGTGCAAAGGAGCCGGCGTCTGGCCCAGGAAGGGGCGGAGCTTCAATGAAGCGTCCACCTGACGTGTCCTCCAAGATGCCCCCAAAGACACGCCCCCTCGTGAGCAGGGAGGCAAATACAGACAAGTCACTGAAACAGTGGCATGGAAAATCAGGCTGTGAAAAAGCAAAAATGTATCTCAGGACAATTTCATAGTCAGTACTGTTAAAGAAAACAGTTCATGCATTACCAATCATAAAAAGCGCAGAGCCAAAACACAAATTCATCAGCGATCGTCAATAGTATAACCTTACGAGACTCTTAAATTCACACGGTAGTATTAGGATCGAGGGAACATAACCACTTGAAAATAAACTCTGCAATGCTGGTTTTACCTAAAAAAGGGGAACATATTTAAACTGCAGTTTTAGGTGACATGTAACGGATCTGCATGGCTTGTGTTAATGTCCACTGGGAGACATCCTATCTACAAACCTCAGCAAGCTGTCGGCCTTCAGCGAACCTGACAGCCCGCTGCTACTGCAGGGCTTCGTAGCACACTGCTGACAGAACGAAATGCATCGCATATGGTCTCCCGTTACTCTTTGAAATTAATATGAAATCACGTCCTTTATCATCTGCTCTGGGCCGGTATAGGTTTTAGATGATCGCTGAGCTAATGAATGCGTCCTGCGCGTATTTGGTGTAGCCAGCTAGCAAACAAATAACTTGCTATGAAAGTGAGATTGCTGGCTATCATTGATTTGGAAATATTTTAATCTTATTTTAGCAACCAGATACAAATTCCTTCATCTTAACATGATCGCTACGTCTGCTGTCATCGTTTCATTAGCCCTCTGATTTTTAAGAATTAGTAGCAGCGCCACTAGCCATAACAAGATTCCCTTCAATATGTTACGCAGAATATGTGCTGTAAATAACATATACATAGTTTAACAGAATAATGACGACAACGGTATATGGACTACACAGTCGCTGCTTGGCAGTGGTAATTGTTGCTAGCTAGCCTGCTAATTCTGATAGCTTCACGGTAGCCCAGAGACGCTTCCATGATTGACATGTACGCCGCCCAATCATGGAGCAGGACTAACCCTGAAAAAGGAGACTGTTTGCGCGACTGGCCAATCGTAGGCGCCGAAGCACCTAAACAGGCCGTTTGGTTGATAGACAGAATGATCTGGAAGCGCAGGCCCCGAAGACACTAGAACATGATACTTTTCAGCCAGTCCATCGATAATGTAAACCTTCAACACTCACCTAAAGAACAAGGTGCGATACATTTGATGGGCTTCATAGTAATCACCCTTTTCCACACTGGCTCGTAGTTTGCCCTCGACCCGCTGCA
Source organism: Brienomyrus brachyistius (assembly GCF_023856365.1). Lineage (NCBI taxonomy): Eukaryota > Metazoa > Chordata > Actinopteri > Osteoglossiformes > Mormyridae > Brienomyrus > Brienomyrus brachyistius. Next base: position 2,418,229 of record NC_064537.1, read on the forward strand.
CGCCTCCACGGTTCCTCGCGCTGGAGTTCTTCAAAGCCTCCTGCTCCGACATCATTGTTTGTGCAGCCCAACCAAAACCTCACCGCGCGAACGCGAAGTAAAAAAAGAAAGCGACAAACGGGCCTGATTCCTCCGGCTTTCCGTAGTTTTTCTTACGTCACTCATTAACTAGAAAGTGATGAGCAGAACAGAGGAGAAATCTCATGCGTCTTCGGTCTCGTCGCTTTTTTCTGCTGTATTACAGTACAGGCCAAGATCAAAAGCCGTTATTGGTCGGAGGTTCACAGTCATACGTAAATTATTTATGGCGAATTGTATTTGACTATTGCAGCAAATTATGTAAAATTTGAATTTTGCATCGTCTGTCTGCATATTTTTCAAATATTTTCTCTGTTGCTGGCGTCTGGATTTTTGTTTTTAATCTGTTTTATGGCAAAATCCCAGAAGAGGAAAATTTGTATCAGAAACACGCAGAACATTAGTAGACGTTCGTAAATTTTAGTTGAACATACTGGTCTTGCATGTCTAGCATAGTGTTTACATTAGAAGTGTAACTTTCAATGACCAAGCTGTGTATCTATTTTTTTTCTGGGTCGCCAGAATTAGCGAGGAGTAAAAACCACTTTTGTGCGTAACCACTCCCAGTGGGGAGCAGCAACAGGTTCCAATGTCCGACTGACAGTTAGTGTAAATTTATGTAGATGATTCTGAATCAGATGCACCTTCAAAGTTAAAGCACTGTATGGACGGTAAATCTGTCTTTAATGAAAATTGAATCGCGAGGGTCGCCGTTTTTAAGCTTCACTATCCTGGCTTTTAGGTCCCAGCACAGGGGCACATAAACACTAATCATAATCATACACTATGGGCATCCTCCGCACACCATGCAGGCCACGTGGATCTGCGGAGGGAAGCCAGACAAGAAAGAAATGGAAAAAAAAAATCTGTTTTATTTGTGTCCATTACCAAACAAGGAGATGCACAATAAAAGTGTTTTCAAAGTTAAATTAGATATCAAACATTTATAAAAAAAGTAAACTATCAAGCCCACATTTTTGTAGAAAGAACTCATAAAATAAATAGTCCAGGCTGAATGTGATTCTATAAAACACACATATTACAACTGAAGACCCAGTTCGGAAAACCTGTAACATTCTTACTTTAAACAGTGACAACTGCAATGACGTGGCGGTGAATCTTAAAGCAGCACTGATGTTAATGAACGGAGCTATTAACGCATCAACGCCCACACAGCAAGGCAAGTCTGAAGGAGCCAGACCTCAAGATACATGGTGTCCAGTAAAGAGGCTGAACCAACAGGCGTTCACATGCAGACGGCCCGCTGGCAACGGGCTTAGAGGCTTCACACTCCAGTGCTTGGCGGTTGTTGAGGTAGGAGGTACACAGGAAAGCTGACTGGCTCCAGCACTGTAACCATTGTGATTTTTTTGGGGGGGTGGGGGGTACAGCTCCATCACACAGAGCTTTTGGAGCTGGGTTTCAGTGTGTCCCGTCCATACATAACACACAGCCGTTGAGGTGCTTTGGATTTAGCGCTTCCATGTCCAACATATGATAGAAAAGCTCCAGCAAGAAGCAGCTAGAGTCAGAAATGGAACAAGGCACTGCGTCCACGGCCAGTCCCAGTCCTGTACAGTACAAGCCAGGGCAGAGGCCAGGCAAGAAAGGCCTTTAGCAGACAAAAGGGCCAATTCCCACTTGGGATGTTCAATATGCAGCGAGTCAAGGGTCAGATCCAGGACTGGGGTACAGTGCAGTGAGGGCATGTGTCTGAACGCAGCTGCCCCGCAGTTTGAGCTCCTTTCCCACATTACGTGTTAAAGCAGCTTCCAGTGCTGTCTGGCAGGGCAGTGTGGACCTTCCCGCGCCTCCTCACTGGTCGCTGGGCTCCCCGTGCACCCTGAAGCGGTACAGGCAGGTGTAATCTGGGTGACCCCAGTTGGAGAGCACCTGCAGCTCGATGATCTGGAAGGCCTGCTCGATCTGCTCCTGAAACGCACGCAAAAGCACAAGCAGACATGGGCTGCAGCTGTTCCAAGAGCTAAATTCGTCCCAAAACATCAACCTAAAGCGACAGAATCACCAGGAGTTAAACGACTGGCAGCATCGGGAATGAGTGCCGAGATGCGCAGGTCAGGCAGCCTCCGCCATGTGGCAAGCTTACCGACGTGGGGAAGGTCTGCAGGGACTCGCCGTCCTCCTCGTAGGTGAACTTCCCCAGGAGGATCCCCTCATCCTGAAGCTCATTCTCAAGTCCCTGCGAGACGCTGCAGTCAGAACAGAGCTCATAGCAGGACCGTGCCATTACTGCGGACCCTGGTAGTACACTCACATAGACCTCAAAATGGCGGGGGGCACTGCTGATATTTCCGATTGGAGACAGGGCCTTGGCGAGGTGCTCCAGGGAGACGGCCGTGGGGATGATCTTCCGAGACAGACGGATCAACAAGAAGCCCTTGGAGCCCTTGAAGGGCCAGCAGTTACCCGGGTGGACATCAGGCTGGTTGGGAGAGATGCAGAGGGGGAACGTCAGACATCCCACCCGAATGGCTGAGGCCTGGCGTGCACTGGAGGGCCTCACCTGTATGACGACGCGGGGCGACTGGGTGAAGTACCACAGCGGCAGTCCGAACAGGGTCATGAGGGCAGACCTGGTCTCGTAGGTCTCTGAGCAGCGGGTGCCCAGGATGCTGCCTCCTGTGCAATGTGACGCGAGAGATGAAGACCCCCAAAATGAGGCAGGACCCCACCCGGGCTCTGGGAAGAGCGAGACCGCAGCCCTCTACACACACGGGCCAGACCGGAGCGGCTCCCCACCTCCGGATTCCAGGGCGTAGTCCACCAAGCCCGTCTGGTCCTGAGAGTAAAGTCTCAGCGCGTTCTGTACAATCAGCCGCACCTCCTGGCATGAAACGTGGACAGAAACACAGCACAGGAGAGGGTGGCAATTCGTAGGGTCCTCCTTCCACGTTCTGTTAGACCTGCCTCATAAAAGTTGGGCACTCGACGGAACTCAGAGACAACGGGGGCAGCAGATTTTATAAGATGCAGTGGACCTTGGCTTTGCGCGATGAAATCTGGCCCTCAGAGAAACAGTTGGGATTCACTGCTCTACATTGTATGAAATGAACGGGGTTGCTGTATAATCTCCATTTTGATGGAAGTACTTGTTGACAGGCATGTCCCTCTAAAGCAGTGGTTCTCAAACTCGGTCCTCAGGCCCCACTGCCCTGCTTGTTTTCCTGCTATCTCCAGCCCCACACACACAAGTCCCAGTTGTCTTTCAGCTTCTGATTAACTGAACACACCTGATCCAGGTAGTCAGCAGTGTGTAGGGCAGGGATAGGTGGAAAACAAGCAGGGCAGTGGGGCCTGAGGACTGACTTTGAGAACCACTGATCTAAAGTCCTTCGCAGCGCTATATGGTGGACAAACCGTCAGTCTGGGGATGTGACCATACAGAACTGAACGTCAGCAAGACGCTCACCCTCTCAGACACGCCGGCAGTCCCCAGCCCGCCGGACACGGGGCAGGACGCCGTCTGCCCACAGGGCGTCTGCTTGCTCTGCTTCACCCACAGGCTGACGTTCTTCAGGATGCTGTGCTCCAGGGCGGACAGCACCCGCCGCAGATCAGAGCCACTTGTGAAACGCGCAGACAGCCACGGTAGGAGGGGCACGGGCACGTCAGCCCCAGCCGCCTCCTCAGAGCCGTAGAAGAGCATCCGCAGCTCCTGTTTCACCTGCGCAGACACCTACGGGGGCAGCCAGAGGGGAAAAGCGGGAGTCACGCGCAGCAGATCGCAGCCAGACGGGAAAAGCGGGAGTCACGCGCAGCAGATCGCAGCCAGACGAGGAAAGCGGGAGTCACGCGCAGCAGATCGCAGCCAGACGGGGAAAGCGGGAGTCACGCGCAGCAGATCGCAGAGGACTCGAGGGCGCTGTCAGCTAGTCGCCTTTTTACGCTGCGGTGCTCTACCGGCGTTCCGAACTGACTGAGTTCACACCGTTTCAAACTAGCGAGCAAGCAGGAGTGTCCCGACAGCGCTCCCGGCTGCACGGGGGGTGGCAGTGTCACACACTCTCACGCAGGCTGTACTGTGTAGCGACTCTCACACAGTGCATTACTGTTCCCCACTTGGCGGATTGGGCCTGTGATGTTTTTCCCTCCATTTAAATCAGCACAAGGCGCTACTGTGTGCAAAGAACCCATAAAAAGGAAATGATTCTATATATTAATCCAGTCGGATGAGATTAAGCCGCTGTTACTCAGTTACACCTACAGGGAGAAGGCAGCAGGATAAGGAACAGAGGAGGTGACTGACACACGCACACGAATCCTCACCCCGTTTGGCAGAGTCTCCAGCTGCTCACACCTCTCTTGTGCTTCTAGCGCCCCCTGCAGGTCCTGCCGGAGGTGGCCAAGCTCCACCTCCAGCCTCTGCACCTTCTCCAGGAGGCTGTCGTGCGCCTCGCTGTCTGTGCCGACAGGCACGCTGCATGGGGGCAAACTCCCGTGAGCGACCATGAAGTGGTGCTGCTCCTGAAGGCACTGTGTTCTCTCCGTGCGCAGCTTACCTCACAGGAGGAGGGGTCACAGACACCTGTCTCCGCAATACTTCCTTTAACACACAATAAGGGGTTTTTCAATTGTGACAACATTCTACAACTTTTTCCATAACGTCTAATATGTTTAAAAAAAATCAGTCTGCCGACCTCTGTCTTGGCTTCAAGGTTTCGCAGCAGCGCCTCCAGATCAGTCAGGCGAGATGCGGTACTGAGCTGCTGCGGGGGGGGTCTCTCCTAGGACGTCAAAAATGGCAGGCAGGCCTTACCTTCGACAGCCTGCCTCACCCGCAGTTCGCAAGAACTTTCACCACATCTCCGACCCAAACTAACAGCTTTAAACAGATTTCAAAAGGTAAAACTGAGATCACTTCAAATGCTTTAGCTGGTGTGCTGTGACCACGAATACTGAAATAACCACGTCACCCTGTTCTTTAGGAGCGTATCGCCGTGGTGATGATTCGCGAAGCAAAAACGACGATGTGTGAGACGATAAACATTCATAAATGATTTTCATGTAACACAAGAGGGAGCAATCTCAGTTTTGCTTTGAGATTTTATTCTTGCATTTTGCACAAGGAGAACTGCATGAAAAATGGGTTTGCAAAAGGAAAAATAACTCAGATCTGAGTGCATTTTCAGGCTTATTTTGTTGAATATTTGCATGCACCGAACCGCGAGCACTCAATGGTCCACCGAGGACAGTGACCAGTAGACCATCGGTACGCCTCTATTAATCTCTATTACTAGCCTCTATTATTCTTTCCCACTTAAAAGTGAAACTTTACGGGGTAAAGCTAATCGACCATGTTCTACCTGCAGAACTGGAAAAGGTAGCAGTTTACAGATTTCCATTAGTACAGCTTCCATACAGACATGCCATTATAAGTGAGAAGCCCAGGTTTGATGACGCAAAAGCAAACATTTCTACGTTCAGTGAGTAAGAGAACCGGGGGGCAGATATTTAGCAGCAGACTCAAAATCTAGCTGTACTTTCCACACATCCTAATAAGCTTAAGAGAGTTTATGATGCTTATCTGCAGTCTGAAATGCATTGTGTTAAACTGCACGTCTGTACCGGTCACACACTTAACCGCCCAGCATCCATCCTGTGTTCGGGGACAAGTTTGTAGTTTTGTCGGTCCCACTCAAAGAATCCCTTTGGGTCTCTCTACTGCCACCAATGGTTCAATAACTAAACTAGCAAGTAGGAATCTCAGAAGATCAAACTGTAGCTCGCTGGGCAGCAAAACGTGCTGCTTCAGCATCTCTTAAATAAGCAAGAAGTTTATTCAGTGTGGTGACACCTTATAGCCAACAGGGGGCCCCGTGGGCCCCATGCAAACGTGAGGTGTGAATGATGGTAAAGATGCCTGCTGCCTGTGCTGACCGTCCGCACCTGCTCTCCCAGCTTCTGCTCCAGTAGCTCAGAGACCCAGGACCCCAGGGCAGCTGGGTCTGTGCGCCGCTCCAGCCGCTCCAGCAGGGTGCGCTGACGGGCCAGGTGCTGGGCCTGAGTCCGAAGTTGCTCCTGCCGCCGCCTGCTTTGCCATCCGCCACGCTGCAAACCCTCCCACAGCTGGCTGACGCGGTTCTCCAGCAGGCCGAGGCGTCCCGCATCTGCCCGCCCGTCCTGTAGGGGGCAGTGGCAAGGACTGCTTTCTCAGTGGGTAACATTCCACAGTACAGGCTCTCAGAGCCTACAAATCTCAGACAAGGTAAAATCAGCTAGTTCAACAAAAGTATACGGCATAAAACACAGGTGGACTTCAACAATAACGTTCGAGATTTTATTTATCATATTTGTAGTTATACTGGCACAGTGAAGCGGGACGGCTTGCTGCTGCTGTGACACAAGAAATCGGTTAATTAAAACTTAAGGAAAGATGTAGTGGGCTAAAACAATGGTGAAATACCTCTGAGGCGCGTGCGGCTGTGTGGCCCCCTTCCACGTGGACCTGCTCCTCTGGTGTGGGGGCCTCCAGCACCAGCAGGCCGTAACTATCCCGCTGCCATAACCCTGCGAACAGCAAGCTTTTCATGCACAGGATTCCAGAGGTCAGAGGACCCGTTCTGGTTTAACATTAGCAGGTTCTGAGAAAAGACTCCATGTTTCAGGTCAAAGGTAGCCGAGTTTTTCTGGGAAAAGACGACACGATGTATAAAAAAAAAAAGTTACCCTTGATGTACAGCCCACATTCCCAGCCATAGTTATTGGCACCTGTCCACCATGTTCCTATGTAGTCAGTATACTCGGTGTGTGTGTTCGATGACACCCACAAATCTGCATCCACACCCTCCCCATTCAGGACAGTGACACTAATAATGGTAAGTGTAGTAATAATAGGGGTAGCACTCATTACTGCTCTGAGACGTGAGTAGTCAGTCTGGGTCGGAACACACTTACACATGCTCCCCGCAAACAAACTTACCCAGGATCAGTAACAAAGGCAGCAGCAGCAGCAGCAGCCTGTACAGCTTCGGCAGGCACCTGAAACCCAAGCAGTTTCACTGGGAAAAAAGTCTATTTGCCACTTTCCATTGTGGGCAGACATTGGGAATATATACCGTGAGCAGTGTAAAGTGTCCTTAACTGCATATCGGTCTCCATTCAGACCTCAATCAACCACGACCAGGTGACTGACTCTTAAGTACTCATCTTAAAATCACTATAGGACAATGCACACGTAGAAACTGGAAAATTACCAGGCAAAAGCAAAGACAGATTAGCTACTAGCAGCTTGATGTCTCACCATGTCAGGATAAAAACGTCGAGCAGAGACATGAGGCCGACGAGCTGGTACCAGCCAACCCCCAGCCACTGCCGCAGACCCGATGCTGCTCTGCCTGCACACGCAAGACACAAGAGCCGTCAGGTACGTGATTTACGAAAGTCACGTTTCACACAACCTGTACCCGTGTGCAGGGGTAAAAAAGAGAGAGAGAGAGAGAGAGAGAGAGCTACAACTCCCTCAATTACAGGCTGGCACCTAAGCAAGCAGACCGGGCTTCTGAGCCAGAACAGTGGGACACTAGAGGGAGGAAACAGCTGTATATAAATTTGACTCAGTATTCCACTGTACCCCTATGAGAAAGTGAGGACAGGGGAAAGTAATTCAACATACAGAAGAAGTTCTACTGGCGTGACCACACCCTCCACAGAAAGATATTTACACAAGCTGAAGCAGGATTAGCAGTGCAAGGAGACCAGGCAGATCCTAAGCGGGATCGTAACACAATGGGAGACATAAACAGAGTTCATAAATGCAGCCTCTACTCTACCCTCTACTGGCAGGGAAGACAGACGCCATTAACGATGCCAGCAAGTGGCCAACACCACCATGCTCAGGTCAGGAAGGAGGCTTCGACACAGAGTGAAAGCAGAAGGTAATGACCTGGAGACCGCACTGCAAACCACAGGACCGAGAGCACCAACCGGATCGAAACGTAGGCTGCCAAGGCTGCCGTCCACAGCACGCAGAGCAGAACGTAGCCTGGACACCACGTTCCCCGGCAGCAGCAATATTAAACAGCACAAAAAGGAAAAAACCTGAAGAGTTTGGCAAAGCTGTCAATAAAACATTTCACCCCAGCAGAAAAGTGAAGGTCGTGCCCGTGTGTCTGGGGCTGATTCTGAGCAGACTAGCGGGGCCAGGAAGGTAACCTGCGTTAACAACGATGCACCACAGCGCCTCCTGCAGGCGCGTCGCCACAGAGGACTGCGTGAGAGGGATGCGTGTCACTGGGTGCCGTTTCTCTTTGCAGTCGTCACCTGTTGGACAGCAGTACAGTGGTTTTGGGGGAGTGCGTAGCCAAGACGACGACTAGGATTTAAAACTTGTTACTGCGATGCAACAGGCAGGTGCTAAGAATGGAAGATGGAAAGGAGCAGACTGACTGTAGCATGAGGGCCTGACTACGAGTTCCGTGCATTTGCTCCTGGCATCTAACAGCAACTGGGCAGGGCTGCGAGCCACAAACACAGCTTCTCAGCACATGCCTCCCGGGGCCCAGCGGGGAACCCGAAGACACACTAAGAGAGAGGTGTCTGCTGGCGAGTCGAGAACCTCACCAGTCTGTGAAACACACGAGGGGTGTAACAGTGCACAAAATACACAGTTTGGTAAAAACCATGGTTTTGGGTTCATGGTTCAGTGCAATTTCAGTACAGGGGGGGAAATTTGAATGATTTGAGATTATTTATTTAAACTGCAAACACAATAAAGGCCAAAGGCAACGTCTGTGTCTGAATAAAACCTGAGAGACTTACATGCACATTGTGAAATTATGGAAAATAAAACCCCATGAGAAATGTAATTTTATATCAACCATAATGAATTAAAGCCCATGTTCCCTGCCACTCGATATGGCCTCATATCTGCAGTGATAAACACCCCTATAGCCATAAAATGTGTTTGTTCAGCCTGGTTTGAGTTTCCCGGTAAAGTGACTGACTCTGCCTTGCTCTGATACACACTCGAGTGATGTCATCTCAGACAAGCCAAACACCCTGGGTGGGTTTCCAGCATCACACCGGAATTCAGTGAAACACACAGACAGTCTCATGCACTCTCTCCCATGCAGGTGTGATTTATTGGGAAACCAAAATGTTCCCAAACCGCCGATTATAACCAAGCGGCTTCAGCCGTAACCAACTCACAGCCACGTTTTCCGGGTTTAAACGTCTACTTGTTAATTTAGGTTCCACCCACATCAAACATGTTCATTGGTTTCATCATGCGTAGTGAACGGCACCAGTGCAGCCCCTGAAGGCACCAGTGCAGCCCCTGAAGGCACCAGTGCAGTCTATGGCAAATTCAGGCCACATGGGCAACAACAGACACCCTCCCCCACCAAATCTGTCAGATGTTTAAGAGGCTGGAGAAGCATTTCTCACAAGGTAATGATCCAATAACCACCATAAACCATGAACAACTCAGTGGATCCTACGAGATAAAAAAGAAATAAATCCACGTGACCTACTGGCTCAGGACCGCAGGACTTGCAGGCTGCATCTGCCCGCCCCGCAGTACTTACACACGAACCCATTTGGCTGTCCAGCACTTGTCAGCTCTTTCACACTCATTCTTCCCCAATACCTGGTGTGGGCTGCAACATAAACTGAAGAGTCCCAGGCTTGGGACAACCCCCCCCTCTCCCATCATTCCTCAGGTCTCAGGGAAAGCGTCATGCAGATTGCCTGCATTTACATGGTCACCACAGCAACAGCCATACAAAACAGGGCCATTTGTTTACGAGCGAAACAAGCAAGCGTGTGGAAAAAGAAACACGAGCAGATCAAAGCAGAAAATAAAAAAATACTGGTGATAAAAAAAGTCCTTTAATATCCTGTTAGGGAAAACAGGCAAATGTGAGGAGAGTCTGTGGAAGTCAGTCCCACACGTCACCTGCAGCGGCCGCGTCACTCCCACACACATCAGCACGGCGCAGGGGCCCCTACCTCCGTCCCCTGCCACGGCACCCCCCCGCGGCACCTTCAGCTTCGCTCCCCCTGCGAGTCGGGCGGCGAGGGATGCGGCGGAGGCAGCGGCGCTCCTGGTGAACCACAGGGAGGCACAGCAGAGGGAGCCCAGGACCCCTGAAGCGTGTGCAGCAGCAGAGGGTCCCGCATTAGCACCCCCCGCCCCCACAAACCTCACGCATGCTAAAGATCACCCCGTCACCAAAAACTCCCAGGGGGAAGGAAATGAGGACGTGTGAAGCAGACAAGGGGGGGTCCAGAAAGTAAGAAGCATCCCACTGAAAGGAAAGGCTGGGGGCAGCTGGATCCTGACAGTGAAACAACACACACACACACACACACCTTCCCAGAGCCATTGGGGCCATGCATTTACATAACCTACTTAATGAGTAACACAAGCAGAGGATTCAAATGAAGTGCAGGCATGCAGGCACCATCCCAGAGAGGCAGCCCACATCCATCGGGGACGAAGGGCAGGAGCGAGGGGGCTGGCGGAGAGAGGATGGTCACCGCTACCTTTGCCTTCTTTCTGCACCTTCAGCAAAGCGGTCCGTACCAGCAGCATCACCACGGACATGGCAGAGACGGCCAGACACCTGCCATGCCGCAGACAGGCATCCGAGAGGGACGCCAGGACACCTGCGATACGCCACAGCCAAGGTCAGAGGGCACAGCAGAGGCGTGCCCTCAGTACAGGGCGACCGAGGGGCCACAATGCCCAACGCAAACGCTGGACGCTGGAGAACCTCCAAGGGCAAATATCACACGGCACAGATTGATGGTGGCTTAACCTGAACTGCTCAAGAAAGATCATTTTACCCGTCAAATACAGACAGAGCCGACAGCTCGGAAGAGATTTAGCCAAGTGAGCGACGGACTCGCACAGACCTGGCTGACGTTTCCGGCAATACACCATAGAAGAGGAGGGGCCGGGGGCGTCGGCTCCGGCGTCCTCATGGGTGTGGGCGGAGTGAAGGGAGGGGGAGGGCGAGTAGGCAGAGAGGGTGTCCCGCCATTCGGTCTGCACAGCGCAGTCATCACAGAAGCGGCCATTCAGCATGGAGGTCTGCGTCTGCGCTGTGTGAATGTCCGGCTGGCCCAGCAGGCTGCGGTCTGCAAAGCAAACAGGAAAACAGGAAGAGGCCAGACATCAACACGCCTTCATAAGAGGCAACAGCAAACAAGGGAAAAGGTAGTGACAGCTAATCACCAATCACTGTGAGCTGACTGCGAAGGATTCAAATGTAAAAAGTACCGCAGAATAATTACCTCTGACCTCTACATCGTCATCCTCACCTATCAGAGAAGACAAACGAGAGTAAAAATTGAAGAAAAAAAAAAAAAAAACAACCACACCCCACAGCAGACATGATGACAAAGCAGGATATAGCAGAGCAGTCAATCGACAACCTACACCCCCCCCCCCCAACTAGTCAGGATGTTTGTAAAGAAGTTTAACACTCAGAGCTCTACATTAGCACCCAGCTTCTCACCCCAGAAGCTGCCGAACAGCGTTCGATCCTGGACGCAGGATTCGTCCAGCAGGCTGGAGAGCATGGAGGCGTTGCTGCCCTGTGCGTGCAGCGCGGAGCCTGGCAGGGACCTGTGTGTCAGGAGCAGGAGAGACTGCGAGCTCTGATGCTGCTGCTGCTGCTCTTGGCGGATCCGTACCATGCTGGGAGAGGAAGGTGAAAAGGGCAGGTGGGAGACTCCAATTGCCAGAGGTCCCCCCCCCCCCCAAAAAAAACCCACACCAGCATTCAGTAGCAACCATGTTAGAAAACGTGCTGCCTCTCCTCAACCGCCCTCGCAGGTCAGAGCTGACGCACTACATGGGAGTCCTAGGATCTCCCAAGGCGTCCATATGCAATTCTGTGCAAACAACCCCCTCAGGCCAAATACACTGAAATCAACGTACAACACAATGTAAAGCTTCTCCCATCACCGTTAAAACAGCCAGTGACTGTGGAACGGACAGGTAAACCATCCCCCAATGCTGCATGAACGGTGCATAAAAACATCAAGGTCTCTTCGACGTGGCAGCGAGTTCCCAGAATCTCATCAGCGAATTTTATCTTCCCGCTATAAAGCGTCCTAAGCTGCCGGGCCGAGCCCGTTACCTGGTCTCCCCGCGGTCGGCGCCGCCGTGAGTCTCGCAGTGACTGAGGGAGAGGTCAGCCAGGCTGTCGTCGCCGTAGCGCCCCCCCGGCGTGTGCAGGCGCAGGCTCCGGCGTGACATGCTGGGCGAGCGGAAGGCGGCGGGGGCCCGGGGCTGTCCCTCGTAGCTGGAGCTGACAGACAGGGCGAGCAGGGTTACAACTGGCAAGGGGCACGATACCAGCCTAAGAGGGCAAGGCCTGGTACCCGGGCAGCAGGATCAGAGCTGCGGTAACAGCCAGAGCGCAGCCACCTTCAAGGAATTACAACGTATAATTCAACCACAAGGTACGGGAGCAGATTGTGCGTATAAACTGGTCAAACCCAATGCATGCACGTCATTTGGAAAGTCCGCTCCATCTCAGGTACTATATTGCATCCGTAGACTGATTCAGGTAAAAAGAGGAGACAAAAAGCTGTTTAACAAAGACGGATTTTCCTGCGCATCCGTACAATGAAGCTCCGTTTTAACAGCTCTTAGTTTCGTTGAGAGGGACACGGCCCTTTTCTCTGGGGCGTCACCCACCCAAAACCCCCGAATAATGGGAGGTAACTGGCACCTCGGCCCCGACCCCCACCGCCGGTCCTCCGCCCCGAGTCCGCATGCGGGCACACACCGAGCGGCTGCAGTTGTGGTTCTAAAAGATCATTTACCGCATAATCCAACATACCGTACTCGCATTTAAGCAATGCGCCGAGCTTAGCATTAATTTCCTTGTTTCCCCAGTGTTTGATTTCAAAACTTAAAATTCTAAACATGCACAATATATAAAATCGAAGATATAATCACCCCCATAATGGGCTACAGTTAAAATATGGTTTGCAGTACTTGCCAGACCGTGCAAATTTAAACATTAATTCCTACCCAGAAGATACAGAGCAAATACACACTGAGCTCACCTGGTACATCTGCACTGGGGTCAGTCTTAGCTAAACTCACAAAAAGCAACTAAATACTAAAAACACACCCCCCCTCCCCCAAAAAAATGGCCAATCAAATAACAACAATCAAAACTTCGGACTCAAATTGTGGACCTAGACAGATTTGGTCATTCAGGTCACGCCCCCCCAACGACAGGCAACATCTGGTGGTCTTCAGCGTCACTGCCAGCCATACTACAGCGGAAGAGGAGCGAGGTCTCCGACAGAGAAGCTAGGAAGCGTGAGCTGCCATCGCAGCTCTGCCAGCCACTCGTGCTGCCCGACACACGGACACTGGAATTACCCACAGGACAGTCCATCCCCAGGAGTCCAGACCGCAGCTCCCCTCGGCCATCATCCTACAGAGAAACCCCCAGTGCGGAGCGGCGGCTGCGATGGGGTTAGCGCCGTGCGCACAGCACAGATGTGACAGGACACGCGATAGTGGGCACCGCGCAGCAGGAAGGCGGCCAAACAGACAGAGCCAACTACCGCCTGTGACGGGGACCTTTGACCGTAATCCAGTGCCGGTTTTCCAGCCGCTCAGGCCCGACGTCTTTCTCAGAGCTGGCACAGTGCCCGAGCTGCAGACAGAAATGCCGTTTCAGCGCACTGTGTACATGGATGTGGAAGGACAATAAAGAACTTGAGTCACGGGCTTTATTCACACAAGGGCAGCAGGCTGAGTGAGTGACTTCAGCTGCAGGTTCAGTCGCTTACTGACATCTGCTGGACTGGTGACGACAGAACCCCCCCCCCCCCCCCAAAATTACTTCAGGCCTGAGCAGGGGAACCACTGCAGCGCCACCTTCCCCAGTGAGGATGAACACTCAACCTCACTCATTTTTAAACAAATGGAAGGAAGCACATTCTGAAGCACCAAGCTGAAGGTCAGAATAATTAACGCTGGCAGAGAATGTTCTCACACTGAGAGTCAACAGCAAGAAAATGAAAGTTAAACAGGGCTGCCCTGCGAAGGCTACGCCCCCCCGCGCGCAGGCTACGGCCCCCCCCGCGCGCAGGCTACGGCCCCCCCCGCGCGCAGGCTACGGCCCCCCCCGCGCGCAGGCTACGGCCCCCCCGCGCGCAGGCTACGGCCCCCCCGCGCGCAGGCTACGGCCCCCCCGCGCGCAGGCTACGGCCCCCCCCGCGCGCAGGCTACGGCCCCCCGCGCGCAGGCTACGGCCCCCCCCGCGCGCAGGCTACGCCCCCCCCCGCGCGCAGGCTACGGCCCCCCCGACGCGCAGGCTACGGCCCCCCCCCGCGCGCAGGCTACGGCCCCCCCCGCGCGCAGGCTACGGCCCCCCCGCGCGCAGGCTACGCCCCCCCCGCGCGCAGGCTACGGCCCCCCCGCGCGCAGGCTACGGCCCCCCCCGCGCGCAGGCTACGGCCCCCCCCCGCGCGCAGGCTACGGCCCCCCCCGCGCGCAGGCTACGCCCCCCCCGCGCGCAGGCTACGCCCCCCCCGCGCGCAGGCTACGGCTCTGCCTTCCCTTTTTGAGGAAAGACCCTCTTTCCCAGCTGTGTCATCAATTTAACAAACAAAAAAAAAAAAAAAGAAAGCCGACTCAAAATTGAGCCACACCGCACCGCCACCTGGCGCTCACCTGGGGGGTGACGTGTAGCCCGTGTTGCCAGGAGGGGGCGAGCGCCGACACAGCGGGCGCGGCTCCACGGCCCTCTTCGGAACACCCTGCACAAGCAAAGGCAGTGGGGAGTCAGGTGACAAAGGGCGGGGGGCTGCTGCTCAGGCGGGACAGTGACTATCACACATGCACACGCCGTCCCACCTCACAGCCGCTCTCCGAGACACAGCACTCACCTCCCCATTCAGTCCTGCGGATGGGGGGGCATTCGAGAGAGGCGGCACTACAATAGCTGGCATTAAGAAGCCAGATCCTGTGGGGCAGGGAGGGGCCACACTTATCTACAGCTCCCAGCCAAAAGCTCGGCGTTAGACAGCCTACAGGAGGCTGGGAGCCACTGATTATAGGGAAATCAACTTTTTAAAAAAGCCGAATTAGAGAAAGAGTTCAAAAAGAAAAAAAATAAAAACTGTTTCCCAATTAAGTGTTCCACAACACAGACAGAAATCGGTGGCTGTCAAAAAGAGCAGCAATTTGCACCTTTGCTTGTCACTGGGGCTGCACCCTCAAGGGTCCGCCCACTGTATCCAATAGCTGTAGGTAATTGTGCCTTTTAAGGTAGAGAAATTGACTCTGTGGTACATATTTGTACCATTGAGGGTGCATTAATGTTTGCCTTTTGGGGATGTTCATCAGAGTCCTTTAAAGGTACATTTACCTACAGCTATAGCGTACAACTGGCAGATCCTTGAGGTGTAAACTTTATTCTTTCGGACAGTGTAGTAACGTTTCCCGATTACAACATTTAGCCAAAAGGGAACAAAGCCGACTGCAACAAAAATAATCAGTCTTCCAATTAACTTTGTATCGTTGGCGTTACCAAAGTAAAATATTGAATCTTAATTCGGCCTTTCGTGTCCTAAACAGAACAGATATCAAAACAAGCTGAACAACAAGGACAACTCCCCCTCCCCCCAAGAAAAAGGCTACTGATGGACAGCATGCAAGGTATAGAGACAGCCATACCCAGCCATAAAAAAAGGTTTTTTATGCAGTTACAGTTTAAATAGCGTGGGTCTCCAGTAAACGAAAAACACATTAACCTGTAACCCTGGCCGTTTAAGTGTGACCCTATAGTATAGGCTACTCGACGGAGGAGTGTTTAAGTATAACTTCCAGCATAAAGGGGTCTGATTTAAATCCCGCCCTCATCCTGACTAATTCTTGGATAGTAATACAGCATATTACTAAAAATAAATATTCGTTTAAAAGGGATTAAAACGCGTCCACCTGCAGGTTCAGCTCGCTCCCTGGAGCGCGCTCCTGTCGACCGCCGCGGCTGCCAGGGATGCGCATCCTGCGGATCCCCGCACGGCCTCTACGGTGGACAGATCCCAGAAATGGAGGTCTGCCGTTAGTCTGTCGAGGGTTTTCAATCCTTAGTCGCCACAGACAGAGGTGCGAAGCGGCTCCTCACAGGCGGGGAAACGGAGCCCGATTGACCTGAGCAGCCCGGGTTCCTCCCCCTTCAAGCGCCGCACGTGTGAAAAAGCGGAGGAGCGCAAACTTTCCTGCGTTATTCTAAGATTTCGCGTTTACCGCTGAGCCAGTCCGCAAGGACACGAGGGTCTTACTCCGCTGAAACCTACATTTCAGAACAAAAAACCAAAAAAGTGTTTTATGTGCAAGACAGACCTCAAAGCGTCCCACGCATTTCAAATAAAAAGCCAGCATTTCCCATTTTACTTTCCCCCAATGAGACAGACGCAGCCAAAGGAAATGCTGGAATACGATAATGGCAACACACCAAGCTCACATTTGATCTATCTTTATCTATTTAAACGACCCGGACTGAGCGAAAAGGGGAAGTGGAGAAACTTGCTGTGGCGTGACAACTTATGCAAATACAAAAACACGGTGGATAATAAACAAGTCACAAGAAGGGCGGCTTGAAGAGGAACATTATTCATTTAATTCATTTTTTCTTTTGAGCATGCCTGCCCACCACAGGGGCGTCTACAGTTAAGTGATAGTAAAAGGTAACCAGAAACTTAAAGCCCTTGCTGAAATCTCAAGTCGCCGTGCTTCGTGTTGTCCAGCCATCCTACTTAAAATGTTCCTGAATTCAGTGACTGTGAACACAAACTATCGGAGTAGAAACGAGGCAGATCATAAACTGTCCCCTTATATCATTTTATTCTGTGTTCACAGCCCATTGTAATGTACCGTGCACCTTGGGTGGCTTCAATCGCTGTTAAAGATTAAATATAAGCTATTATTGTCCCTGACTGGGGAACCCGATAATTAGCGTCATCGCCTTAGAAACGCACTTACTTCTTTGTTCTATATATATATATATATATATATATATATATATATATATATATATATATATATATATATATATATATATATATATATATATATATATAAATACCAACATCAGAGTTCCACTTAAGATAAATCGGAAACGTATGAGCATAACAACTGAAAACCCGCGCCCCAAAGGTAAAATTACCAATGCTTTCTGAACAAATTATACAGAAATAATAGGGCTGCTATTAATTAACCCAGTGAGTCGAATTAATCAGCACTGAGACATTTCCCAGATTAAGGTTGTGATTTCTAAGGGTACCATGACGCAATAGCTCTCTGAAAAACATTTGTAATTTAGGATTCCCAAAAAGGTGTCTCAGACTATGAAATCATAACATCACAAAAATGCAATGGCTCTTTTCTATAAATACTTGGTGAAGGTTCCACAACACAGAAAGAGCCAGGCAGTCTGTCATAGACTAATCAAAATAAAAGTAATTCCCCGAATACCTAACTAATACTATAAAAACGTGATTAGAATAACCAAGATACCTATTTAACATAGAACTAGCCATTACTTTACAAAGTATAATACCATAATACAATGTCTTTCGCCGAGAAAACGGGACAACCCCTACATCACAGCAGAACACCTAACTAATCACTTAAAAAAACTCGACCCAGCTCACATACATTAAGATCAGGCTGACAAACACCGAAAAAGCACCACAGTCAACACAGGCACCTTCATTAGGAACTTGTTGCCAACTCACTTACTATATATAATTTTTTTGTGGTGATTCCAAGTCAACTTGAGTTCTCCTTTTTTGCCGTAAATAAACCGTGATAACCGAATATAGCTAGTAACAAGGAACTTCACTTAAAATGTTTTAAAAGATTCAAAGCGGCGAAAATATATGGGACCTCTGCTATTACGCAGTTATAATAGTATATGACACAGCCCTGACTGGTTTTAACTACTTATATTTCTAATCAATAAAATCCACTTTAATTAAAACCTACTCAATCCGAACTAAAGAGCAGCGATAAATGCGTCACCAAACGGATATTACGTCTCGCAGCCCGAGAGCCGCTTTAATTAACCGGATGAAACGTTACTGCTCTTAATTATAACGATGCTGTAAACTATGTAATTTGTCACATCGCAAGACGCTAGTATGTGTTTTGATCTATGTTAATTTGATATTATATTAAGTATTGGTTTTATTAGATGTCCGCCCCCAAACAAAAACTAGGACTTGGGATAAAATTGCATATTATTGGCTTGAAGATCAGCGGGCTGCAGTATTTGGGGTCTGAGTCAGTGCCTGTCAGTGCCCGGCTGTGCCATACATACACTCTCTGCCTTTATTCACGATACAGCCCATTATAACAAAATCTTATTTTACTAATGAGGCCTATTTTTAACGAGCCCGAAAAACCGCCGCCTATTTCAAAACTATCGCCGAACCTTGCGCGGCGCGCTGTCAGTCACCGACTTTAAGCCAATAGGAGGCGTTAATTTCATAAGCGTGACGTTAAAGGGGCGGAATCATTGCGGTTGCTAAGAGGCGCTGCTGCCGCCGGAAGTTGACGTGCGGGACGCACGGGAGCGGGAGTCGCAAGAAGTATAATACAGACTGATTTAGCAATGACAAATAAAATCATTTAGTGGTCCCGGCCATCTTATCTCTGCATTTCCCTGCCACCCTCCCCAGAAAAGAGGCGCGACGAGCGAAGCGGCGACCTAGATATGAACGTGGATGATCAAGCGCCAAGGTAAAGGAAATGCAGCCTCGTTTATAATCCGTTCCGTGCGGGGCCAGCCTGTCAGCGGCATCGCGATCCATGCTGTCCCGATCCGCCTTACTGTTAGACAGCTAGCTGGCTCTCTCTCTTATACCTTTGTTCTGTATGCGTGGTTTCTCACTTAAACTCACTTAACGTGCCCCGCCTGTTATTTCCTAATGCCGTATAACGCACAGCCCCAGTCAGTATTCTACTAGTCTTAGCCTGCGGGAAATGCGATGGCGATCTGCCACCTTTAAATGATTGACCATAGCATGGAGGTGCTTTATGGTGCTATGGAAACAAAGGCGCAGCGCATACACAACTCAACCGGTAACTAGTGACTACAGGAGACATTCAAAGGAGATCCCGTGAGCCGAGCCGCGTTGGATTGCAGCGCTCCTCTAGGGCTGGGAATTCAGATGTTTGCTCGTTTTTCCTCCCGCTGCCTGAAGACACGCAAGCTAATTGGTATCTAAGAATTGCCCGTGTGTGTAGCTTTGTAAGAAAAAAACTCATGGTTTATGGAATTAATAAAAATAGCAGATGGTATTTGAGTATATGGTTATAATAAGTTACACTTTACCCACGTCAGAAATACTTTTTATAAATTAAGCTGTGAAAATGTAATACAATTACAAGAGAGCACGGGATGTAATAGATGGCAAAATAAAATGTACAGTTTCCAAAGCTGTTATGGGTTTAGATGTCAGTGTTTGCTCCTGTCACACACTGGTTTGCTGCGTCACGCTTCTCTTTGTCTGCTGAGGGATTCCACTGGGCACCGTAGGAGCTGCTGGTGTGCCGTCTGGGAGGGCAGCAGGATATAGCCAGTCTGCTTCTCCCTCTGTCGCACCGTGCAGCATGCCGGATGGCGGACCGCGGATGGAGAGCTACGAGGAGTTCTGCTCACGGAGCCTGGCCAAGCTGCAGATGGAAGCTGAGCATCCGGCATGCCGCCGCTCTGCTGGGCCACCGGTGGCGGCGCGCTCCAGCATCCGGTTCCATGGCATGGCTGTGCTGTCGCCGTTGGTAAGCTCCAGCCCGCCCAAGTTCAGCTCTCATCTTACCCTTCAGGAGCTAAAGAGTCCAGCCAGTGATCCAGGGTCAGACCTTTTCACCATGTCTACCTTGCCAAGCCGTGCGAGGGAAACCTTTATTAAAAAGCTTCTGCAAATCCTTGAGCTGTTCACAGGGTTGGTGATCTCCGGTTATTCATGAGCGCTGTTGGCTTCCTTCTGTCGCCCCAGTCAGGGGGTGGCCATGCCGTGTTCCTGTGCTGTTTGGGTTAGTCTCCAGGCCCCCCAGTTTAGAAGCTGGATGGATGTTGTATTTATTGTTAGAGAAAGAGTTACACCCCTCTCTCTCTCTCGGTTTGGTTCTGTCCTTATCCTGTTGCCTAGTAACCAAACATGATGCTCATTGGTGTAGCTGTTGTTGATACCATAGCAGTTGTAGGCGGTTTAAGAGTAGGACACACTCACAGGCTGGTGCTGATCTCTCTGAGTAGTTAGACGTCAGCTCTGTGGTTCCCAGGGACCCCTGCAGGTTACTGACTACAGCAGGGATGAACTAACCTGCACTTCATGCATTCATCATGCAGAAAACTGCAAGTGGCTGTTGGTGTCACCTTAGATCATAGGTGGAAACATGATCATTTCTTCCACTCTCTTTCCCGCCTGAAATGTTGCTACGTGCTGCTTGGTCCTCAGAGTCGAGCAGGTGCTCGGTTTGTCCTGCCATTATCTGGCAGGAAGCAGATCACTCCGCATCCACTGACCTTATCTCGCTTCTGTGTGGCGCGTGTCGGTTGACAGTGGGACAGTTGTGTTGAGGCGTCTCCCGTGTTACTGGGCTGGCAGTGGGTCGGGCAGTAACTGCCCTGAGTGTTAGATGGGTCCAGGCCCCGTCTCTCAGCGACGCTGAAACGGTACCTAGCAGTCGCAAAGAAAGCTCTCCTTCCAGTTAACCTCAGAGGTCTGGCCAAAGGGGGACGTGATGGAGCTTAGGGGGAATGGGACAGTCACCCAAGGGGGGAGTCCGGGCTCCCAGGGATCCATCTGGAAGCTTCTGCAGTGTGCAGTGTTGCTGAGGAGGGCGAGCGTTGCTGCCGGTGCTGCACTGACACGGTCTCTCCCCCCCTCCCAACCCCCCACCCTCAGCTGAGTGTGCAGCAGCGCCTGGAGATGAAGCAGCACCGGCAGAAGGCGCTGAAGCTGGAATCCGAACGGCAGAGTCTGCGCAGGGCCGCGCTGCTGGCCCGCGTCCAGAGCATCCTGGACAGCGTGAAGGTGAGCCCCTCTGCTCCGCCCCCACCCGGGGTAGCCCCGCCCCCACCCGGGGTAGCCCCGCCCCCACCTGGGGTAGCTCCACCCCCAGATTCACCCTCTCTGTTGAGCTTTTTTGAGCCCTCTGATTCTGTAAAATGAAGGATAACATTTCTGATGCTACACAGCATTCTACCAGCGTGAAAAACTCAGGACTGATTGTCTGCCAGAGCCGGGAGGGACTGTAAACCCTGCTGGCTATATTGGCATGAGCGCAGGATCCTGGGATATTTGGATTCTCAGTTTCCTATAATGGCCCCTTGGGCTTCAGCCTGGGATAGCCTGTGCATTTAAGCACTCCTGGCCACATGGGAAAACTTCCCCTATAGCTGCTCTGCGCCTCAGTGGATTAGGCCTCTTTGTCTGTGATCAGAAGGTCAGTGGTTTGAATCCCGGGGATGATGGACCCCTGAGCAAGGTCTTTAAGGCCCAGTCACTGGAGGGTCACTGGATGCTGGCCAGCTCTACACTGTGACCCCTTTTGTATTTGTGTCTCATGGAGAGCAGAATAGTGATGGGAAATCCCTGTTGTGTTCTAAATATTCACTCCTTGTGCTATTCACACTGACCCATGAATTGTGTTCCCAAGCTGGGAAAAATATAGCAGCTACGGGGGGGGGGGGGGGCTCCTGGTTGCTGTCTCACGGCATGCTGAGTCTCCCACCCAGTGCCGCACTTCGGCTTCACGTAGCTGCGATGGGCAGCCTCTGCTCATGTATGACAGCACTGCCAGCCTGCTGGCACCAGCAGGGCACTGCCAGCGTTTATAATGAGGCTTCGGATCCCGTCCACATGCTTCCCCTGGAGTCCCATCCCAGCTCTGGCTGTCAGCGTCCCCAGCATGTCTCTCCCCCATCTTGCAGGTGCGGCAGACAGCAGGGGAACCACTGGCCCCTCCTGCCGGTTGCTCCCAGAACCCGGATCCCCGGAATGCTCTTGATCCTCCTCCAGAGCCGAGAGGCCCTTCTAGGAACGGGTTGGGTAGCCGGACTGCAGGACCCGGTGCCGAGGAAGAGCTGCGAACGACGAAGGGCCCCGTACAGCTCAATGGGGCAAAGGGAGGAAGAGGGGGGGGAGAGGAGGAGGAGGAGGACAGTGAAGGAGGACAGAGCTGGAGCCTGCAGGTCCTGCTGAGACACTCCAAAGAGCTCCTGGAGGAGGAGCAGGACCGCAAGCGGGCCCAAGCCATCAACGGATCCGCGCCCACATCTGCAACAGCTGAAGAGGCTCCTCTTAAGGGAAACAAGCCAAGCACTGCTGGGACCCAGCCGAGCTTTAGCCCCTCCCACCGTCCAGTCAGCAGCACCCAGCCACATCCCAGTTCTAGCTCCACCCAAACCCCCTTTAGCTCCGCCCAGTTCCAGCCCAGTGCTAACGCCACCAAGCTCCAGAACAGCCGTAGCCCCACCCATAACCCTCTCGGCTCCCCCCAGCTTCAGTCCAGTCCTAGCTCCACCCACAGTCCTGTCAGCTCCACCCAGCCAATGCATAGCCCCACCCACAGAGCTCTTAGTCCTGTCCGGGTGCAGCCCAGCTCCTCCCCAGACAGCTTCCCAGACTCTCTGCTCGGCTGTATGCCGCACAGCCTCACTGGCTCATACGCCCAGCTGCCCTGCCCCGAGCCCAGCCTAAGCCCCCTCCCTCACCGTCGCCGGCCACGCCCCGTTTCTGCCGGAAACATCCTCATCTCCTGTCCTATGAGCGCTGCAGAGCTCAGTCCCCAAAAGGCCCCAGAAGGGCAACCATGGGCAGCCTGGGGACCAGGCGTTTCTGCCACCTACACAGACTGGAGCACAGCGGACCAGCCCTCCACTGTCGACTCTCTGCCGCCCTCCACAGGCAGTGGTTGGCCTTGCAGCCCCTCCTGCCTGAGTTCAGTCCACAGCGCGAAGAGCCCTCCCACATCCAGCCCGTTATTGCTAGACGGCATCACGCCAGACTTCCGCAGACACTCGCAGACACTAGACAGTCAGCTGTGCCTCCCTCACCAGGCTGAGCAGAGCCAGCAGAGCGTGCTCCGTTTCCCTTGTAGACAGCCTCAGCTGGTCTCCAGCCGCCGCTCACCACCCGCACCTCTCAACCAGTCCTACGATGTGGAGAGCCCATCCCCCTTACTACAGCGCCCCCATGTGGACACGGACCCCACTCCCAGAGATTCCGGGACGAGTGCAGGACACCAGAGTGCTGTGGTCACACCGGAGGGGAGACAGGACCCCAGTGCAGGTGATGCATGCTGTACGAACGTCTGTTGCACATTACAATGCAGTTTCTCCACATGCACCTTGTGCCTCAGCGGGTTAGGGTGCTGCATCTGTAATCAGATGGTCGCTGGTTCTAATCCCAGTGTCAGCAGAGTGATGTCATCATCAGGCCCCTGAGCAAGGCCCTTAACCCCCAATCACTTTGATCCTACTTCCTCAAATGTTGATTGCATTGGATAAATGTCTGCTAAATAAATTAAATGACACTTAATATATCAATATACTGCTAGTAGTCATGATAATATTTAATAACTGCTTCTATGCACAGTGATTTCTGCATTTTAAGCTCAACTGTTAGTACTGCCGTGTAAAATCTGCAGCTAAATCCATACATGGACATTCAGAGCTGTGCGTGTGTACGTGTCTCACAGGCAAAGTTCAGTGGCAGCTCCAGGCCCTGGAGGAGTTACAGTGGCGCCTGTGGGAGGATCATGCCCAACAGCTGTCTCTGCTTAGAGCTGAAAAAGAACGGGAGCAGCAGCGCCTCCAGCAGGTTGGAATGTGACATGACAAATAATAAAATGCATAGGTTACTTAAGCGAGCCTCACTCAGAAGGATTTTGGTTGCTTAGTGTCTTTGCCCTGCGGCTCACTGTGTGTAGCAGCTGGAGGAGGACAGGAGGCCAAAGGAGCAGAGTGGAAGGCTGGTCCAGGCTGAGGCCACCGGACACCAGCGGAAGGCTCTGAATGACAGCTGCCCCCTGAGCCCCATGCCCCTCCCAGACGGATCCCCCGGGCTCAGCAGTCACAGCACGGGTATGCAGGCGGCCCTTGGCGGATACTAACCCTGATACTCTGTCACTACAGGGACAGTACTTAATGCACCAGAGTGTACATGTGCAGGAACTTAGGACTGTGGATGATAAAGATGCTAATGCAGAAGGGGCACGCAGAAGGCATGCTAACTGCTGTGCTGATCCAAACATTAGTAAGACTAATGCCCACATGAGCTGTAGTAACCAGTAAAATGCTGACAATAACCTTGGCTAACCCATTTCTTTCCAGGTTACTCCTCTTTCTTTAGCAGTTCTGATATGCCTTCGCTAGCTGTCCAGAGCCCTGCTTACCTGAGGGGGACTTCCTGGGGGGGCAGCAAGCCCAGAGGCAGGCACAGCGAGGTGGGTGTGAGTACAGCATGTATATGCTCTCTGCGTGTGTATGTGTGTGTGTGTTCCCTTTTTTTTTTCCCCCTGGATGTGACATGTTGCCGGTCCCAGGTGATGACCCCCGAGCAGCAGAGGGCGCTGTGTCGTGTGGGTGCCATGGCTCGCGGGTTCCTCACACGCAGACTTCTGAACACGGCGAAGCTGAAGCACTTGCGGCAGACCGTGAAGGTAGGAGTGTGGAGACAGCTGGGTTTACACACACACACACACACACACACACACACACACACATGCAGGGACACAGTGGCCTTCATGGTGTGTGTGTGTGATCCTGCAGGACACACAGGAGTTCATCCGCTCCTTCCAGAAGGAATCTCCTGCGATGAGGAGCTCACTGTGCACCCAGGACTTCACGCTACAGGAGAGAGTCCAAGCTCAGGTGACCAGGCGTCACAGCAGCACACGACCATCTCCAGAGAGTCACATGACTGTACTTCATATTATTTATGACTTTCCACTTCTTTGCTGGTCTTCTTCAGAAATATATATATTTGTGTATGATTTCTGATATAACTGATATTCTGTCCTACTGTAACCAGCGTGCTGCATCACATCTTGTACGAGCTTCCCCTGCAGTCTTGCGCTTGTGAACCTGTGTGTGTGTCTCTGCTGTCCTGTGCCTCGCAGCTGCGTGCTGCCCTGTTCGACGTCCACGACATCTTCTTCGTGATGCCCCTGAGAGACAGACTGGCACTCCTGCGACAGGACAGGGATCTGAAGCGGGAGAAGAAGCTGCGAGAGATGGTGAGCTGAACACTTTGGCCGCCTCCACATAACCAAGTCCCGCCCCTTTCTGAATGAGCCGTGCTCATTGGCTCGTGGTGGTACAGATTAATAATCCTATCGAGACCCTTTCTCCTTCATCAGCAAGCCTGAGACAGATGTAAAGATGATATTTACTGTTTGGATGTTTTTAATACGAGCTCCATGTCCCATGTGGATTGTAGGAGAAAGCTAGGAGTTCCCAGGATAAGGTGACACTGTCCACAGCCACCCAGAAGTCGATGGATCGGAAGAAGCAGAGGTGAGATGTGACAGAGGGCTTATGAATCTGCTGGTTAAAATGACACAGCCCAAGATAACAGACTATGGATCTGATCTGTCTTTCTCTGTCTGTGTCTCACTCAGGGTGAGTAACGCGGTGGGACAATGCCGGAAGTCCCGGGACAAGCCAAAGAGTCCCATGGCGAAGAGGTGCGGCGCTCTCTGCTCCGAATCGACGTCCCGGGGAGGGACTCCCAGCCCGGTGCTCCGGTGGGTCTCATGGGGCTTTGTGATTGGATGAATGTCCCAGGGTGACAATTAGGGCCCTTTGTTTACTTAATTATTGAATATCAATCAGTGTGGTAGCCCAGGTATTTAGTGTAATTCCTTTGCATTTCTAGGGCGTAGAAGCGTGAATCTGTGCTCCTCACCGTGTGTTTTATTCTTTCCCCGTCTTGCACGTGCAAACCGTTCCGGACAGAAACCCGGCTCGGGTCTTGCAGCCGAACCAAGGCCAGAACGCCCCCCGTCCAGGGCAGCTGCCAAGACATGGGTGAGAGGCGGGGTGGTCGCCGTGGCTGGGTCCATACACATGCGCTGGAGCGTAACACGGGCTCCCCGTCCCCCTGCACCTTTCAGGAGCCTGTACAGGAGGAAGCCAGAGGAGCGGGTCAAGCGCTGTGACAGCCTGAGGAGGCAGCACTCGCTGGGGTAGCAGCCCCCCATCTGTAATCCCCGAAACTTCACCTGTGTGATACGCCAGCAGAGTGTCCCTGTGCCAGTCACAGTGCTCTGTAAAGCCCCTCGCTCTGAAACTCTGCAGCCGATCCTCATTGTTGCTGTCTCTGTAACTCCAAACTTACCATGTTTTACCCTGACATTTCCATGCTCTTCTCACACACGCACAGATAACCTCTTGCCAAAAAAGTTACAAAACCTATTTAATTATATTCTGCCAGATTAGTCTGTTTCCCATGGGGTGTAAGGAGGTCCCACGGTCTGTTGCGTAAGCAGAACATGGCACATGGAGACATGTTCGTGGATCATAGAAGAAAATTCCATGTCATCTAACTGTCTCACTGCACAGGTGCCATTCCCTGTGCCCTCCCCCCATCTAACCGTCTCACTGCACAGGTACCATTCCCTGTGCCCTCCCCTCATCTAACTGTCTCACTGCACAGGTACCATTCCCTGTGCCCTCCCCCCATCTAACTGTCTCACTGCACAGGTACCATTCCCTGTGCTCTCCCCCCATCTAACTGTCTCACTGCACAGGTGCCATTCTCTCAGCCCTACCCCATATATCTGTCTCACTGCACAGGTACCATTCCCTGTGCCCTCCCCCCATCTAACTGTCTCACTGCACAGGTACCATTCCCTGTGCCCTCCCCCCATCTAACTGTCTCACTGCACAGGTGCCATTCCCTGTGCCCTCCCCCCATCTAACTGTCTCACTGCACAGGTGCCATTCTCTGTGCCCTACCCCATATATCTGTCTCACTGCACAGGTACCATTCCCTGTGCCCTCCCCCCATCTAACTGTCTCACTGCACAGGTGCCATTCTCTCTGCCCTACCCCATATATCTGTCTCACTGCACAGGTACCATTCTCTGTGCCCTCCCCCCATCTAACTGTCTCACTGCACAGGTGCCATTCCCTGTGCCCTCCCCCCATCTAACTGTCTCACTGCACAGGTACCATTCCCTGTGCCCTCCCCCCGTCTAACTGTCTCACTGCACAGGTACCATTCCCTGTGCCCTCCCCTCATCTAACTGTCTCACTGCACAGGTGCCATTCTCTGTGCCCTACCCTCATCTAACTGTCTCACTGCACAGGTGCCATTCTCTGTGCCCTACCCTCATCTAACTGTCTCATTGCACAGGTGCCATTCTGTGTCGCCCCGTCCCCCAAATGCTGTTTTATTCTCCCTTTGCCTCTTAAACAGGGCTTCACTGTTTGACAGTGTAACTCCTCACTGCAGCATCACTGCGTCCATTCCCATCAAGATTGGTGCTCAATCTCAGACACTTGAGCTCCTTGACCTTGTCACTAAGGTCCTGTTTAAAGTTCTGACTGACCTTTTTCGTTCTTAGTTTTGTATCGTCCCTAAGGCTGATTTGACCATAAAGTGAGTGCCCTCAGTTTGGGAAATGTCCAACTTTACACTTTTGAAGGAGTCTGTGCTTTGTGTTTTCGTGACAGACTGGCAGTGATGTGGCATGTAAACACCCACAGATATGTCGGGTCAGTGTGTTTTGGTATTGGTCAGTGCCCACAGCCCCTGGTGCCCCAGCTCTCATCCCAGCAACATTTTGCGACTGGTTCTAATGGAATTGGGTATTCATTGTGTTTTTATGGTTACAGTTCCTGATTCATTACACTGTGTTGTTTTTGTACTTTTACCAACATTTTACAGTTATGTCGTGTTAATAAATTTAACAGTAAAACTAATTTAAACATTTGAGTATAATATTGTCCTCTCTAAAATAAATGAGTTTATAGAATACAGAAATATTCATAGGTTTAAATTTTAATGTTTGGGCCTGGGAATGTGCAGTGGCTTTGCAGTCAGGCTCTGTAAATGCGGCAGGATGGCCTGGGAATGTGCAGTGGCTTTGCAGTCAACCTCTGGAAATGCAGCAGGATGGCCTGGGAATGTGCAGTGGCTTTGCAGTCAACCTCTGGAAATGCAGCAGGATGGCCTGGGAAGTGCAGTGGCTTTGCAGTCAACCTCTGGAAATGCAGCAGGATGGCCTGGAAATGTGCAGTGGCTTTGCAGTGAGGCTCTGTAAATGTACAGCAGCAGAATCATCTCCCGACCCAACTCGCATGCGCTCCTGTAGCCCAGCAGTGTCGACACCCGCCTTCCCCTGCAGGCATGAGAAAAGATGTATCTGTGCACTGATTGGCAAGTGCTTTGTTCTCTTAACACTGATGCTCTTTTAGGGTACTTTTCATACTGGGGAGGGACCTCATTCCTGCAGCAAGTGCTATTAGCATTTTAGTAAAGTAGGAAACCTGTAAAAAACATTGCGAATTCACACAGGAGAAAAGCTTCATCTTTGCCTTGAGGGTGGGAAGAGTTTTGGGCAGCTGGGAAGTTTGTAAGAGCACTAGAAAATGCACACAGGAGAGAAACCTTTTTTCTGCACGGACTGTGGGAAGAGCTTTGGGCATATAGGCAACTTCAAGGAACATCTGCGAATTCACACAGGAGAAACTACTCGTGCACAGTGCGTGGGAAATGTTTTAGCCATCTTGGGAATTTAAAAGAACATCAGCAAATTCATACTGGAGGGAAACCATACAGCTGCATTGAATGTAGGAACATTCAACAGTTTCAGCAATAACAGCAATTTGAAAGAACACAGGTGAGTTCTCACTGGGGAGAAACCCCACCTTTGCACCGAGTGTGGAAAATGTTTCCAACAGTCAGGAAAACTGAAAGAGCATCGGCGTATTCCCACGGGAGAGAAACCACACTCATGCTATGAATTCGGCAAGCGCTTCCGTCAGATAGGACACTTGAGAAAACATTAGCGAACTCGCAAGGGGCAAAAATGTAAATGAAGATCTTCATTCGTCGAGTTATAAAAGTTACTTTACGATAATTTCTTTGTAAAAGTAGCTCTCACTGCAAAAAAAGGTTGGAAACCCTTGTTCTAAACCACGTATCCTAACAGCCAGATAGAGACGTTAGGACGATTCCAAGGGCCCCTGGGTGACTAGGGGCCTCAAATCTAAAAAATAACTGGATTGGTCTGGACTGTGGGGCCCAATATACAGAGGTGCAGATTTCAAATCTAGACCAAGATTTTGTTTCAACCAACCAGTTGAGTACTCTGTGACTGAGACTCTTTATACTCATCTTGGTCTGGATTTGTACTCTCTCAACCTGAAATCTCCACCTTTCTCTATCTCTAGCAACACCCCTGGCTGTCTGTGCGGGGCATCCTGCAGTGTTCAGATTGTAGGCTTGGGTGGCAGCCCACAGTTTTTCTGCAATAAAATGATTGCAGGTTTGTCTATGTAGAGAAATGACTGTTGTAACCATATGTAAACACTTTTTTAATGTCCCCTTTGTCCTGTCGGGCAGCTTTAGCAGAATCAGGGTCTGAATGCCCTGCTGTGCCAAACATGTTTGCTTTGCCATGAGGGGCTGTATGAACTCTGCACAGGCCCCTCATGTTAATCGATTTCTTTTTTTTTTTATTTGTTTATTTCATTTTTAACACACGTAAAATATTGCAGTGGGTGAGCTGGCCGAAGATATGGACAGATATGTAAACAGATATGTAAACACTTTGCTATATGTAAATTAAGTTTAAAAATATGTTTTGCGGGAACTGCTAAAATTAATTTACATAACGTAAGTATACATTTTTAAAAAGCAAGAGTGTGTTTTGAAGATGAGCTGTATAAATGTGTTCATGAAAGGTATGTGTGTGTTGTGTATATAGCAAACCAGAACAAAACAACTATATTATCTTCCTTTGGCAGCTATTGTGTGTCAGTCACTTTTTTTTCTACAGAACAGCGAGGAAGGTCTTAGACCAGTTTTTTTTCCAGAGTTTCTATGTATTCATATTTATCTTATACCCCATAAATAAGCCTGTCAAGTAAAATTCAAGCCTCTGTTAAGTCTTGTAATCACAATTTTTTGTGGCCCATCAGTGTCCCCTAGAGGGGGAGGAGTTCCTTGGTGCTCCGGCTCACAGCAGGTCCCTCCTGCCTGCTCACCATGCTGACCAATCCCACTCAGCACGGTTTGGCCCCACCCACTTCTTCAAGGCTATGCACTCTTTCTGGGGTGGGGGTGTGTTGCATACGCAACAGAGCACCAGCCCCCCACTCTTCCTCCATGTCCTCAATCTACCATCTTCCCCAGCCACCCCCTGCCCCTGCCCCCACCCCCAGCTCACTAATCCATCTGCTTCATTCCTTCCTCTCTCCACCTTGTGATGACATAGATGTGGTTTTATTTAACTTCCCTGAACATGGACGAACAGACTTTACTTAATTTGAGACATACATACCCTGTCTTTATCATAGTTACACCACACTGCGTCTTCAGAACTAAACAGCTCCTTGCACGTTTACCATACATCTCTTACATGCACCTCACTGGAAGATACCAAGGTGACCAGAAGCGAGGGAGCCCAGAACAGGAAGGATATTTCAGCCGCACATCAGCAACCCCACATGTTGGCATTACAAATTGTTTATGATTTTGATTTGGGCAACAGCTTCTGAGTGGGTGTTCTTTGTGCACATCTTTCGCTGAACTACAGGAACTGTAATACATGAAAATCCCAGAAGAGTGGCTTGGATGCCGAAACCACTAGGTCTGGTATGAAAAATCACCACCTAGATCGCAGGTCTTAGCCGTTCTAATGCTTTGTCACACAGTGACCTCCTCGTGAAACAGAAGCTTTCACTTCTGCAGATGTTTCAGGTCAGCGGCCCCTGTGGAGGCATGGCTGCAGGAAGATCTGGCCTGAGACACTGGAAACACTGGATGTGACACGGATGATGTGGCCCCCAGCTATCGGGACCCACACTTCTCAGCCTGCCTGGGGAAGCTCACGCCAGCGGAGAGGAGAGGAGCCTCCACCTACCGGCTGAACCTCAGACTCAGGAGGAATGATGCAGGTTCTGGCCTGGCAGTGGAACAGTGCATGGCACAGTTTTCCGAAGGGATTATGGGAATCTGGAAAAAGGGCTTTGTGGACATGCGGTCTATGGTGGTGAAGCTGATTGAAGTCATCAGATGACACATGGGATTCTGGTCATTTTACTCTGATGAGCCAGAACATCACTATCGTGATGCATCACTGCTGTAACCGTCGGTAGAATCACGCGTAATTTGTGCCACAGTAGCCTGTCTGTTGGTTCCTACCAGACAGGGCAGTCTTTGTTCCTGTCTATGGAACAAGTTGCAAGTTGGAGTCCCTGCTTGCAAGACTGGATGTAGATTAACATCATACCCGGGATAAAGAAACTGCTGGTTAAGGGCCTTGCTCAAGGGCCCAACAGAGTAGAATCACTCCTGACATTCACAGGATTCAAACCAGCAACCTTCCGACTGCTGGCATAGAGCCCAAGCCTCAGAGCCACCACCACATGATAAGGTGAAGAGTTCAGAAACCCAGAGGTCCCTCAGAATAGAACCACTGCTCCTTTGGATCAGGAGTAGCCAGCTGAGATGTTTGGGCATTAAATAAGGCAGCCAAATGGTCATCACCCAAGGGAGATGTTCCAGGCATCTTCCACTTGGCAGAGACCCACAACATGCTGGAGAGACTATATTTCCAGCTGGTTTAGGAACCTCTGGGGATCCCCCAGAACCAACGAGAATCTAAAGCAGTGCGAAGAAGATAAAGAGGAAATTAGGCAATAAAATCAAGCAAAAATTAATTACAGTTTTGCAAATATAACGACCACAAACTTCAGCGACCCAGAGAGTAGTGCCAAGAAATTCTGTTTAAATCAGAAAAACACCAAGTTTCTCCAAAAGGAACCTGATTTAATATGATTTTCTAAAAATATTTGTCCTGGTGCTCCAGCAGGTGTCTGTCTTTTGGAATTCACAGGTCAACTCCAGGGCAGCTTTAGTATCATAGCCATGATGCTATCACCATGGTAACCCTCAACGTCTCCAGATCTCTCGGTTTCTGAAGGACGCTTGGTTGGTGCCTCAGAGGAAACCAGTTCCATGCATATTGACATATATATTGATGTCTTGTCCTTAATAAACCATAATAAACCATGAAGACCCAGAAATGTTCTAAAGTGGCTTATACTGGAATGGGGGGATTTACAGAACAGTTTCAAGCAAACTGAAAAAATGAGAAAACAGACTAGCCATGTTTTTTGTCATGAAAAATTTATGGAATAAAACACTTGTACCCAAGTGTAAACAGCAGCTGTTGGAGATCTCCCATGACAAAAGGGGCCAACTTCTCAGATACCCAGATTTGTTTCAGGGCTTAAATCTTCAGCAGATTGAGTTTCTCCACAAAGGCTTCAGATAGGTGACATATAACTCCGTGCATTCATTTGGTTGACTCCTCCTTCAGTATAATATTACATGCTCGTCTCTAAAGACATAAAGTGTCACTGATGTCTGTCAGTCGTGTGCAGTCGCTGGTGCTCTTCCAAGTGCTCTGGTTCGCTGAAGTCCATGTCACATTCGAAACAGGTGTGATTCTTCTTGGCCAAATGAAGGCGCTTTGCATGTTTCTTCAGATTTCCCAGCCGGCTGAAGCTCTTCCCGCACTCGCTGCAGGAGTAGGACGCTCCCCCGGTGTGGATCCGCTGGTGCTCCTTCAAGCTTCCAAACTGCCTGAAGCAGCGTCCACACTCTGTGCAAGAGTATGGTTTCTCCCCTGTGTGGATTCGCAGATGCTCCTTCAGGTTTCCCCTTTGACCGAAGCACTTTCCACATTCAGGGCAGCAGAAGGGTTTCTCTCCCGTGTGGATTCTCAGATGCTCCTTCAGGTTTCCCCTTTGACTGAAGCATTTTCCACATTCAGGACAGGAGAACGGTTTCTCTCCTGTGTGAATTTTCTGATGCTCCTTTAGGCCACTTAATTGTCCAAAACTTTTCCCACACTGAGTACAAAAATATGGTTTCTCTCCAGTGTGAATTCTGAGGTGTTTTTTAAGGTCTCCTTCTGTATTAAATCTCTTATCACACTGTGTGCAGCAGCAAGGTCGCTCCCCGGTATGAATACGCTGGTGTTCTTTCAGGTTCCCTAATCGAGAGAAGCCTCTTCCACATTCCGTGCAAAAGAACGATTTTTCTCCAGTGTGGATTCGCCGGTGCTCTTTCAGACTATGCAAACGCTTAAACGTCTTTCCGCAGTCCATACAAGAATGTGGTTTCGCTCCTGTGTGAACTTGCTGATGTTTTTTCAGATTTTTCAGACAAGTGAAAGTCTTTCCACACTCACTACAAGAGTGTGGTTTTGCTCCTGTGTGATTTCTCAAGTGTTTGCTCAGGGTCTGCAAGTGAAAGAAAGGTTTTCCGCATTCGCTGCACGCATACGGTCTCTGTCCTAAATGTATTTTCTCATGCGCCTGCATGTACTCTCTCTTACTGAAACTCTTTTTGCAATGCAGACAAGGCCACCTCTCTCCCAGCATGTGATGTTCACTCACTTCCTCGATCTGAGTGCTGAGCGGGTCTCTAGCACTGTCGCTGGGCTCACAAACATACGCTTCTGCCTTCATACAGTCAAGGTCGCTCTCTGTTTTGAGCACAATGTCACCGATTTGCTCATAGTTGACCTCACCAGGTTCACCCGGCTCAGATTTGATTGGGTCTGAATGGACAGGCTCCTCAGCCGTTTGGCTAGTGAGGTGCCCTGATTGGGCAGGGTCCCATCCGTGCATGTCCTCTGCTTTAATCTGACTGCAGTGGAAGCTGGGGAAGTTCTCGCGCTCTGGTGAGCACAGAGACATGCTGGAATTATTTACAAACATCTCTAGAGACATACGAAGTAGGTTCAGGCTCCTGCAGTGACATGTTCCAACATGAAACAAGACAGCATCTGAGAGCTTCACCACAGCTCAGGCTGCAGGGTCTCGCCCCTCTTGCCTGGGACTCCGATAGAATCAGAACCAAACTGTCCGCTTCTCCTCTTGCATGTTGGGGTCTGCAAAATGAACAACACAAATGATTTCATGCTGCACAGGAAAGGAATATTAATGACATTAACATTTAGCAAATATTTATCACTTGAAATAAGCAATTTACACTAAATTTACACTAAAACAAATGCATAACAATATCTTTTTTTACATTAACTTCAAATCAGGAATATGCATAATTTTTGCCATATTCTAGATCCAACCCGGCGCAATAGGAAGAAAAAAACACTGCAAGAATTCAATGCACAGAAAAGGCTTCCGTATCTGTCTGGCAAAAACATATAATTGACGGTCTGGATAATTACTTCTGGTCTTTAATTAATATTTAAGTATTTGTGTGATAACATATGGTGACATTAGACGCATGACAGGAGATTCCCCAGCATGCAAAAACTGACATAAGAAAATCAAAACTGCCATTTGGTCGCGGATTCTGGATATTGCAATTGCACAACAGTTTGCGCTCACTGCTGTCGATAAATACGGTAATGTTTAGAAAATGATTCTCCACGTCCATGCCTTTAGCTGTTACGGTGCGGAAAGGCAGCTGCAGGCATCCTGGACCTGAACGTCTCGTCGATCCGGCTGTTCTGCATCCTTAACGAGTCACGGGTCCGGCCCGTGTTTAAGTGAACTAGGGAAGGGGATTCGGGCGCAGCACCCATGACCAAGCTGCTGCACCGAAAAATAAAATGAAAATGAATAGGACAAAGTTTACCGCCGCTCTTACTTCCGGGTGGCTCCGGTCCAGCTGCGCCAGGCAGGTTTTCCAGGTCTGATCAGCGACGCTGCAACTATGACAGCTGGACGGCTTCCTCCTTGGCGAATGACGTCATGCTGCTAGCCGCTGGATGTGGCGCGCAGCGCCCCCTGCCGCCCGACCGCGGAGCCAATGATGAGTTTTATACTATATTTACATATATCGTCGCACAATAGTGAAGAAAAATAATCTTAAATTCTTAACATAATCACACGTAGACCGAAAATCCCAAGGTAAAAAAAAACTCCCCCGTATGAGAAAAATATCTTTCACTTTGGGGAGAAAACAATAAAAAAAAGATCGAATATTAACGTGTATTTATACACCTAAACGCTAGTGGGCGCGTACATGAAGGA
This sequence comes from Brienomyrus brachyistius, assembly GCF_023856365.1. NCBI lineage: Eukaryota > Metazoa > Chordata > Actinopteri > Osteoglossiformes > Mormyridae > Brienomyrus > Brienomyrus brachyistius. The sequence goes on from NC_064537.1 coordinate 2,453,574, forward strand.
AAGGACGAAGTTATTGTGAGCATTTCATTCTCCACGCGGCTTTATTCCTCATTCGTATGTACCGTTGTGAGCGAGGCTTTCTCAGTATGTCGTTGATATTAAGAAGGGATTGAACTCGATGGTTTTCACATAACCGTCATAACGGCATTTAAAAAAGTCTTTTAATTGTAATATATATCTGTGTAACCCACACGTAATCTGTCGATATCTGTATGCTGACCACACATGCTTATGTCAAAAACAAGATTAGGCTTTCTCTGATACTTGATACTAGTTATTTTTTTTCTGCACAAATTCTCTAAAAAGTCTTCTGTTTTAAAGATGGGCTATACTGCTCTGGTCATGAGATTCTTTTAGTTTCTGATCTGGGATCAGTGCTGGCCCCGTTTAGCTGTTTTTTTCCTGCAAACGGGATCCATCAAGGCCTCTACTGCACCGCGTGGGACATGAACCTGCTTTAAGCGTCTGAGCATGGCTGCCTGGTCCGTATAAAGCATAAGCGTGGGCATTTAAAGTACCCAGCTCATTTCCTTCATGTGAGCCCTGACAGTACCACTAGGACCTTCCGCAGTTCGTGTTCTGCTTTTGGTCTATGAAGACCACGAGGCGTTTACAGACTCACACAGGGTGGGTTTCTGCGTGAGGTTTCATCACACTGGGGCCCTCGGAAAAAACAAAACCCCATGAGTCCCAACCAACGCCGCCTCCCCCAATACGGCAGATTTATTACCATTATTTTAGATGATGTCAAGGTTAATAATATCAAACAAAGAATTGAATAAACACAAGTTCCTCATTTTCACTTTATGAAAAAACACAATACACAAATAAAGCAGATTAGTTGTGTCAATGTACTAGATAATATGCAGTGGCGGCTGGTGAAAAAAATTCTCAGTGGGGCTGACGTACTAATAGATGTCCCTTCTTAGTCCAATATAAGTATTGAAATGAACAGTCAGAAAATGACAATAATTTCACAGTCATAATGTAATTTCCTTACTTGGCTGAGTGATATTTATTTCGGGCTTGTCGGGTCCCAGCTCCTTATTTTTGGATTTTTTCCACCATTGTCCTTCTCGCAAAAAGGTAATTCAATAACGATCTCACCGAACTCTCTGGAAGCTGCCCCTCGGCTGTCGTCGTCGAAATCATCTCTCTCTGACTGACTGACCTGAGAGCGATCCAAAACTTTCCCGCATTTTCTGTAGCAGGGGCGCAATTTCCAGCGCCCCAAGACCATTTCATTCGGCGATGCTGATAGGCGAAATCTTTATTATATTCGCATAGCAACCAAACACGATTGGCTATTTCGCTACAAGAAGAGAAATGGTTTGTGGAAATCTGTTAGTGGAAATTCACTGTTGAATGAGAGTCAGTTTGTGGTAAAGTTGTTTAAATAATTCATCTTATAATCGCCATCTCGACAGGCGTCATCACAGGCGTCAGGGGAAAATCGCCATCTCGTCTGTCGCCATCACAGGCGTCGGGGAAATCGCCATCTCGCCCGTCGCCATCACAGGCGTCAGGGGAAAATCGCCATCTCGCCCGGCGCCATCACAGGCATCATGGGAAATCGCTATCTAGCCCTGGCGCCATCACAGGCATCATGGGAAATCGCCATCTAGCCCCAGCGCCATCACAGGCGTCAGGGGGAAATCGCCATCTCACCCGGCGCCATCACAGGCGTCATAGGAAATCGCCATCTCGCCCGGCGCCATCACAGGCGTCAGGGGGAAATCGCCATCTCGCCCGGCGCCATCACAGGCGTCATGGGAAATCGCCATCTAGCCCCGGCGCCATCACAGGCATCATGGGAAATCGCCATCTCGCCCGGCGCCATCACAGGCGTCATGGGAAATCGTCATCTCGCCCGGTGCCATCACAGGCGTCATGGGAAATCGTCATCTCGCCCCGGCGCCATCACAGGCATCATGGGAAATCGCCATCTCGCCCGGCGCCATCACAGGCGTCAGGGGGAAATCGCCATCTGACCCGGTACTATCACAGGCATTGGGGAAATCGCCATCTCGCCCGGCACTATCACAGGCATCAGGGGGAAATCGCCATCTCGCCCAGCGCCATCACAGGCATCATTGGGAAATCGGTATCTTGCCCGGCACTCTCACAGGCGTCAGGGGGAAATCGCCATCTCGCCCCGGCGCCATCACAGGCATCATGGGAAATCGCCATCTCGACCGGCGCCATCACAGGCGTCAGGGGGAAATCGCCATCTGACCCGGTACTATCACAGGTATCGGGGAAATCGCCATCTCGCCCGGCACTATCACAGGCATCAGGGGGAAATCGCCATCTCGCCCAGCGCCATCACAGGCATCATTGGGAAATCGGTATCTTGCCCGGCACTCTCACAGGCGTCAGGGGGAAATCGCCATCTCGCCCCGGCGCCATCACAGGCATCATGGGAAATCGCCATCTCGACCGGCGCCATCACAGGCGTCAGGGGGAAATCGCCATCTGACCCGGTACTATCACAGGTATCGGGGAAATCGCCATCTCGCCCGGCACTATCACAGGCATCAGGGGGAAATCGCCATCTCGCCCAGCGCCATCACAGGCATCATTGGGAAATCGGTATCTTGCCCGGCACTCTCACAGGCGTCAGGGGGAAATCGCCATCTCGCCCCGGGGCCATCACAGGCATCATGGAAAATCGCCATCTTGACCGGCGCCATCACAGGCGTCAGGGGAAAATCGCCATCTCGCCCCGGCGCCATCACAGGCATCAGGGGGAAATCGCCATCTCGCCCCGGCGCCATCACAGGCATCATGGGAAATCGCCATCTCGCCCGGCACTATCACAGGCATCAGGGGGAAATCGCCATCTCGCCCGGCACTATCACAGGCATCATGGGAAATCGGCATCTCGCCCGGCGCCATCACAGGCATCATGGGAAATCGGCATCTCGCCCGGCACTATCACAGGCGTCAGGGGGAAATCGGCATCTCGCCCGGCACTATCACAGGCGTCAGGGGGAAATCGCCATCTCGCCCGGCGCCATCACAGGCGTTAGGGGGAAATCACCATCTCGCCAGGCGTCATCACAGGCGTCATTGGGAAATCGGCATCTCGCCCGGCACTATCACAGGCGTCATTGGGAAATCGGCATCTCGCCCGGCACTATCACAGGCGTCAGGGGGAAATCGCCATCTCGCCAGGCGTCATCACAGGCGTCATTGGGAAATCGCCATCTCGCCCGGCACTATCACAGGCGTCATTGGGAAATCGGCATCTCGCCCGGCACTATCACAGGCGTCATTGGGAAATCGACATCTCGCCCGGCACTATCACAGGCGTCATTGGGAAATCACCATCTCGCCCGGCGCCATCACAGGCGTTAGGGGGAAATCACCATCTCGCCCGGCGCCATCACAGGCGTTAGGCGGAAATCACCATCTCACCCGGCGCCATGACAGGTGCCAGCATCATAGATTCGATTGAACTTACTGAATGTTCAGGGATTTTGTTGAAGCTGACATTGATCGTAAATGATTCGGAAGGACGTTTCAGACCAAGCCGTTAAAGTTACCATTCATAGCTACTGGGAAAAAAATGGTTATTTTATTAAAACACCTTGAACTTGATAGCAAGAAGACAGAATGGCATGATGTATAAACCTCTTCATATATCACAGGGCACCCGGCAAACAGCAGGGGGCAGCAGTAGATGAAAAATACCACGGTTCCGCTTCCCTTGACTGAGTACGACGTTAACGATGAGCATCGCATACATGCTGGATGTGCTAGGAGCCAGTAAAGGTGTGAGGCAGCAGATTCTGGTCGGCGAGTGGGTTTTAGGCGTTTAAGCTTTTGCGGGAATCACGCTGTGCTCTGCTTGTGGAGATATATCCAAAAGTCTGAGTCTCCAGACCTTAATGCAGACAGTGAGTGAGAGAATAAGCAGAGAATAGAGTGTAAGGTGGGCTTTGATTAACATTGTCTGAAAATAGCTCAGAGACCGCAAGCTGTCCAAAGCCTTTTATCAATGTCCTCAATTAACTCCCTGTGCGCCACACAAGCCGAAAACGTTTTATACGTTTTATATAAAAAAATACAAATATATAAAACAGCAGTAATAAGCAGAAACATCTTTTATTATCTATGGAATAATAGTATTTTTAAATATAGGCCTGGTAATAAAGGCACAGACCGTAAGTAAATAAAATCTAGATACTGATTATAGGATGAATTTATTTGAGGAGTTGGAGAACATCCACATGTTGTTTATTGCGGACAGAAAAAACACTTTTGGCTTAAATATAATACTGTGCTTTATTTTTTGATGACTGTAATTTTTGGTAGATAACACTGTATGGCATGTTACAGTACCCCATTTATGACACGCACACACAAACATTTACAGATATAGAAAATAAGACAAGTGCTTGTTGTAGGTGCAACATCAAGTAATACTGTTTATACAACTAAACAAAATACACAAAAATTACGCAAAAGTCACGCGACCCAAGTCGACCCAAAAGAAATGTTTGGCGTCGCCCCGTCAAAGAGAAGGTCTGCTGTTTCACACAGGGGACAGAAAAGACCCACCAACACATATGGCTGTTGAATTCCTTCTCTGGTTTTGTAGAGTCACAGTTGGGCAAATACCGTACCGTGCCTAGGAACTGAATAACAGTTACAAAAAGTCACACTGTATTATAATAAGCAGCAAGTACAAAACTTACAAAAGGTGTGGTACGAAAGTGCAAAAAGGACGCCGTCGACAGTCGGGTGAGTCGGGTGAGTGAGTGCAAGCAGAGACCTGCTTCGAGCTCCCCTGCCTTCAAGTTAGCTGATAAATACTGAATAATAATCTAAACTAGACAGAGCCCACCGGTCTGATGCACGACAGAAAGGGCTCCTTCACTTTGGTTTGAATGTGCCCTGCGCTTCTCTGGGGAGCAACATCAGCCTTAAGGAAAGATTAATCGAAAAAAATTAAAAGAGGCTAATGTAATGACAACGTTACAAAATACACAATGAACCTCAGATGTACAGATCAGGCATGAGACGGTATTTGAAGCAATTAACGGCTGTCAATGTGAGGTTTTTTTAAAGAGCTTATTAATGTCGATTGTCCAGAATGAAAGGAAACTGCTTCATATCACGCTAATCAAGCCTGATGCAAGAGCTCAATTACCTGTCAGAGACACTCTTTGGAATTACAGAATTACATACTGTGACGGTAAACAGTGCCCACGTAATGTCGGCAGTATTAATACGCCTATACATAAACCGATTGAAGCAAAAATCATTGCTTGTCGTCTTTGGTCTTTCAAACAGAGCGTTAAGGAAAAAAAGGAAAGTAATAATCAGCATTTCGGCGTCCGCCCTGCCGCTCCGCCTCTCGTCACCGTCAGAGGCAGATGTTGATCTGTTTGGCCAGCTCTCTCTCCAAATCAGAGATCAGAGTGTCAAAGTCCTTCAGACTCAGCCGGCAGGTGAAGGGAGCATCCAGGTCCAGGGCTTCAGTCTCCAGGGAGAAGCTGTCCACATAGACGCCTCCTGATGGGGCCCAGCTGGCCTTCTTTATGGCTCCCTGCTCGCGCCTCCTCCTCACCTCCTCCTCATCCTCCTCACTGTCGCTCCCCGCCACCTCGTCATAGTCGGCCTCGGCGCTTGTCAGGAAGTCCCCCCCGCAGATGCTCCAGTCGCCGGCGTACCTGTTGCAGGGGGGGCTCTCCAGGCGGCCCCGCCCTCGCCGGGACACCACCACCTCCTGAGGCAGTTCCAGGCGCAGAGGCAGGCGCAGGCCTCGCTGGCGTGGGCCATCCTGGGAGGCGGGGCGAGCAGCAAGCGGCGGGGCCAGTCCAGAAGTGGGGGGCTTGGAGGGAGGCTCACCCACGGCCCGGTCCACAGGGACTGAGGCAGGGACACGAGGGAGAGGGTCAAGGAAGGAGGAAGCAAGGAATCATGGGACACAGCCTGAGTCATGTGACCACGGCAGGCATGCTGTTCTTCATCTCGACTTAAAAGTTAAATGAGAATCATAGATGGACCAGGGGATGCACAACACCCCCCCCCCCCTCCGCCCCACCCCCCACCCACACACATACACACTCACTGGGCCACAGCTGCAGCAGGTAATGCAGGACCTCGATGTGTTTCTTGAAGTCCACGGCGCTGGTGATGTCCTCGCCGTGCGAATACCCCCGGCCCCCTCTCTGGGTGCTGGTGCCAGAGTGGCCCACCGGGGCCCCGGGTCTCCAGGATTCCTGGCTGGGTGCAAGCAGTACGGGTCCGAAGCACACTGCCAGGTTCTGGCAGGTCATACGGTTGCTGTGGCTGTAGGAAGCGACCAGGCTGAGATGGTCCAGGAGCAAGGTGAGCGTGGCCTGGGGGCAACAGAACAGAGGGGCATCAGAGGAAGAGGAGTGTCAGAGAGGAGCGTCAAAGGGAGGAAGAGGAGTGTCAGAGAGGAGTGTCAGAGAGGAGCGTCAAAGGGAGGAAGAGGAGTGTCAGAGAGCAGCGTCAAAGGGAGGAAGAGGAGTGTTAGAGAGCAGCATCAAAGGGAGGAAGAGGAGTGTCAGAGAGGAGCGTCAAAGGGAGGAAGAGGAGTGTCAGAGAGGAGTGTCAGAATGAGGAAGAGGGGGTCAAATTGAGGAAGAGGAGCATCAGATTGAGGAAGAGGATAGTCAGTGAGGAGCATCATAATGAAGAAGAGAAGCATCAGAGAGAAGCATCAGAATGAAGAAGAGGATAGTCAGTGAGGAGTCAGTTTTGGAGATATCTGCCGTGGTGTTGGTCTTCTCTCAAATATGATGGCACTGAACGGAATTTTTTCTATGGTGTTTAAAGTGACAAAAACACTACATTTGAAAAACTCAACAGCAATGACTCTGACCAGAAATCATGACCCAGTTATCACATCAATATCGTCTATGAACCATGAAACACGGTCGGGGAGCTTGCGCTATTATTATCAGTGCAGTGATTCGATTGGTGCGTGGAGTTTGGTAGAAGAAAATAGTTCCTACATTAAACTGCTTATTAGAAAGTCTGAATTTTCTTCAGTAACTGGGTCATGATTGCTGGTCAGACACATTGTGGTTTAATGTATTTTTCTGGCACATCAATGACCACAGAAAGAGTGTCATTCACTCCCATTATATTCCAGAGAAGCAGCTCCAGGATAGATGGATGGATTGATGAATGGATGGATGGAATATTTCCATCTTTTTCATGCAGTGACTAGAAGCCCTTGTCCTTAAGAGCTATTTTAATTGGTCCCCATCTAACAGTCCAATCACCAGAGCAGGTAACCTGTTCAAATTAATGAATTAAAACAGAAATTAACTGAATTTTTGGCTGTAATAAAATGTGATCGACTGACAATGATTTATAGGTCTTTTGGGGGGGGGGCACATGGGGTTAAACTCCACAGCCTGCAGGAGTGCAAACAAAAGCCGCAAGGACAGAGGGAGGGCACGTTAGTGAGAGCGAGACCCCCGGCACCCCCGCTAACCTCAGTGGACCCTGATCTCCAACAGGACTGGGATGGAAAAAATATTTCAAACAAATAAATAAATCTGACATATTTGAGGCGAGAGCCACATCTGGCAGTAGTTGGTGGGCAGCTGTGAGACTGTTGTCAATAATTTTCCGTTAATATTTGACTCAGCGACTGAAAGTGGGTTACTGTCAAATAAACGGAGAAAGAGGGAGGGAGGGAATGAGAGCGAGGGCCAGAAAGGAAGACGAGAGGGAAAAGAGAGAGAGAGTGAGAGAGACCTTCTCTGGTTCCGGGAGACACTCCAGCAGAGCCACCGGGCTTTGGGGCTGCTGCAAGTCCACATGCGTCCGGAGGGGGGCGCCGCGGGGTGGTCGCAGGGACATGGCCTCCAGCACCACCTCATAGAGCGTGCGCGTGATGAGCGGCGAGGGCAGCTCGCGAAGGTAGTCCTTCAGAATGCCTGGGGGAGGGGGCAGTGAGCGGGGAGGGTCACAGCACTGGGGGTCACACGGACCCCCACAGGCAGAGAATATTCTAACAAACACGGGCAGCTACCGAAGATGCGTGGAACATAACACCCATTCCAGTAGATTATAAACATACAGGCCCGGGAAGAATAAGCATCTAACCCGTGTTTTATTTGGACGCCGCCTCCATGGTAACGGGCGGCGTCGCTGGCGGGAATGCGGGTGCTAGCCTTCCCGCTAATGCTAACACGGCCGTGCTGCCAAGGTGCCCCGCTGAGCCGGCAGCCGGCCGCCTACGTGAGACGGTAAACAGATGCGGGCAGAGTCTCGGGAGACCAGAAGCCTCCGTAACTGCCTTGGAATGCCAGGCTGGAAAATTACACTCCATTCCCACAAGGTAAGTACTTCTGTTTTAAAGTGAAAAAAAAACACTAATTAAAGCACCGAAGCTGGGTGGCTGCTGCCAGCTTTCATCTGAATTTGAGTTTCAATGGGGAGGAGCCACACACTCACAAAACGGGAGGGGGGCCGTCCTGGGGTGGGGTACAGTCAGGTGACCAGCACATTCACTGGCTTACATCGTCCCCTTCCTATGCCTCTTGTGCTAAAAGCCTCCCCAGACAAAAGATACACGCTTCTGGGTCGTACCATATCGCAGGGGGGTGTGGGGTGGCCTGTCCCGCCCCCGGTTATCAGGCAGACGGCGAGTGCAGACTGACCGGTGATGACATTGATGTCCGGGTAGATCTCCTCGTTCAGAGTGACTGCGGCACTGTCCCGCTCAAACGCGTCCCTCAGCTCCTTCTTCACGGCCGCCGAACCGCAGAGGCGATACAGGCCCACCACCTGGGGGCGCCAGAGGTCAGCGATGAGCACACACAGGTACACCGTCACCAATCGCACAGACACTGTCCCCAGCCCCGCACAGCCACCTTCAGTCCCCTCTTTTCAATCTCCGCCACGCTCTTCTGGATCAACAGGGGAACTTTGAGCGCAGAACCCTCCTTCTCCACCAGGTGGCGCAGTTCCACACCAAACACGCTAGCTGGCTGGAGGTCGCTGGGCCGTGGGGGGGCCGGCTCCCATTGCTCCAGGAGGGTCAGCTTCACATAGAGGAGGCCCCGCGGGTCCAGCTTCACACACAGCTGCTGCGAGCGTGAGCCTGCTGGGGGAGGGAAGATTACCAAGTGGTCACTGGAGTTTCAGACTAATCCTGATCTAACCCCTCCCCCTTGAAAGAAACCACAGCTGAACACTGAGATGCCAAATTGACTAAACTTGGGAAACAATTAGTTCAGACTGAGTGCTTGGGAGGTGGAACATGCCGGAAAGCCGGGAGAGAGCCTGTCTGAAATCCACCCACGCAGCTCTGCCAGTCAGACTGAGCACCAGCCACCCCCAAGCAGCTCGGAGAACTAAAAATACGAGCGTGTGATGTAATGAGGTGCGTTTAACGCACTGTGTACAGAAACGCCTCGCCCGCTCTCTGAAAAGGCCTCTGTTTGTTCACCAGGGGAATGTCGGCCCCACACACGCCACCTCTAGGAATCGCTGCATTACTGCAGTCATCTGTTGAACAATCCAGCTGATGCTCTGATCCAATCAGCTTGCAGTGATGGGTGTGGGCCCCTCCTGCTCAACCCTCCCCCCCCACACTCTGCCATGATTCGTCCGGCTTCACGACCAATAGGTCTCCATGTCACCACCCCCTAACCCTGTTAAAAACATTTGTACTGCCTGCTTCTCCTCACGCACACACACACGCACACACACACACACACACACAGGCACACGGCACACCCTGGAGGCCAGTGTGTCTGGTTTTCTCTCCCCTCTGCCGCCTTGCCCTTTCCCTCACAACTCTGGGCTAAAGTTGGGTTTAACCAAGGCACCATGAAGCTGAACTGAACGGCTCACCTCTGAAGAGTGGAGGGATAGCCACGCCCCCCAGGCAGCAGACTCGGTTGCGGGCTGGGGCAGCGGGGGCCTGGGGGGTGCTGGCGGTGGGGGAGCTGGGCTGTGGGGCTAGGATGACTAGCTTGAGCAGCCGGGCGCGCTCAAGCTCCAGGTTGAAGGTGTGGTTGAGCGGGAGGGCGGCCCCACGGCATACGAGCAGCGCCGTGCGGGCCCTGGTCACGCCGTCCACCTGGATGGCACAGAACACCTCGCGGGCCACCTCTGGCTGGGCTGAGCGGAACAGCTGGTCAGCGCCAAGCAGGTGCACTGTGAGCAGCCCAGACACCCGCTGGGCGCAGCGCGGCTGCTCCGACAACTGGTACGGCTGGAAGGACCCGGGGTCCAGCCCCGCCTCCCCAGGGGGCGGGGATGTGCTCTGGGGCGAGGGTGGGGCCCCTTGCTTGGGCAGGAGCTCGGGGGAGTCGCCATCGCTCAGGTAGCCGACCTTGCCGGAAGAGCGCCCTCTAGAGGAGCAGCGCTGTGGCCGTGCTGGGGCACTGGTGTCCAGGTGATAGCGGCTGATGACGTTACTGGAGGCCTCCTTGCGAGCATCGGGCGGGGAGCTGCCCCCAGCCCCGCCCACAGCCCCGCCCACAGCCCCGCCCTGTCCTTGGCCATGCCGCTGTGAGCGCGAGGAGCGCAGGCTCAGCTTCCGCCGCAGTTCTGGCAGCTTGCGCATCTTCATGGACAGCCGCCGCACCGTGCCGGGGGACTTGATCTTGTCCATGACACTGCTGGCCCCGCCCCCCTTCTTGTGGGACCCTGGGCTGTCCGAGGGTCCCTGCGCGGTGCAGACACCCCCGGCCACCGCAACCGGCACCTGGGCCTCCGGCTGGGCCAGATCTGACAGGAAAAAATGACAAAAAATAAAGGATGAAGACGGAGGGTCATTATGTGCAATTTATGGCGAGAAAAAGCAGTCCCAAAACGGACGGACTCGCAAGCGGACATCTGCACAGCCGAAACCTGTGTTTGATCACAACTCCGCCGGTATTTATAGAGAGAGCTGCACTTGCAGGGGTATTATATCCAAAACTGGCAGGAGGCGCTAAAAATGTGCAGCCAGGTTTACCTTTTAAAGCCTTTTCTAAACGAATACCGGAATTGTGAATGAGTGAAGAGCGAAGCGGACACCAGCTGCAGTGCGTATGTCAGAGCGTGAAGTAAAAAGATAGAAAAGGTCCAGGTAACCATAGCGATGACTGAGTGGGACCCTTGGGAAGTGAGTTTCTGCAGTGACATACCCAGGAGTGATGGTTAAATCAACAGAAGATTGGTTTTGTGAAAGTTTTAAAACTTCTGTGCCAAATAGCAATAGTTTAAGAATTAAGACGAAGACTGATATAAAAATCAACATTGTAAAGCTGTTGTTTAGTCCTTTCTGGGCACCGCAATGTTAAGACCCTCCATTCACGTCTCTCAATATATCCACTACCGAGAAGCTACAGCAAAACCCGGCAATTCAGAGACATCTTACTGTGTGCCTTATAGGATGACCACTGCAGCGACATCGGAGAGTTTGAGTGTGACTCTGGGAGCAAAGAACTGGAGCAGCGGTGGGGGGCGAGGGGTGTGGGTGCCAGACCCTTACGTAGATGGGCTTGAATCTAAATAAATGGAGCCTTCTTTAGGCAGAAAAGCGGCCTGTTCTCTGAGGCCTGGCAGCCGCATAAGTGCGCGAATGAGCAGGGCGTCTCTGGACGAAAGACTGTTTGCGGACGGATGTCAGTGGTCGGCAGCAGCGATTATTTGAAGGGGACAGTGGCCTGCGATCGGCCGTCCACGCGCCCCAGGCCTCTACTGGGAACAGAACTGATTTATGTCATAGAAATTCCTTGGCAGGCGGAGCTTTCCGCTGCTGACGGTGCGTGCCGGCGACGACCACATCTGCCAACTAATGGCCCGGCGATTTATTTTCCACAGCCTGACAGCTGGTGGGCCTGAAACGCGGCCGGCTGGGAGGGGACGCTAGGTGAGCCTCATCGATGGGCCCTGCCCCTCACTGGAAATGCTGGGGCCACTGTGCATCTCGCTGTAAAACCACTCTCCCCACCACCCCAAGGATTTTGTGTTTTCTCTGGACACTGAGACGTTCTTTGAGTTCCTCTCAAGAACCGCAACGGGTAACAAAATAGGAACCACTGGAACACGGCAGCGAGCCATCAGCTCGGAGAGCGAAGGTGTCCTTCACTCACGCTTCAGCTCCTGACGCGCGATTTTGTTTGCAGAGAGACCCGCAGAAGGTTGACGCTTGTTCAATTTTGTGCCGCGTCACCAGCGTCACGACCAAACACGAATGCACACCCATGCTGGGGTCTGACGCTGGGATGCAACTGGAACAGCAGCACAGCAGGCCAACAGCAGCACAGCAGGCCAACAGCAGCACAGCGGACGCTACTGCTGGGAACCCGAAGGCGGCAGAATCCACACTGGGACGTCTTCACTGACATTAGATCTACCTTCAGACAAAGCCGAAGCTCTCCAGCAGCCCCGTGACGTGTGATCAAGGGGATTTAATCTCAGCGGCTTGGGCTCCTACTTTCATATTACTGTATACTGTATGGTAATACGTGTCACCTGTAAAAAAAATAGTTGGGGCTGAAGCCCACCAGTCAGGCCTCAAGCCTGCCATGATTTCATGGTTCTAAGCTGCGGAACTCGTACCTGGGATCTCCCTCCTGCCTGCTGAGGCCATTTCCACGGAGATCTCCTTGGAGGGGGGGTTCCCAGCGCTCCCCTGTGTGCCACTGCTGCCACGCCTCTCCGCGGGGAGGCCGCAGTCCCTGGCCTGGACATCCCTCTGGTTCTCCCCTGATGCCTCAGTGTCCCTCCTCTTCCAGGGGTCTCCGTAGTCGACCCTCTCTGTTCCTCCTCCAAAACCACGCAAGTCCTCCTCTTCCGGGATGGGGTTGTACCAAATGTTGCTCTCCCCATCCACCCCTCGCCTCCACTCCGTCAGGCGGCTGGGGAGGGAGAAGGGGACCACCTCGGCCACGTGGGGCTTGCCACTGGAGAGCACCCAGGCACGGCTGCTGCGTTCCAGGCTCTGGAGGTATGCCCCCTGGCCAGGGACCTTTACAGCGCTGGAGGAAACACAAGCCCCCACTGACCGGGTGAGCTCTGGAAGGCCTGCATTGTAGGCCTGACAGGAAGTTCTACAGATCCCAAGCTCCCTCTCGAAATGTCTGCTTTCCAGGCCATCCTCCACTAAGGTCTTCTGGCTCCAGGCCTGTCGTGAGACCTGGGCTTTTCCTGAGCTGTTCTCCCAGTCCTGGGCTCTGGGTGCTGGGCTGTGAGGTCCCTCTGAGGTAGGGGGTTCCCACGACAGAGAGGGAAGCTTGGCCCAGTTCTGTTTCTTGGCCACGGTTATCTGGGTCCCCCGTCTGACAGAGTCTTGCACCGGCTGAGATGGGGGGGCCTCGGCCTCTGCCGGCGGCGATGATGAAGAGCTTGGGGGCACGTTGTTCTTCCCCGGAATGTCTGGGAAGGCAAACGATGGGCGTTATTTCTATTGTTAAAATCACAACTGCTGCCATCTGCATTTTTTCCTGCTTTTGAGGTTTGAGAGAAATAAATAAATGCACTAATGCATAATAGTAACTGTGCCTGTGGGTAATTATTTGCTGTAATTAACCAATGAAAATAAGCAGAATGGGTATCTCATTTACTCCTGATATAGCTCAGCGTGGGCCTATTAAACTCCGCAGCCTCAGGCTTTGAAACAGAGGAGAAATGGATCCAAGCTCTTGTACAACCAGCCGGCAGCTTCAGTAAACAAAGGCCGCTTGTCGCCAGTTGCCTGCACGCCTCTCCGTTCTGATTAAGTGCGGCTGGTGGGTCATGCTGCAAACACGGGTGAGGGGCAGCCTTTGGGTACGGAGGTGCTTCGCCAGGCAAGGGTCACGAATGCCGAATGCGCCAGAAGGTTGAAGGTCACACTACTGCCACGGCGAGACATAAAATGAGAGGCACGAGCACGGAAGGTAGCTGGAGGACAGCTATAGGGGTGATTAATCGGTGCGGTTAAGAGAAGATCAAGGCAGGACCAGTCACACATCAGGCTGAGAGACTGGTTACAGGAATCCAGTTCAGGAATTAGTTTCAGGAATGGTAATAGATTGAGTGGAGGGACTAGTTAACTGAGAGGGTTAGGGAACGTTTCCTGCATCTCGTAAAAAAGGCTCAGATGAATTCCTTGTCAGCAAATTCTTTTTGGCCGGTGAGGATAACCTGCTACAGCCTACATGATTAGCATGATTGCCAGTTGTCATCTTATTTTACTAGGTGTGGACAGACCGTATAACAAGTGATAATTCTCCCCAAACAGCATGGGGTAAAGGTCAAACACCTTTAATGACAGCCAGAAGGCTGTTAGCTCAAATCCCCACACGGGATGCCATATGTTTCAGGCTACTTAACGAAATGGTTCTGGAGGTGTTTGGTCGTTGAGATGTAGGAAGTGATGAGACCATGGTGAGGTTTGCGGTCATGAAGCGCGATGGACCCTAGAACGCCAGACAAATGGGCCCGACTCAGGATTCATTCTGCAAGCTGCTAACCAACCAGCGCCATGGATCAACACAACGAAGTACAAACAGTGTTCCACACGTCTGCCAAAAATCACACTGCATTTCGCAGTGGTACTACAAACGATGAGCTTCATGGAGCTTGAGCGGCATTATTATTATATTTCAATTCATACGATTGTTTAAAACGTTGGCTTTATGTGCAGCACAATGAACACAAGGCCGGCTTGAGAAGAGCAGCAGACGTTTTTAGCTCCTGCACTCAAACTTCGGATCCTGCATCGGAAACGTTTGAAATGAAATGAGAACCATATTTGTCAACAAAAGCAAGAAGGCAAGAATACAGGAATAGTCAGGCTGGAAGGAGAGAGGAGAGAGGGAAGCAGGAAGGCGAGGGGGGGGGCGGCTGCTCCTCCTGTGACACCCTGCACATCTGGATGGCCTCGTGGTCCTGCATGTGACTCGGCGTCCCAATGTGAGCTGCATCCGGCCGAGGGCACGTCATGAGTCACTGAGCTGCGTCCCTGTCTGTCTGCAGACCAATAAATGACCCATTTACATCCTTCCACCCGTCCATCCATCCATGGAGGCCTCTCTGCGCAAACACGTGTGTGTAAGGAGCCCCGCATTGGCCATGGCCCTGAGTGTGAGCGCCCCCTGCTGATCGTGCTGTTAGGGTCATCAGGATCCATCGCTCCCACTACAAGCCACTGTAGACACCACGATTTGCCCCCCCCAAGCTGCATGAGGGTGGGCTGATTTAATCTGGCCGTACAGAAACGCAGGCAACATCAGCCAGGACACAGGCCTCCCCGATCCTCATTAATCAGCGCGGCCTGTGTTGCCTGCCCCCCCCCCCGGATTCTCAGAATGCATTCCAACTGAGAGGAAGAGGGGCTCATCCCGTGCTGGGGGGGGGGGGCAGATAGAGAGGGAACAAACAGCCTGATTCTGTGAAGGCCGTGCTTGGGTGGGGGGGCTGTCAATGAGCGGCCTGTCCTATAGCCCCCCCACAGCTGGAGGGGGGCAGCAAACACATGCGCACAGACACACACACACACACACACACACACACACACACACACACACCACCCCATTCACTATTCATCACAGTGCTCAAACAAGAAAACATAGACTTATATCTTACAAATACTCAGTCTTAGTTCAAACTGCCCCTCCCACCCCAACACACCTGTGTGTGTGTGTGTACGTGTGTGTGTGTGTACGTGTGTGTGTGTGTATGTATGTGTGTGTGGCTCTCGCTCTCCTTCTGCTTGATGTTGATGTCGTAACTCTAGAATTGGTTTGTCGGGAAATATGTGCATCGGCCAATGGCTGCACTCAAATGTTTACATTCCGAATTAAAAGGTTTTTGTGACAGAGGTGCGGCTGGAATAGAGCCGGGGATGGGGGGGTCCCGGGTGTCTGTCTGTGAGCAGGACCCCTGGCCGCTGGCTCCCCTTTCCAACGTCACTGTATAATGCCAGCGTGGAAATTTCATTAGGTTGGCATTTTTTAGTAACTTTAGTGTAGCGTTCAAATTGTACAATGGGATCCGACTGGGGGGGAGGGGCGAACCAGAGGGCAGTAAGAATGTTCTGGAACCCCAGAAGACAAACGGTGCACAAACCTAAAATGGAGTCCTCCCTCCCCAGTGTCAGCCCGCCCCCCACCCCCATCTCCAGGGTCCAAACCTCCCCCTGGCCAGTACACATACCAGGAACCCGCAGGCTGCAGCGATGGCTAAGCCCTCTGACCAGAATCTTCTCCAGAAACCCTCAGTCAAATAATGCAATAACTGTTTGGGGTGAAACCGCACCAGCAAGCAGACCAAGAGCGATTCCGCGCAACAGCCGCCTTCTGAAAATCAGTCCCCTAAATCTAATGGAACAACAATAAAAATGGAAATAAATAAGACTTAAAATATTTAAGCGCTCAGTTTTGTGGTCTGAGCCTCCCTGCCTTTGTAGGCTTCCTCTGAAATGTGCAGAAATTTTCCCAGAATGCACCTTGCAAACCACCATAGAAATTCTCATGAAAAAGTGACCGGGGGCAACATCTGTGGGCCCAGAGGCTGAGCTCCATCTTAATGGAGTGGAGAAGGACACAAAAACAGGCAGGAGACATGGGGTCCATCACTATCTTACAGATCAGCTCAACATTTCAGGAAGACCGGGCGTTTTTCACGTGCAAAATTACAGGAACCCTTTTGCTTAGCTGATCAGCTGATAGCGAGTTATGTTTCAGGAAAACACCAAGATTGGCTGTTTTCTTTACTGTTGTTGCTCAGTTACATTTATTACCAGCGGCAACTGACATAAGTTAATAGCCAGTAACATCTAACTCCTAAAAGATACGAGAGGCTGATTTTAGGTTCCTTCTGCTGTTGCTGTGTTTCCGAAATCACAAACAGGAAAGGAAGTTTCTTTCCCTCGTATCCCGCCTGCCCCCCCGGCACTTCAGACACGAGATGCCAAAACTCTCTGAGACAAATTTAAAAAGCGGCCATTATTGATTTGGTAGGAACAACAGCATGTAATCTGCAATGCTCCCAATGACCGTACACGGACATTTCTTGGTTGCCGGAAACCTGGAGATGATGTCATAATTTGTGTGTGTGGGCAGATGCTACCCAACATGCTAAACAGTAATCTGACCCAACACTGTGGTACCCTGCCCTAACACTGGGGTAACTGGACCCAACCCTACTCCGCCCTACTCCACCCTACTCCGCCCTACTCTGCAGCTTTTTCTTATTGTTGCCACCGATACTTGCTGAAAAACAAGCTTGTCTTTAGTTCTCAGTTTATTTATGTTCTGTCTGAAGACCCTGTTTTAGAAAAAAAAATAAGTTTGCTTGATATCAGCCCATGAAGATCTGTTGTTTATGAGTGTTTTTGTCCCAAGACGTCCCTAATTATATAGAGAAGCGTAAATGGCTTCTGTAGGCGATCCAGCAGGCCGCACAGGAAGGGGAAGTAAAATAAAAAATAAAAATGAAAATACTCGCCAACTGAAAGGCAGGAAGAGCAGCAGAGGGGAGCGGCGTGGGGGGAGCGGCGTGGGGGGAGCGGCGTGGGGGGAGCGGCGTGAGGGGGAGCGGCGTGGGGGGGAGCGGCGTGGGGGGGAGCGGCGTGAGGGGGAGCGGCGTGGGGGGGAGCGGCGTGGGGGGAGCGGCGTGAGGGGGAGCGGCGTGGGGGGAGCGGCGTGGGGGGAGCGGCGTGAGGGGGAGCGGCGTGGGGGGAGCGGCGTGGGGGGAGCGGCGTGAGGGGGAGCGGCGTGGGGGGAGCGGCGTGGGGGGGGAGCGGCGTGGGGGGAGCGGCGTGAGGGGGAGCGGCGTGGGGGGAGCGGCGTGAGGGGGAGCGGCGTGGGGGGAGCGGCGTGAGGGGGGAGCGGCGTGGGGGGGGAGCGGCGTGGGGGGAGCGGCGTGGGGGGAGCGGCGTGAGGGGGAGCGGCGTGGGGGGGAGCGGCGTGGGGGGAGCGGCGTGGGGGGGGAACGGCGTGGGGGGGGAACGGCGTGGGGGGGAACGGCGTGGGGGGGAGCGGCGTGGGGGGGAACGGCGTGGGGGGGGAGCGGCGTGGGGGGAGCGGCGTGGGGGGAGCGGCGTGGGGGGGGAACGGCGTGGGGGGGAGCGGCGTGGGGGGGGAACGGCGTGGGGGGGGAACGGCGTGAGGGGGAGCGGCGTGGGGGGGAGCGGCGTGGGGGGGGAACGGCGTGGGGGGGGAACGGCGT
Source organism: Brienomyrus brachyistius (assembly GCF_023856365.1). Taxonomy (NCBI): domain Eukaryota; kingdom Metazoa; phylum Chordata; class Actinopteri; order Osteoglossiformes; family Mormyridae; genus Brienomyrus; species Brienomyrus brachyistius. The sequence continues at coordinate 2,471,727 of NC_064537.1, forward strand.
GAGGGGGGGAACGGCGTGGGGGGGAGCGGCGTGGGGGGGAGCGGCGTGGGGGGGAGCGGCGTGGGGGGAACGGCGTGAGGGGGAGCGGCGTGAGGGGGAGCGGCGTGGGGGGGGAACGGCGTGGGGGGGGAGCGGCGTGGGGGGGAGCGGCGTGGGGGGGAGCGGCGTGGGGGGGGAGCGGCGTGAGGGGGAGCGGCGTGGGGGGGGAACGGCGTGGGGGGGAGCGGCGTGGGGGGGGAGCGGCGTGGGGGGGGAGCGGCGTGGGGGGGAGCGGCGTGAGGGGGAGCGGCGTGGGGGGGGAGCGGCGTGGGGGGGAGCGGCGTGGGGGGGAGCGGCGTGGGGGGGAGCGGCGTGGGGGGGGAACGGCGTGGGGGGGAGCGGCGTGGGGGGGAGCGGCGTGGGGGGGAGCGGCGTGGGGGGGGAACGGCGTGGGGGGGAGCGGCGTGGGGGGGGAGCGGCGTGGGGGGGAGCGGCGTGGGGGGGGAACGGCGTGGGGGGGAGCGGCGTGAGGGGGGAGCGGCGTGGGGGGGGAGCGGCGTGGGGGGGGAGCGGCGTGGGGGGGGGAACGGCGTGGGGGGGAGCGGCGTGAGGGGGAGCGGCGTGGGGGGGAGCGGCGTGAGGGGGAGCGGCGTGGGGGGGGGAACGGCGTGAGGGGGAGCGGCGTGGGGGGAGCGGCGTGGGGGGGAGCGGCGTGGGGGGGGAGCGGCGTGGGGGGGGAGCGGCGTGAGGGGGAGCGGCGTGGGGGGGAGCGGCGTGAGGGGGAGCGGCGTGGGGGGGAGCGGCGTGGGGGGGAGCGGCGTGGGGGGGGAACGGCGTGGGGGGGAGCGGCGTGGGGGGGGAGCGGCGTGGGGGGGAGCGGCGTGGGGGGGAGCGGCGTGGGGGGGAGCGGCGTGGGGGGGGAACGGCGTGAGGGGGAGCGGCGTGGGGGGGAGCGGCGTGGGGGGGGAGCGGCGTGGGGGGGAGCGGCGTGGGGGGGGAGCGGCGTGGGGGGGGAACGGCGTGGGGGGGGAGCGGCGTGGGGGGGAGCGGCGTGGGGGGGAGCGGCGTGGGGGGGAGCGGCGTGGGGGGGGAACGGCATGTGCAAGACAGGCACACGAGGGGCAGCTCCCGAAAATTAAACTGTGTGTTAATACCACGAGGGGCTGAGAATGAGCATGCCTCTGTCCTCTCTCTCTCTCTTTCTCTCTCTCTCTCTCACACACACACACTCTCTCTCTCTCTCACATGCACTCTCTCTCTGTCCCTCTCTCTCACACACACACACACACTCTCTCTCTCCCTCACACACACACACTCTCTCCCTCTCACACACACACACTCTCTCTCACAAACATTCTCTCTCTCCCTCTCTCTCACACACACACACACACACACACTCTCTCTCTCCTTCTCACATGCACACATACACACACTCTCTCTCTGCCCCACTCTCTCATACACACTCTCTCTCTCACGCCCTCTACTCACACAGTCCCCATAATATAATGCATACCTGGACCACACACACACACAGTCTGCCAGCTTCTCTCCCTATTTTAGGCATAACAAGGAGTGGTTGGGGGGGCAAAAGTAGAGCAGGATGTTGTAAAGCAGTGAGGTGAGAGTGGACACAATGACGGCGACAAGCACCATGACGACAGGCCCACATGGCCTGCTACGCCATCGGCACACTGACGGCGACAAGCGCCATGACGACAGGCCCACGTGGCCTGCTACGCCATCGGCACAGTGACGGCGACAAGCGCCATGACGACAGGCCCACGTGGCCTGCTACGCCATCGGCACACTGACGGCGACAAGCGCCATGACGACAGGCCCACGTGGCCTGCTACGCCATCGGCACACTGACGGCGACAAGCGCCATGACGACAGGCCCACGTGGCCTGCTACGCCATGGGCACACTGACGGCGACAAGCACCATGACGACAGGCCCACGTGGCCTGCTACGCCATGGGCACACTGACGGCGACAAGCACCATGACGACAGGCCCACGTGGCCTGCTACGCCATGGGCACACTGACGGCGACAAGCACCATGACGACAGGCCCACGTGGCCTGCTACGCCATCGGCACACTGAGGGCGACAAGCACCATAGCGACAGGCCTCCATGGCCTGCTACGCCATCGGCACACTGAGGGTGACAAGCGCCATAACGACAGGCCTCCATGGCCTGCTATGCCATCGGCACACTGAGGGTGACAAGCGCCATAACGACAGGCCTCCATGGCCTGCTATGCCATCGGCACACTGAGGGTGACAAGCGCCATAACGACAGGCCTCCATGGCCTGCTATACCATCGGCACACTGAGGGTGACAAGCGCCATAACGACAGGCCCACGTGGCCTGCTACACCATGGGCACACTGACGGCGACAAGCACCATGACGACAGGCCCACGTGGCCTGCTACGCCATGGGCACACTGACGGCGACAAGCACCATGACGACAGGCCCACGTGGCCTGCTACGCCATGGGCACACTGACGGCGACAAGCACCATAGCGACAGGCCTCCATGGCCTGCTACGCCATCGGCACACTGAGGGCGACAAGCGCCATATCGACAGGCCTCCATGGCCTGCTACGCCATCGGCACACTGAGGGTGACAAGCGCCATAACGACAGGCCTCCATGGCCTGCTATGCCATCGGCACACTGAGGGTGACAAGCGCCATAACGACAGGCCTCCATGGCCTGCTATGCCATCGGCACACTGAGGGTGACAAGCGCCATAACGACAGGCCTCCATGGCCTGCTATACCATCGGCACACTGAGGGTGACAAGCGCCATAACGACAGGCCTCCATGGCCTGCTATACCATCGGCACACTGAGGGTGACAAGCGCCATAACGACAGGCCTCCATGGCTGACCCTGTGCTAGACCACAGACTTTGCTCCCAACAGCACATGTGTGTTTGTACATCTTGAGGGAGACAACGAGGGGGTGTGTGAAAACTAAAGAATTCCACTGTAGGGTACTTCATCATTGCAGCAATGCAGAGGATTAGCCAGCTCGTTAGCGTGTACATCCGGTCTACATCACGGAAATTTGATTTTAAGCAAGAATCATCAGAGGATAATGCTGCCCTATCCCACAGGGTTAACGTGGCCTTTCCACCGCTACTAACTCGCTGGGGTTTTAGTGCGAGACCAACACTGCCCTTATGGTGCCTAGAACCTGAACACAGTGCGAACATCAGCATTTATACACTGTGTTCAGCGGCACAGACACCATGTCAAATTTATATGACAAGTAACATTATGACAATAAATTATTTTATACATATAAAAGTTGTTAAAAATACACAACATACTAACACATATCATAACAAACAGGCCAATAGTATGACCCAACAGATGAGTACAAAAGTAGCATTAATCAGAATTATAACATTTAAACTGGTTGAGTGACTAAGAAAAACAACAAACCAAGACTATATGATTAAAACAGGTCTATGTCTTAACATAAAGGGGCGGTTCAGGAACGGTATACAGAGACTCCACTGTGGAAAAAAAGTTATAAGAAGTATTGGAAAAAATATCACAGTGGCCCTTTCAGCTGGCCAACACCGCAAGCTACTATACTATCCGGTGCGTCAGGGCGCCCGCCTTTATGAAGCGGGTTCACGAGGGGCGCGCACACCGCGGGTACGGCGCCCCTGTTCAAATTGGCCCGGGGACCCGAAGGAGCAGCACAGTGCATGCTGGTGGAGTCTGGCTGCGTCTGCAGTTTGGTTTACTGATGTCTCACCGTACTGAGGCACGGGGAGAGTTTGACACAAATCGGAAGCAAAACCGAAGCAAAACAATACAATACAATAAACCTGATACGTGTTCATCCGCTCCTCGCACTTTATTAACTACACGTTTGGTTCATGAGCAAATTAGAGGCCAACGTCCGGCTGACAGGTATCTGGAGGGCCGTCCTGTGGCCGATGGCCCCTCCCAAGCAGAGCAGCGGCTCTGGCTCGTGGATGTTTCGCTTATTTGCAGACGAACTCGTGTCCATCTCCTTATTTCATCTAACGGTGCGGGGATATTCCCAGTGCCGCCATGCAGTACCTCTGTCCCGTGTGAAAGTGGCGCTTGGTGGCCACACGAATGCAGGGAATGCAAACACTGCAGTCACTTTTCGCCGTCCCAGTTGCAACACAAGTCCGACTCAGATTTACTTTGGAGGGCTACCATCCCCTAACGGCACGTAGGCGCTGTCATGTTAATTATTAAAAATGACCAAATATGTTTGTACGGAGAACGACTACTTTCCCCATTTAATGCATACGGCAATAGAAGATAAGAGGAGAGGACCAAAACATATTAGGGCATTAAAATACTTGGAATGCAATTCTGTAATGTGCCGAGCAGAAAGAAAAAGTTTATTTCGAAACCAAGGCTTTATTTCGATGCTCTTTTCTCATGTCTGATACACTGCTTGCTATTGTCGGTCGTAATGTACAAAATATTACAGCACTAACCATATTAACTTATTATAAATTTGATATAATTAAGGCATGTAATGTTGCCCATCACACTTACCTTCAGGTTTCGGGTCTGTTTTCCTCCGGGATCTGTCTCTACCTCGAAGCCGAGAGAAAGTCCTCTTCAGCAGAGGCTCTGCCATGATCTAATCCCACAACGTGCTGCGCCGATCGGGGTGTGGAGAAGGACAAGCCGCCGCTGTCAGACGGGGAAGGCAGCGCCTCCGTGCGCCTCCATGCCTGAGCTCCCAGCTCCGTCAGCCCTCCGCCTGTCCCGGTCCCCCGGAGAAATTTCACAGGAAACAAATTCCAGGGATTCTTTCCCAAACTTTTTTTCAAACCTCCTCCAGCAGAGAAAGGGGCTCCTTAGTGATCCTGCGTTTATGGGAGCTGTAGTTCAGAATTCCCCACATCTTGTATAATTAGGGCTAAGTATGTTTTTCCCAGCAGATCGCGTGGGTTACACTTGAATAATAATTGACATTTTTAAAGGAATACGTTACAATCGAGTATTTATCTCAGTCATTTAACGAAAACAATTAATGGTCTCATGAATCCTGCGATTACACACTGAAAAGATCCGCAGATGAATTAATAGAGAAAAAACAGCCGAACCTTTCGATGGGGGCAGTTCCACTTTCCAGCTCAGAAAGGCACCCAGAACATACACTGGACACCTACTTCGGCCGCAGAGGAAAGGACGTGCAACGCTTCCGACCGGGCTCTCTGTGTTAAACCCTTTATCAGGGTAATTCATTCGGACTGGCCGTAAAATGGTAAAGAGGGTCACCCTGAAGGACAGAGCAACTAATTAACCTGATGCACTGTGGTCAGTCCCACGCAGCTTGGCTCACAAAGCAGGCGGTACGTCCTGGGTGGCGATTTAGAGGCGCCAATTAGGGTAACTGCGTGTCGCTGTACAGGGAGGGACCCGGAGTGCCCAGATCGCGCGGGCGTGCGCACGCACGCACACACACGCACACACACACACACACACACACACACACACACACACACTCGTCTCCAGGTCTCCACTCATTACGGGAGAAACATGATTATTGGGGGGGCGTGTTGTATTAGCTGGTTTTGACATGGGGGGGGAGGGGGCTACAACCTCCCCACCCCCCATGTAATTTACGCCCATGATTGTGGGACAAGTTGGCTCTTCTTGAAAATGCAGTCTAATTTCTTTTAAGCTCGGAATTAGCCGTGGTATAGTTATATTTTATTAAGACAAATAGATGGTAACCCTTGTGTTGGCCTCTAATGAACTACAGAAAGAACATTCTCGGCGATACTGTTCCAGGAATTTCAGAAAATTCACCCATTGGTCTTATAACGGTCACTGGCCGCAAAGTTCTCACTGAGCTCGCAGCGGAGTGACAGCTGTAATCATTAGCGCGTCTTTCAGACCGCGAATCTTACACAAATAGCTAATTACTTGTTGAAAAGGAATTTCACATCGCTGGCTGAGGGGATGGATGGAAGTCCAGAGTAATCGGCGCAGTAAGAAGTAACACTTAAGGACAGAAGTGCGTGTGAGACACAGGACATGACAGCGGTGACACTGGTGACATTAACCTTGTCTCCCTGTATTCCCAAATATAATCCCAAATGCACCCTCCATATGCCCCCACGCCCACACCAACATTTGTTTTATTTTTTTTCTTCGTCCGCCGTTTAAGGCCAAAAATAGACCGCGTTCGTGAGTGTGAGATAATTTCAAGGAAATTCAGCCCGAAGCAAAACATGTTCGCTGCCAAGAAAAGGGGTCTCTTTATAGAGGAAACAAAGGACGGGAGGGGGGCGCAAAATTGCTTATGTGTGTGTTTGAGAAAATACGTTTGTGTTATTGAATATTTCAAGCGTCAATGTGACACATGCGATTGAGAAGTAACAGGTCGACTTTACGTTTCAGTCTGGACGATGCAGAACTCTAACACACTGAATTTCAAACCTTGTTCTATCACGGTAGGTAATTCATTAATACCAATTTATAATTCACTGATCTTCATTAAACTTAAGTAGCATAGCTTAAAAGTTAGTAATAGATAACGTGAGCGTAATTATTCGACTTGTCCGTAAATGGTCAGATTCAGGTTTCCTGAAAGACGTTAAATCGTCGCCTTAATATCGACATGAATGAATTGCTATGAATCGATGCATTGGCGCATAATGTTACATTGTTGTCTCATGTTCGGGAAGCGGAAGAGGATGTGGTGAGGATGGGGGCTTTTTCTGGTTTCTATACTTTTGGGTCGCTTCCAAGTGACTAGGCAGAGCAGCTGCTTTATCAGGCCAGATTCCGAGGCTGCATTCAGTGGGGCGCAGGTTCAGTTGTACGACAGCGCCCTCTCGCGGTACATTAAAAAGATTCCGTTCGATCGCAGTTGCATTCCACCGACATTATCGTAATCCTCCTTATGTTTACCATTTTATGCCACTGAAACGTCTGTAACAAAACATTCAGTAATTAAGTCTGCATGAACATTTAAATGGGGAAGAATGGGAATTATTACTCTAGTACGGAAAATGAAAACAACCAAAATGTTGTGGTTTAAATTAGTCTCTTATTGAAAAAAGTTGACAGTTGAAGCTGTTTTAGTCTTGTAGATAACTATCCGAATGTGCAAAGTGTGAGCAATACGTTCCCTACTGCCACAGAGGATTTGCAATTGAGTCCCTGCCGCTCGGCCACGCAGAGCCGGCCGGCTGCCGGGCACCTGGAAAGGCATCAGGAAACGTTTACTCACCACTTTCCAAGCTTCCGAGCAAAACCCACCTCAAAATGTGTCCAGATCCGCCATAACTCGACCGCAACAGAGGCGAAGTACAGCGGCTTTTGTATGTACTGCATAATTGCCACCTGAAATAAATGGAAAGCCTGTGACAAATGTAGCCGGACAAATACGACATAGAATTTGGCGCAGAATATATGCTATAATTTTTATCGCTTACATAGAAGAATGCGTAAGGTTTCCAACTATTCGTACTGTCGTTACTTCTTTAAGTTCATCCAGTAAGTTTTATAAGCCGGCTGCGGAGTCTATCAGGCTCAGCCGAGGACGGCTGCTGGCCGGACGCTGTCAGCGTGGGCCTGGACTCGCAACCTTATTGCTTTTGGGCTGTTTTATTATTGAGGGGTGGCTGGGCGCATTGACTTTGCGATAATTATTAATCAGTCTTACATCCCACTGTAAAGCTATCACAATTTTGACTTTAGCCAAGCTGGGCACCGCATTTCTGTCCACGTTTCTTAAAGGCTTCGGCAGGTTGCCATACAGAGCATACTCCTATGACGGGACGATACACCTTTTTCTTCAGCTCCAAAAGCTCTCAGTTTTCCCTTTTTAGTGATCTGTGTCTTATTGCTACCCTCATGTCAGCATTTAACTGTCACGAGGATAAACAACAAGAGATGAACGCGGGAAGCTGGCAGCACACTCAAGAAAACGCAGGTGGACACGTGACCCCTCGCCACATCTGTCCCCAATGGCTCCTTTCTCTCTAGGAAATAGAAATATTATACGTACAAGTGGCAGATCAAGATGCCAGGCCGCCCCCACACAACAGCTCTTCTGGTGAACGCCTCTCATTTTTACTTAATAAAGTTATGCTACTTTATGACCATTAGATTAAACCATCATTGTACAGCCGCTGCTTTAAGCATTTCATGTTGGCTTTGTATGTGTTTGCCTGTGTGTTTCCTTCGTTGTATGAGGCCACACACTGCTTCACTGTCACCTGTTTCGTTACAGTATTTCGTATAAAAGATGTTATGCATAAAACTTAAACCTCCACAATATGGACGCTGTGTTCCACACACTACACAAAAACTGCAAATTCTGTTTTTTATTTGAAAACGATTATAAACCTTTTTCCTCGTTGGAATTCTATACTTCTTTGGCATGGTGGGTTTAAAAACACACCTCCACTCTGTATGTCTGTGTGTGCGTGTCTGTGTGTGCGTGTCTGTGTGTGTCTGTGTGCATGCGACGTGGGTGTGTGCGTGTGTCTGTGTGTGCATGAGTGAAACATGTGGGTGTGTCTCTGTGTGTGTGTGCATGTCTGTGTGTGCGTGCGACATGTGGGTGTGTGCGTGTGTCTGTGTGTGCATGAGTGGGACATGTGGGTGTGTGTCTGTGTGTGCGTGCGACATGTGGGTGTGTGCGTGTGTCTGTGTGTGCATGAGTGGGACATGTGGGTGTGTGTCTGTGTGTGTGCGTGTCTGTGTGTGCGTGCGACATGTGGGTGTGTGCGTGTGTCTGTGTGTGCATGAGTGGGACATGTGGGTGTGTGTCTGTGTGTGTCTGTGACTGCGATGAACTGGCATTTCATCTAGCCTGGGGTGATCCCCAGGTGACCCACAGAGCCCTACACGGCCAGGGGTGACCCCCAGTGTGTGAGGTGACTGTGTGTGAGGTGACTGTGTGTGAGGTGACTGAGTGTGGGGTGACTGTGTGTGAGGTGACTGAGTGTGGGGTGACTGTGTGTGAGGTGACTGAGTGTGAGGTGACTGAGTGTGGGGTGACTGAGTGTGGGGTGACTGAGTGTGGGGTGACTGTGTGAGGTGACTGAGTGTGAGGTGACTGTGTGTGAGGTGACTGAGTGTGGGGTGACTGAGTGTGAGGTGACTGTGTGTGAGGTGACTGAGTGTGAGGTGACTGAGTGTGAGGTGACTGAGTGTGAGGTGACAGTGTGGGGTGACTGTGCATACAATAGACCTACTATTCTAATATATGTATATAGCATACAATTAAGTGAACAATGTATTGCAAACAAATTGCACGAATATGTGGATGCAATTACTTGTATTCACCAATATGATAAATAATTATAATGGCTCCATTGTCATGAGTCAATAAAACATACAATTCACATTAATGACACTGGCCACGAGGGGGCGCTAAACACGAGTATAATATATCATCAGTATAATATCAATACGTTTTCGAGGCGCCCAGTCAGCACTTCATAGTCCACAGGATCGAGGGTGCAGTGCTCTGAAACATGACTGAAAAACTTGCAGTTAATTTGCAGTTAACAATGGCAGAAGTTGAGGGAAAAAAAACATTTTCCAGTAATCTAGACCAAAAGAAATTGTAACAGGCCAAAAATTACTGGGTGGAATGAATCACGGAAGCAGTTCCAGGAGCTAGTGCCGATCTTCCCAAAGCCCGATTAACGGTTTCAGCACCTGAGGCATACAAATTCACGGTTCTGTGTATTCTGACCGTTTGAATGTTTTTACTGGCCTTTTCTTTAACAAAATGCAGAAAAAGACCTAATGTGCTCAATCTTACGTTCAAAAGAACGACTTACTGTAGGTGAGAACATGTAAGAAGGCTTAAGGATATTATGCAAATGACCAAATTGGACTTGATTTTAGTTGTACACAGGGGGGCGTTGCTAGATTAAACTGGGCTCTCTGATAAAACGTCACCCTGGGCTTCCAGTAGGATAGTAACTTTCAAGCTGAAGAAATATGGATCCCCTACTGTATTTTTTTTGAGGTAGGACTATGATCCATATTTTTCAATTTCCTTTGTCCTGGGTATGATGTTAAACTGCATCCAGCCCTACAGACGGTCCTCATTGGCCCTCCAGCTACTGTAAAACCACTGGAAATTGACCCGGCATAAACAGGGACAGTGCGGGAGTAGCTCCATGAAGGGGATCTGGGAGCCTTTGGGAGCCTCATACCCGGAACAGTTGAAACCACCAGAGAGATAATTGGGTCAGGCCTGTTGGAGATTGGGGCTGGTGCAGTGCTGAGGTGTAGCCTGGCAGGACTTAGGTCCCAGTTTGATGCGGCCCATCCGAGTAGGCATGTGGAATGTCTTCTCTCTCCAGCAAGATCTTTCTCTGCTGTCCAGGGAGCTTCATAAACTCCGCGTTTCGGTGGCAGCACTCTCTGAGGTACGCAAACCGGGGAGTAGCTAGATCTCATTTTACTCAGAACTTCGCTCGGTGGTTGATGGGTGCCCACGAGGTGACGCTCCTCTGGTCACAGGTGACTTCAATGCGACCACTGGCACTGTCAGAGCTGGCTATGAGGATTATGTCAGTCTCCATAGGTCTGGAGACTGGGGTGAAAGTGGCTCCATGTTCCTTGACTTTGTGAAGAGTCAGGGGCTGCGGGTCACAGGATCCTGGTTCCAACACCCTGAGCTGCATCGTTTGGCTGTCCTCCTGGCATTGCAGGCAATCTTTGCTTCCATTTGGGAGTCAGGCATCATCCTAAGTGGCTGAAAAACGGGACTTGTGTTCCCTATCTGGAAAAGGAAGGGTGATCGCCTGGATTGCAGCAACTACAGGGGGATAACACTGCTTTCAGTGCTGGGTAAGGTCCTTGCTAGGGTTATCCTCAACAGGATCCGTGATCACTAGTTCATCTACCACAGCAGTCTGGTTTTACACCTAAGAAGTCTACCATCGACCACATCCTGGCCCTGGGGGTTCCTATTTGATCAAGATACCCTGTAAGACATCCTGAGACTTCGCGGGATCCCCCCGAAGTTGCTGGACGTCATGGCCGGCCTGTACACTGGTACTGTCAGTGCTGTGCAGAGTGGAGGGAGAACCTCCACGTTCTTCCCAGTTGACTCTGGGGTTTACCAGGGGTGTGTTCTGGCTCCTACTCTCTTCCGCACTACGGCCATGTGCCGCATTTCCCTGAGGGTGATCCGGCTCACAGGATCCTCAGTGCTGAGGACCCGAGCGGCTGGACCAGGCCGAGGCGACGCCCACGTAACACCTGGCTGCGGCAGATGGATGGCCACTTCCGGAGGGTGGGCTGTCACCAGCTGGAATCCCAAGGATTTTCGCTGTGTGGTGGATGCGGCAACGCACTGCATCAGTGCATGCTCCCCCAACTTGTCCTGACCTGACCAGCGCTCCCTGAATCTGCCAGTGTATCTCTTGCACCTCTGGTGCTACTGGCATACCACACATATCATATGCATCAGTCTGAAAAGATAATACTGTATAACTTGATCGTTAGCAACAAGCTAAGCACGCTCCAGATTATCGGAGAAACCCTTACCAGCGCAGAGAGGGACGCGCACCTAACTGCATGTTGCCTGACCGCTCGTGATTGACAGCGGAATTGCCTAATCGTAAATTTAACATGTGGAACTCAACTAGTTCGACTGTACTGCAGGTATCCTGATCGTTCACGTTAGTGGTTTGGTAGGTTTTAACATAACTGGAAATATTTTCTGCGTTTAAGTTCATTTTATTGCCTGCAGCTGCCGCTGTTTGTAGCTGTGCATTTGATAAATAAACGTTGTTTTTAGTAATGCTATACACACTAATGCAAAAGGGAAGTATGTCTTTTTTGTGGATATTAAATACACTTGATTTATTTTAGGTAAAGTTGGCGGGAAATTCACCAAGGACGATTCAATAGTCGCATGTCTCCTTTACCGTGTCAGATACAGCTACTGCACTGCCTGCTACACCGCAAGACGCTTGTTCCGTTCGCAACCCCAACAGAGTCGAAATCGTCGGGATTTAACCCACATTGCACGGAAAACATAAATAACACGGTTAATAAGGTTTACTTTTATTACATAATCCATTGTCCATAAGCGTTGATGTAGTTCAACGCATAGGACACAAACCACAAGGGGCGTCACATGCATTTTCATACAATTTAGCGATTTGTACACCTAAATCCAGCAGCCGAGGACGGGAGCACGCGTCGAGCATGCAAATAAAATAGAAATACCATTAAAACTGTGTATGTATATATATATATATATATATCATTCGTAGTGTGCTGTTTTAAAACATTTAATACAATTGTCCAAAATAATCCTTTGACTGCAGTCCAACACTGTGAGACAGTAACACATCAAATGATTTTCAAACTCCGTTATCTAGAAGTTGGCCGGCCTGCCAGCGTAAGATAATATCAATGCTTGGTAGAACATAATAAGGACTTGCACTTGCTTAACATTGACTTCGGTTTCTCTCGGACTCCCGGGCGAATAGACCAGCGCTCGTTACCAGCTCGCATTCAGCAAAATCAGGAAGTTAGAAAACAGCCTTTAGTCTACAGCCAGCAAATTTTCTTTAGGGAAGTTGCAATTGGTTTCTTGCAAAACTTAGAAGCTGAAGTCTGTGCAACACATCGGACGTTTGATGAATACTGTGCAGTTCTGAAGATTCTGCCGTTCTTGTGAAAACTGCACTACGAAGACCTATTTTTCCAAGATTACACAGGTGTTCACGGGGTGGGTTATACAAGTCAAACCGATAAACGCATTCTCTGTTTAATTGTAGTAGTGCTTCTGGAATAATTTAGAAATTGTATTGCAGTGTATTCTGATTTCCTAAGGTTTTATAAATGGTATCCTCTGTGTTCTAATCCCAGAATTATTAATCCCAGTATTAAGGATGATCTGAGCAGCAACGCAGGGAATCCTATGACGTATCGTATCACTTAACGTGCTTTTCGTGCCCTGTCTTTGCCTCACAGGACGGCGATGAAGTATGAAGGGTTGTTGGGCCGTTTCCTGCCCCTACTCTCCTCCGTCTGGGGGGTCTGCCAGTTGTGCCTCTTCTCGCTTCTGGTCGCCCTTTCGCTCCGGCTCTGCTGGGAGCTCCTGAAGTACTGGAAAAACGCCAGGAGGCTGCGGTGCTTCGCGCTGCCCCCCAAACGCAACTGGCTGCTGGGGCACCTCGGGCTGGTGAGTTAAAAGACGGAAACAAAATTCAAATTCAAAGAACTTTATTTGCCCCAGAGGGGCAATTTTAAAACGCAGTCAATAAAATGCGAAGTAGCACAGAGCAGGGAAATGTAATACTTTATTAATGATTAATTATATTGGCGAAACGGAAAAGGGGCTGAATCTGAGCAAAGAAACTTCAAGAAAAAAGTTTCACCTAGGGTTCGATTTGTGAGGTGGTGATCTGCCTTAAGATCTGAATTTCTGACGAGCAAAAATGCACGTTCATCGCCCCGATTGATGGAATTTTTGGAGAATCATTAAAATGTGAAAAAATCGCACACAATTTTTTAAAAACAATAAAAAAATATTAATATAAGTCTGAATTATATACGTGTCTTTACAAAACAAAAATGTGATTTTAGAGGAGGCAACAGGTATCGAGTTCTCACTGAACGTTGTCTTTTGAGGTCGTTACCCCTCCCCCGTGTATTTAATAAGCGTGTTTCGACTGTTTATCTGAGTATTTCAAAACACACAAGTGGACTTGATTTTGTGGCCTCCCCGCCTTATCCCACTTGTTCAGATGAGTTGCGCGGTCTGTATGCCTAAAAGACAGCATTAACGTGGAAACGTTAACTATGTAAGGGGGGGCAGGTAATAAATAACTGCCGCAGCTCCAGTGCTTTAAATATCGCGTTACAGTTCGCGGTGAAACGCTGTGTGGCCACGGCGCATCTGCTCTTCGGGGTTCAGTGCACACATCTCTATTCACACCGTTCTGATATAGATACGGAATTGTGTGCTGGGAGATATTTGGGGACATGTTCCAATTAAGGTATTACATTTGGCATTAAATCTGTTGGAGCGGCAAATCGTGCCGTTTACATTTCAAGAATTATATGTGACATTTAAATGTTAGAGTCTTTCAAAGTGACTATACATGGAGACAGATAAAATGTGAGGTATAGTTACACAGACTAATGTGAGAAATGCATATGTAAATAATCTTTACACCCACGAGCCTCAGACGCCACCAGATCTCGGCTTGGCACATCAAGCAACAGTCAGTTTTGGTTGTAATAGATTAGAGAACTACATAAATACGGTACTTGGGGTTCAAACTATTTACTGTTTCATCTTGCCGAGTGTGACTCAGCGTCTTAGGGTGCCGTGATCGGCGGCTCGCTGCTCCCCGGCGTCGGCACAGCTCTTCACCCCAAATGCTCCAGGGACCGCCTGGCCCAGCGCTCTCAATTGTGTGATGCTTTGGATCAAAAGTCTCTACAAAAAAAACTACTACATTGCACTTATCCTGCTAATCAATGACATCACATTGCAAGACACGCCCACTTGGCAGTAATAACAAAACAAGTAACAGCTCCTACAATGGCAAGCCCATTTAACAATGACATCACACTCCAAGACACGCCCACTTTGCAGTAATATCAGTACAACAACAAATTTACTTTTTTAATAGTAAATTAATAGTTAAGTGTTAATGCACTTAATTTATATAGTGCATTAAGACAATATTACATTGTCTCAAAGTACAGGCAACACCTCCTACAAGGCACGCCCATTTAATGATGACATCACTCTACAAGACATGATCACTTGGCAGTAATAGTACAAGTAACACCTACTACAACACATGCTCATTTGGTAATAATAGTATAAGTAACGCCTACTACAAGACATGCTCATTTGGTAGTAATAGTACAAGTAACGCCTACTACAAGACATACCCATTTGGTAGTAATAGTACTAGTAACGCCTACTACAAGACATGCTCATTTGGTAATAATAGTACAAGTAACGCCTACTACAAGACATGCTCATTTGGTAGTAACAGTACAAGTAACGCCTACTACAAAGCACGCCCACTTTGTAGTAATGTCACGCTACAAATATAGAAGTTTAACATTGACTGTACTCTTCATCACTAAATGAACTGAGGGCAAACGTAATGATAAATGTATTAGGCTATAACCAGTTAGACTTTATCCAATAAAATCAAATTGAACTGAAAAAATTATTTAGGTTAGACAGGCTAAAAAATAAGCTATATAAATAATCAGTCTTTATCATTGTTAATCTAGGCAAGTTTATGCCATTGAGCTATTCTGAGAAAAATGAACTGGTTTATGTGATTAAGAAAAGTATTAGACGCACCTCCTGATACTTGTTACGCCCCTAAAGTGTTACACCATTACACATTACACCATTACACGTTACGCCCTTACACAGACCCTTCCCTGGCTCTCCCAGATTTGTCCATTCTAGATATTTCCTGTTCTCATTGACTTTGAATGATGACAGTCACAGTTTCCTTAAGTTCACGTATGTCCGTAAGGTGCGTAATTAATGTATAAACGAGTTCCTTAGGCCTGTGTTTCCCAATCTTTGGGTTCCTGAGCACCAGGTTGGGAAAAACTGCCTTAGGCTGTTTAGTAGCTGACACAGAAAACAGAGAACATGTGACTGCCAGCTCTCACGCAACTGGCGTGACACTCCAGGTCTCACACTCTCACGCAACTGGCGTGACACTCCTGGTCTCACACTCTCACGCATCTGCCGTGTCACTCCAGGTCTCACACTCTCACGCATCTGCCGTGTCACTCCAGGTCTCACACTCTCACGCATCTGCCGTGTCACTCCAGGTCTCACACTCTCACGCATCTGCCGTGTCACTCCAGGTCTCACACTGTCACGCATCTGCCGTGTCACTCCAGGTGTCACACTCTCACGCATCTGCCGTGACACTCTGGGTCTCACTCTCACGCATCTGCCGTGACACTCTGGGTCTCACTCTCACGCATCTGCCGTGACACTCCAGGTCTCACACTCTCACGCATCTGCCGTGTCACTCCAGGTGTCACACTCTCACGCATCTGCCGTGACACTCTGGGTCTCACTCTCACGCATCTCTCACGCATCTGCCGTGACACTCTGGGTCTCACTCTCATGCATCTGCCGTCACACTCCAGGTCTCACACTCTCACGCATCTCTCACGCATCTGGCGTGACACTCCAGGTCTCACACTCTCACGCATCTGCCGTGACACTCCAGGTCTCACACTCTCACACATCTGGCGTGACACTCCAGGTCTCACACTCTCACACATCTGGCGTGACACTCCAGGTCTCACACTCTCACGCATCTGGCGTGACACTCCTGGTCTCACACTCTCACGCATCTGGCGTGACACTCCAGGTCTCACACTCTCACTATCATGCAAGAAAACCTACAGCAAAAATATATTTTTCCATTATAAACCTAGATTAGCTCCATCAACAGCGTTGGGGTAGTTTTCAAACCCCACAAACTATTTGCATGCTGATAAAACTGTTACCTGCATGTAAATGGTTGTGCAGACTTGGCTCACATTGAAAATCTCACACCAGGAAGCCGACGAGTTCCATCCATGGCGCTGTATGTATATTAATGAAAAACTACAGAGTGTATTGGAAACATGAAACAAAATCAGGATCAGCAGTGTCTGTTTTGCTTGGCTATGAGACCTGAACAGTATGATTTTCACAGCCACAATCAGAGGTGGAGATTTCAGGTCCAGAGAGTACAAATCCAGACCAGGATTTTGCTTTAACCAACCAGTTGAGTACTCTGTGAATCTTTATAGTATAAAGATTCACAGAGTACTCAACTGGTTGGTTAAAGCAAAATCCTGGTCTGGATTTGTACTCTCTGGACCTGAAATCTCCACACTTGGTGGAATTTAAAAGAAAACATGGTGTTTTTTTTTCATTTTTCCTCTTTGGATGTCCTTCAGTACACCCACCCAGGTGGCCATGCCACACATGATCCTGGAAAATTGTTGAAATATAAATGACTGGGCCATTGTGCTGTGCTTTCGCACTGCAGCAGCCTGTCGGAGCTGCATACAAGGAGAGACAGAAGTGCTGTAAACCTGCCCGTGTAACAGGCGTGACTGTCCTCAAAACCAACAATGCGGGGTTACCCACCCACGGGGGTGTCAGACGCGCACACTCGCGCACACTCGCGCACACTCGGCCTGACCAGCTAATGAGTGGTGCAGTTTGCAAGGCAAACCTAAAAGTGATAATGAGGGATATTTCCCAGTCTCCCCCACGTCAAAATCTCGTCCCTCCCCAAGCCGATCTGCACACCATCGCGCTGATATGGAGGCTGCAGGGGATGTTCTAAGCTGCTACATACTCCTCATGCCAATATGAATCCATCGGAGGTGCAGTGCATTATAATGTTGGGGGGGGTTGTATTTTGGTTAATCTCTTATAATTATAATTCTGCCCCCTGGGGTGTGGGCACGGACTGTGCCCCATGCTCAAATTAGGCTTAGGAGATGGAGGCTGGAACTGCTGATTACATTTGAGAAATAAATCAGAAAAGGGAAACTCCTATTGATGTATGAAATTATCTTGTTTAAAGATTACATTTTACCATTACATTCAAATTGCTAAGGGGTAAAATGAAAGTAAAACCTTTCCCTTTACTGATGACTAAGATCTGCCCGTGTTTATTGTTCACCTGATAGTAACTTTAGGATGTTCTCTGGGCTCCTGCTTTGAGATCAGATCACTGGCAAGATAACTTCATTTACATGAAATTACTTAACACACACTTTTATCCCAAGCATTGTGCAGTCATGAAGGCAGCGTCGGACAGCCCCTGGAACAAGGAGGGGAAAGTTAGGGCGTTTATGGGTGTAGCACGTATTCAAGCACGATGGCCATTCAGAGCACAAAGCATGAAATAAAAAGAAATAACAGGCATAATAAAAGGGGAAGGAAAGCGCTTCACTTAAGGGCCCGATGGCGAAACCTCACTGCTGACCGTAGGATCTGAACCGGCAACCTTCTGAACAAAATGTCAGTATCCTAACCCACAGAGCCAGATACCGGGAGTGTTGGGGTACCATACTGTCTTTCCATTGGCAGGAATGTTAGTTCACTAGTATGGAATCTTAAATGCTACTTAGCTGTAGATGGATTATGACACAGCGGATGGGGAGTAGATAATAGGTTTGGGTGAAGGGGGAGGAGGACTGGAAACTGATAAAACTGGCGTGTTTACAGTGTGCTTCAGTGCTCTGGGCGTGTTTGTACAGTTCTTTGGAAATGTTTCCAGTGCAGGCCAGTGTTTGCATCATAAAAACAGCCTCGAATCAGCTGGAAGATTTATTTCAGACATACACTAGAAGTGCCTATAGGGGTGCAGTTTGCATGATGTGTCCGAGCTCAGTGCCATCACTGTGTCGACATGTATAGATTACATCATGAACCAAACGTCCCTACAATGTAATAACAACCTGTTACTTTGGTGTCATGAGACCCACCTTTCGAAACCCCACAAGGGGAAACTCAGTTTTATAAAAATCTGACTCAATCAGATTGGTTTGGTTACTTATGTTTTACGGTTATGGCTGGGTAGGGGTTAGGGTTAGGGTTAGGGTCGTTACAGTTGGGATCAGGGTTGTGGTCCCCACAATGATACGTGTTTGCATGTGTTCCCAGATGCAGAACACAGAGGAGGGTCTGCAAGCAGTCGACCAGCTTGTGAGCACCTACCAGCACTCGTGTGCCTGGTTCCTGGGGCCTTTCTACACGCTGATCCGGCTCTTTCACCCTGACTACACCAAGCCCATCCTCCTAGCACCTGGTAAAAAAAACTCAGCCGTGCTACGTGGGGTCACTCAGCCGTGCTACGTGGGGTCACTCAGCCGTGCTACGTGGGGTCACTCGGCCGTGCTACACAGCTGTAACATGCTTAAAAGCAAAAAAACAAACACACACAAACTAGGGAAAGAGGAATTTGTAGCATGTCGCCAATGGAAAGCGAGATCACGCCTCTTACCTCCGTCATACAGAAGACAGCCATGTTTATCCATCTATCACGAAGAGATCATGCCTGTTACGTCAGTCATATGCCCAGCAATTCTCCCCCAAAGCAGATGTCCCCTCCTCACCTCCTTTTCCTGTCTACTTGCCTTGACCTGCTCCCTGCAGTCGCCGTAACCCTGAAGGACGAGCTGTTCTATGGCTTCCTGCGTCCATGGCTGGGTGAGTAGCCACTTCTCTCTCTGCTGAGTGACTTCCTGTTTTTGGGGAGACTGTAAGGGCTGTGCTCCCCATTGCAGGTCATGGCCTCCTCCTGAGTAACGGGGAGTACTGGGGAGACTGTAAGGGCTGTGCTCCCCATTGCAGGTCATGGCCTCCTCCTGAGTAATGGGGAGTACTGGGGAGACTGTAAGGGCTGTGCTCCCCATTGCAGGTCATGGCCTCCTCCTGAGTAACGGGGAGTATTCGGGAGACTGTAATGGCTGTGCTCCCCATTGCAGGTCATGGCCTCCTCCTGAGTAACGGGGAGTATTCGGGAGACTGTAATGGCTGTGCTCCCCATTGCAGGTCATGGCCTCCTCCTGAGTAACGGCGAGTATTCGGGAGACTGTAATGGCTGTGCTCCCCATTGCAGGTCATGGCCTCCTCCTGAGTAACGGGGAGTACTGGGGAGATTGTAAGGGCTGTGCTCCCCATTGCAGGTCATGGCCTCCTCCTGAGTAACGGGGAGTACTGGGGAGATTGTAAGGGCTGTGCTCCCCATTGCAGGTCATGGCCTCCTCCTGAGTAACGGGGAGTATTCGGGAGACTGTAATGGCTGTGCTCCCCATTGCAGGTCATGGCCTCCTCCTGAGTAACGGGGAGTATTCGGGAGACTGTAATGGCTGTGCTCCCCATTGCAGGTCATGGCCTCCTCCTGAGTAACGGGGAGTACTGGGGAGACTGTAAGGGCTGTGCTCCCCATTGCAGGTCATGGCCTCCTCCTGAGTAACGGGGAGTACTGGGCCCGCCACCGGCGCCTCCTCACACCTGCCTTCCACTTCGATATCCTCAAGATTTACGTTGGCATTTTCAACAAGTCCGTCGACATCATGCATGTGAGTGCTTTGCCCCATAATTCGGCTGGAGGGCGGTACGGAGGCAAGGAGGGTGTCAGATATCTCTCAGATCTCCTCTCATCCTTATCATTTCATCTTGAGTTTTTCTGTTTCTTTAACCGGTTTGAAATAAAGAGACAAAGACACTTTGTGATTTGCATCCCATAAGTCACATCAGTATGTCTCCATGGCGACATCTGTCCTTTTTTTTGCCCGTGACACATTTTGTTTGAAACTCTAAATTTGTAATGGGCAGAGTTTCTAATGTCTGCATATCAGTGAAGGAAGCTTGCATTGCACTGGTGTGTGTTAAGACGTCGACTTCCTGTAAGGGCTAATCGTACAGACAGATCAGGTATCAGTGTGACGCCGTGAGAACAGCGGAGGCAATCTGCTGACACTTCTGCCCTGTGCATTCTCAAGAATTTAACCCCTGGAATCAAGTTTATATAATCTAATGTAATCTAATGTAATCTAATGTAATCTAATATAATCTAATCTGTTGCAGGAGAAGTGGCGCCGCCTGGTGGCAGAGGGACACAGCTGTCAGGAAATGTTTGAGCAGATCAGCTTGATGACGCTGGACAGTCTTCTGAAGTGCACCTTCAGCCACGACAGCAACTGTCAGGAGTGGGTGACCTCAGGGTCACTGTGATCTCAGGAATCAGAGGTCACAGGGGCCAGCCTGGATGGGCTCACACACACACACACACACATACACACACACACACAAACACACACACTATGAACAATTTAAAGGCAGTCATTTCCACACAGACACGCGGAGAGCCTGCAGACTCCATACACACTGAGCTGAGGACTGCAGTCCAAGCCTCTACCTAGGAGGGGGGGGGGGGGGGGGTTCCCTCATTAAACGTGTTGCAGCACGGCAGTGCTTCTTGGGGAGTGAACTTTCAGCACCAAACTGGTTCTGCCAGGAACCAGGAAAACACATCAAAGATGGCTCTCTCCCAGAACCTGCTTTACACAAACAGAATATGTGCAATTAGAATTTTTTTAAAGGATGCATATGAAATACAGAATTTCAATATTAATTTTATAAAAATATCAAATGTGCTTGAGCATAGAGACACACATGCTACGCAATGATGCCGCTCGCTGGCCTGGCTCTTGAGCTCCCCCTTTTGGCCTCCAGGCATCCCAGCGAGTACATTTCTGCCATCTATGAGCTCAGCACCCTGGTGGTGAAACGGGAGCATTGCATGCTGCACCACTGGGACTGGCTGTACTGGCGCACGGCCGAGGGCCGCCGTTTCCGCCGTGCCTGCGCCGTGGTGCACGAGTTCACCGCCAGCATAGTCCAGAAGCGGCGTGCACAGCTGCGCCTGCAGGGGGAGCCAGAGAAGCCGGGGGATGGTCGCAATACGAAGAAAGTGACTGACTTCATTGATGTGTTGCTGTTGTCTAAGGTATGTGCGCGTGCAAATGTGTGTCCGTGCACGTGTATGTGTGAGTGCCTGTGTGCACGTGTGTGTGCACGTGTGTGTGCATGTGTGTGTGCATGTGTGCGTGTGCATGTGTGTGTGCATGTGTGCGTGTGCATGTGTGTGTGCATGTGTGCATATATGTGAGCTATTTGTTTATTACATTAATGGGGGCAAATGTTTTTAAAGGAATCTGTTATTTTGACATTGCGGGGACCATTTGTCCCCACAAGGATAACCTAAATTTTGTAAAACTCTGTGAATGATACAGGATGATGACGGCAAGGGGCTCACAGATGAGGAGATCAAGGCGGAGGCCGACACCTTCATGTTCGAAGGTGGGCCTGCTCTCACTCCCGCAGGGGCCGGAGCTCCCACTGCTCTTGCAGCTGTCGCGTCACCCCCACCTTTCATCTCCTACCCCTCCCCTTCCACCCTATGGAGGGCCATAGACTTGACCTTCACCTTTCTATTGGTGGTTCAATAGTCAGCAGCACTGCCTCACATCTGCAGGATTGTGGGTTCGAATCCCATCCCATGTTCTTTGCATGCACATTTTATGTGCTCTCTCTGTACAATGTTCTCGCTGTGCTGCACAGAGTTCCTCCGCATGGTCCAGCTTCCTGTGCTGGATTTTAATCCCACTTCCGCCCCCATGACCCCCATGACCCTAAGATGGCTTGGGTCCAAGCACCAGTTACTTCAGGAGAGGAGAAAGCAAATCCTGCCCCTTTAACACTCCCCTACGTGTCTGTTACTGTGAGCAGTCTGCATCTGGCCCTTTTAAAGCACATCTTTCTCTTTTTCTCTTGACTCCTCCTCTTCCATAGGCCACGACACCACGGCCAGCGGACTCTCCTGGGTCTTATACAATTTGGGCAAGCATCCGGAGTACCAGGAGCGCTGCCGTGCCGAGGTGGACGACCTGCTGCAGGGCAGGGACAGCGAGGAGCTCGACTGGTCAGAGTGCCACACTTCCCCCCCCTGTCCTCCAGAGAGCAGCAGAGGGAGCCCTAACCCTGACCAGACCCAAAGGGGGAGCCCGTCCTCCAGGGGGCAGCAGAGGAAGCCCTAACCCTAACCAGACCCAAAGGGGGAGCCCATCCTCCAGGGGGTAGCAGAGGGAGCCCTAACCCTAACCAGACCCAAAGGGGGAGCCCATCCTCCAGGGGGCAGCAGAGGTTGCCCTAACCCTAACCAGACCCAAAGGGGGAGCCCGTCCTCCAGGGGGCAGCAGAGGGAGCCCTAACCCTAACCAGACCCAAAGGGGGAGCCCATCCTCCAGGGGGCAGCAGAGGTTGCCCTAACCCTAACCAGACCCAAAGGGGGAGCCCGTCCTCCAGGGGGCAGCAGAGGGAGCCCTAACCCTAACCAGACCCAAAGGGGGAGCCCATCCTCCAGGGGGCAGCAGAGGAAGCCCTAACCCTAACCAGACCCAAAGGGGGAGCCCATCCTCCAGGGGGCGGCAGAAGAAGCCCTAACCCTAACCAGACCCAAAGGGGGAGCCCATCCTCCAGGGGGTAGCAGAGGGAGCCCTAACCCTAACCAGACCCAAAGGGGGAGCCCATCCTCCAGAGGGCAGCAGAGGAAGCCCTAACCCTAACCAGACCCAAAGGGGGAGCCCGTCCTCCAGGGGGCAGCAGAGGGAGCCCTAACCCTAACCAGACCCAAAGGGGGAGCCCGTCCTCCAGGGGGCAGCAGAGGTTGCCCTAACCCTAACCAGACCCAAAGGGGGAGCCCGTCCTCCAGGGGACAGCAGAGGGAGCCCTAACCCTAACCAGACCCAAAGGGGGAGCCCATCCTCCAGGGGGTAGCAGAGGGAGCCCTAACCCTAACCAGACCCAAAGGGGGAGCCCATCCTCCAGGGGGCAGCAGAGGAAGCCCTAACCCTAACCAGACCCAGAGGGGGAGCCCGTCCTCCAGGGGGCAGCAGAGGAAGTTCTAACCCTAACCAGACTCAAAGGGGGAGCCCATCCTCCAGGGGGCAGCAGAGGAAGTGAAAGTTAAATGAGCAAGATGGCAAAGTTCCAATTCACACTTTCCCAGGTTTGACATCTCAAATCTCACATTAGAAGAACGAACAGGTGAAATATGCAGAAAAATTTGTTCCTTTAAACAGGAGAAAATAAAACTAATCCCAGCCCCAAGCATCCAAGACATTTAGGCAGAAAAGCCCAAGACCAAACAGCAGAGGCAGCATCCGGCGCAACTAGGAAAACTAAGCAGGCAGTCATCTAATAAGCCGGTGAACTGAAGCGAGAAAATATGAAGGTACCCTCTAGCTCCCTCTGGTGGTCAGGATAAGACAACACTTTGACCTCATCTCAGTGTCTTCCTCCTTGTTGCATTTGGAATGTCCTTGTCTATTATATCACAGCCTGGTATTAAAGTGAGTTTAAAAAGTCATCATTGGGCTGAGGTTTATTCTGGGCCTGTGACACTGAGGTGCTGGTTATCGCCACAGGGACGACCTGTCCAACCTGCCCTTCATCACGATGTGCATTAAGGAGAGCCTGAGACTGTACCCCCCCGTCCCCGCCGTCACACGTCGCCTTACCCAGGAGATAACAGTGCCTGGGAAGCGGGTGATACCACCAGGTAAGGGGGGTGGGGAGGGCCATGAAAAACGGGGACAGGGAGAATGAATGGTTTGTATATGGGTGGGAAAATCATGGTTTGTAGTGTGAAAAAGGGAGTGAGAGGGGTGGGGTCTTATAGCACAGGATACATCGGAGATGGTGTTACGTGGATCGCCTGGTCTGAAGAACAGGAAGAAAGCTGCCTTGTTTCTCTGTCAGGAAACATCTCCCTGGTGAGCATCTATGGGACCCACCACAACCCCCACGTCTGGCCCGACCCGGAGGTTTGTCTCCCGCAGGCAGCTCCATCATGGTGCCCCCAGCTTCATCCTTCCCATGAACCTGCTGCCAATCCTTAACTTTTCTCTCTCCGAATGCCAAGGTTTACAACCCTCTCCGCTTTGACCCCAAGAATTCCAAAGGACGCTCTCCTTATGCCTTCATCCCCTTCTCTGCAGGAGCCAGGTAGGCTGTGCTAATCAAACACTGCACACACCACAAATGAATATGAATTGACATTGTCACAGTCCACACCTCTGTTATTGTCTTCCTGGTGCCATCTTGTGGCCAAATTAATTCACAACATTCTTCTAAAGAATGGAGAGTTTAAATCAGTTTTTCCTCCATATATATTACGTTTATACATGTAGGAATAAGCATAACACAGATCTGAGGTTTTTTTAGAGTGAGACAGGCAGAGAGCAATACATCATTAATAGGTGCGCCTCCTTGTGGGCACCTGTAGGAACTGCATCGGACAAAACTTTGCCATGGCGGAGATGCGGGTGGCAACTGCGCTGACTGTGCGGCGGTTCCGCATCACACCCCGGGACAGCAAGGTGCGGCGGCTGCCTGAGCTCATCCTGCGCGCCGAGGGGGGGCTGTGGCTGCAGCTGGAGCCGCGAGACCCCCCCAGGGGGTAGCTGGGCCACGTGTCCGGTTGCATTTCACCACCTTGCCTGCTTTACCTCAAGGATCTTACTTGTTATTTTCAGGGAGCCGGTCGAAATTAAACTTGTGCTTTTGTAGCTCTGCATGCTTTTTTTTCGGGGGGGGGGTTGAGTGTGTGACACCCCCTCGGGAGGCCTTGCTCTGCCTGCCTGATGACCGTGATGTTTGTCCTTTTGCTCAGACCCAACATCAGTGTATTAGTACAACCAAGTACAACCAATTCCTAAGCTCATCCACTATGTCTGTATTTGAAATAAATGCACAGTAATTCATAACAATTAATGTGCTCAGGTATATAATGCATTGTATTTATTATTTCATTTCCTGTGAGGCACTTTGAATGACCTGAATTATGTCATAAAACCCTTTGAAAATGTGCTTTGCATATAAACTTGACTAATGTTACATGATTATTAGACCAAACAAATACAGGACATAAATAAATGTTGTCTCCCACAAAGAAATCACGCCTGTCTTCTGAATACATTACAGTAGGATGACTGTTTTTACTTTGTTTAACCGGATCTTTCTGGTAACTCCCCGCCTGGGTTGTAGCACCCCCCCCCCCCCCCCCCCCCCCCAGTGTCGCCAGGCTTGAGTCGCCTCTCCAGGGGAAACGATTAAACTACACACGTGTTGTTCATGGCTGCATTTTGCTGTCATTGTGCCAAAAGGATGCAGGTGTCAGTTTGCACACGGCCCCTCTGGGGCGGCCTGTACCCCCCCACACTGACTAAGCACCCCACCCCCCCAAACCCGGCCACACTGCTGCTTCTCGATTGGCTCCCCCTCGCCTCGGATGCCGGTCAGCCCTCCTGTTCCCGGACAGCCCCGTGCCCCTCATCTCCCCTCTGTTTGAAAACACCGAGATATAAATACACCCCAGCCCACAGCTTGCCGTCACACAGCGAGCAAGCAGGGGGGGGGACATCCTGTCGTCCCGGCGAGGATCTGCGGCATCAGCCCACAGGGCAACGTTGCGGAAAGCCACCTGACCGAAGGAGCCGTGTTCGCGTGCGATGGAAGGGGAGACCGCGGAGACCACAGCGCCCCCCGCAGCCCCTGAGCCCCTCTGCCCGGGTTGCCAGGCGGAAGACTCGGCCCTGCTGCCCTGCGGGCACCGGCTGTGCGCGAACTGCCTGCAGCAGTGCCAGCGGGAGGTGGGCGCTCCGGGCTGCACCGTGTGCTATGGCCGCCAGCTGCTGGATGGAGTGCTACACCACCTGCTCGACTCTCTCTTCGAGGGCCAGCCGCGGCGAGAGGCCACCCCCGGAGGGCCCGGGGGGCCCGGCGGGCTCTGCGCCCGCCACGGAGAGGAGCTCACCCTCTTCTGTGTGGATGACGAGGAGCTGGTGTGCACCTCCTGCCAGGAGAATGAGCACGAGGAGCACCAGTGCTGCCCCCTAGAGGAGACTGTGCACGACTGCAAGGTGAGGGGTACCGTCCATATGAAACCTGCTCAAACTACACACGATCGCACACACAAAGGACAAGTTATACGTCTGTTTAAACTGCTGTGCGTTTGAGGAAAGGGCTCCTTTCAATGTCCAGCTGAACACACAGCTGAAGGTGCTTAGATACAGCGGGTTACAGCAGGAATGGGTTAAACCACTGTACCCTTCAGGCAGGTGCAGTGAGCCCCGTCCAGCTGAATGCATAACCCTCCACACCTGTTGTGGAGCTGTCTGTCTCACTGTCATGTGTCGGCTCAGAGGGAGCTCAGGGCTGCCATGAAGCCCCTGCAGGAGAAGCTGGAGGATTTCACTGCAGCCAAGCAGAGCTGCGAGGAGCTGGCAGAGCACATCAAGGTAAAGGCCCCCGATGCAGCAGCCCGTCCCCATGGCGACACTGCAGGCCAGAGCCAGACCCCACCTTCCTGTACCATCCTCCCTTAGGGCCAGGCCCAGCAGAGCGAGCGGCTCATAAAGGACGAGTTCAAGAAGCTCCACAGGTTCCTGAGGGATGAGGAGGCAGCCATGTTGGCAGCTCTCAAGGAGGAAGAGGAGCTGAGGAGTCAGACGACGAAGGACAAGATGGAGAAGTTGGCTGGAGACATACGGTCTCTGACAGATGACATTCAACTGATGGAAGAGCAGCTGGCTGCTGATGACATCACCTTCCTCCAGGTAAGTGTCCATCATGGAGCTGGTCAGCCCCTTCGAGGTCACAGCTAGGCACAGCAGGGATTGGTCACAGATCAGAACTTCTCTTTATCTTTGTCTTGGTATCTCTTTATGTGTGAACAACTTCTGCTGACCAAACTGCACCTTTCATTTCCCTTCTGTTCTGCAGAACTTCAAGGCAACCATCCAACGGTATGTGTTAGATGACCACTGATCCCACCACATACCCTGAACCCAGCCACACTGGGGGCCGTCACCTTGATGTGGCTTCCTGTTGGCTGTGATCATTTGCAGAGCACAGCGCCCCCTACAGGAGCCAATAACTGACTTCGGTGGCCTGATTGATGTACCTAAACACGCAGGGAACCTAAAGTATAGGGTTTGGGAGAAGATGCAGGACAGGGTCCAGTACAGTGAGTGAATCTGCGAGTGTGAATGACTTGTTCTTGCGTAATGATTAACACTAATTAGCTCAGCCAGTGATCAGTATTCTTATATATAATCACCACTAGTACAGATTTCTCTCCATGGACATTCTAGGTTGGAGTGCTTGACCTAATTTCTCAACCCCCCAGCCCCTGTAACACTGAACCCCAACACGGCAGACATCTGCCTCTCGGTGTCCGATGACCTGACGTCTGTGAGGTACCTGGACGAGGACCAGCACCTTCCCGACAACCCAGAGCGCTTCCGGTCCTGTGAGTGTGTGCTGGGCTCCGAGGCTTTTGATTCGGGGCAGCACGTCTGGGATGTGGAGGTGGGGGACAACTCGGAATGGGCTCTGGGTGTGGCCCGGGAGACCATCCAGAGGAAGGAGTGGTTCCCTCCAAACCCAGAGCGGGGTTTGTGGAGCATCGGCCTGTCGGCAGGAGAGTACCCGGGCACGGGGCCCCTATCGCCACACCCCTGCTGCTGAAGAAGAAGCCTGAGAAGGTCCGGGTGCAGCTGGATTGGGACCGCGGCCGACTCACCTTCTCCGATGCCGTTGACAACACTCTCCTCTACAAGTTCAAACACAAGTTTGCTGAGAAGGTCTTCCCATACTTCTCCAGCTCCTGCAAGCGGCACCCATTGCGAATCCTACCAGAGAAGGTCTGGGTCACAGTGGACTAGCGCCATGCACTACTGAGTTACCAAGGAAACCAGATGCTAACGACACACTGCTAGCAGCCTTTGTTGACATATTCTTGTCAACGTCTAAAAAGAACCAAAACCTAATCAGGACTAATCATCATATATTTTGAGTTTTCAATTGAAGGAGACACAGCACATCCTAATCTGAAAGGCAAAGCTTCTCCCTTGAAGGGGTGACTTTAGTGAAGCCCAAGCTCATAGCTTGTCTCCCGGTTAAAGGAGGCAATCATCAAATGGTTAAGGTGAGCAGTATCTTTCTGCAGCCAGACCGAACTACCACCAGTAGAAGGTTCTCCAGAATGCCTACAGAAAGCCTTTGACCGCACTCTGTAATCCCTGTGTAATTATACCGAGTGCCTGTCCCTTTAATGATTTCATTTTTATTTTTAGGGCTTGTTTTCTCTTTCAGATCTTGCTGACATCTGATGCAATTGCTGCTACTCTACAAATTAGCGTATTTTTTTTTCGTATTCTTATGTAGGATAAACCTTAGGCAGAACTTCATCACAGCAGGTTTTGTGAAAACGCTTGTCTTTCGCTCTGTTTTTCAATTAGTTTTTGCTCGATTGTGGATTTATTCAGATTTGTGATTTTTTGAATTTGCTCAAATATAAAGTGTATCGCTGCTTTCTTTCCCGCCCCGTCCCTGAGGTTTATAAGAAGCAGCATTTAATAAGAGCGTTACGCAACCATTTAATCCGTTTTAATGCTCACGGCATCCACCCCCCGCCGCCCGGGCACCTGCCCTCGCTCGTCTTCCTCATGTCACCCCGAGACTCAGGTTACACTCGACCCAAAGCAGCCGCTTCAGGATCAGATCCCACCATCCGAATTATTGCATTCGGCCGCTCTGGCGGGTTGGTGCGCGCAGTGACGCAATGCGCGCTCCAGCGTCCCGCTTCTCTCTTTCCGAACCTGCTCTCCTCATCACGCCCCCGTTTTTTTACATTCGACTTTTTGTCACTTAAGCTTTTAATGCTGCCAATGCCACTTTCGCGTCGATCATTGCATATTGTTGTATTTTAGGTATATATTTATGTGATAATCCAGTTTATTCCATTCGGCCTGTGTCCCTAACATCTTAAATACTTCATACTTAAATAGCCGCCTTGCATTACCGAAAGGTCGCGTTATTCTTAGAAAGAGTGTTTCTGGATTTGTAACTGATGACAGTATAGTTAATAGATATAAGTTAGGATAAACAAGGCATTAATTTAACACAAGATGTACACATTTTCAGTGCACAGTGCACTTTAGACGCTTACAGCTTCTGACTAAGACTCACTCCCTCCTTCTGACTTTTAGTCCTTTTCCTTCGGTTGCCCCACCTCGCGCTACACGGGAAATGTGAGTAGTGCGACATATAGAACATTAACAAAACATACAAAAAAAAATGACAATAATTTGTAATAATACCATTAATTTCAAATTGTAGAAAACCTTACAATGAAAAATGTGCAAATTAAACAACTAACTTTGATTAATTATACGTTCTATGATCGTAATATTTGATTTACTATTTATTCAATGAATATTCATATTCATTTAACGTTTAATACCGTTCAAGCAATAATTCACGTCATGAGAATGTTATCTCTTCTGAAGTGCTTACAGCTTTTTAATAAAGGCGTGAATAGAAACTACGTGTTTGAACAGATTTTTTCCTTAGTTCATTCTATATTCAGAAGCCGGTCCACGAACGCGACTCGGCGATCAGGAACAACAAGTTTCATGAGTGACACAGACAACCTGAAGCTGAAAGCAAACTTACTTAAATGACGGCAGCGCTGAAGGCACATCATTCACTTATCTGTGCTTTTTCTCGCGGACGGTGGCCGCTTCGCAGCTTCACCGATGCCAGACGTCGCGTTTGAATCATAAAGCCAGAATGTACTATTAAGAAAGCGGGATGAGACCGTCCCTGGAACAATTAGGGTTAACAGTCTAACTCAACGATCTCTCTGATGAACTTGGGATTTGAACCAGTGACCTTCTGAGCTGCATCCCTCCCATGACATTAAAAAGCCAGACCTGCTGGTGTGCCTCAGCACAGAGACTGAAATTATGCTTTTATTTAATGATGAAGGCGATAACCCCCCCCCCCCCAAGGCTCATGTTTTTCCCAAATGTTCCATGTATGCTGGGAGACGCATCAGCACCAGTGCATGCTGGGAGCTCTGATAAACCACACACTGTGGGGTTAAGGAACATTTATTGTTCAGCGTTTTAATACCCTCCTTTATACATTCCTTAATTAATCTCATATCGGCCATATGTATTTATCATATTGCCATTTATATCAGATCAAAAATAAAACTAAAAAAACTTAACCCTAGAGGAACTTAATCTACATGAGAATCAGTGCAAACAGCTAAGCGATGCTTAAAAAAGAAACTCTGTACAGAACGGGGACCCAGCCGAGATCCGTCTGGGGGTTAAAAGGCCAAAATGGAGAGTAAAATGAGCAGAGCGGGCGTCTGGCGGACAGTTCGAACCAAGGGTGCCCCCCCCCCCGGCCCAGAAACAGTGTCAACAGAAAGGCAGTAGATGAATGGGCATCCTGGCAGGGGGTGGAGGGCTCGTTGTGGTGCAGGCGTGCTAAGATGTGCCAGTTATGGTCTGTGGCGGCCGGCTATGGGACTGTGGGGGGGACTTATGGTTTCCGGTGAGAAGGGGGTCATCAGTCCATGGGGGGGGGGGGGCAAAACGAAAGGCAGTCTGACGGCTCTGGGGGGCCAGGCGTCTTACACACTCACACACGGTATGTTGTTTTCCACACAGGACTGAAGTTTTTGGTAAAGCCTGGATCTCTACTGTACACCATGAAACCACAGGAAGTGTTCAATCCTGCCAGTGCTGAGCTGCTCCTGGATAAAACCGTTTCCTGTTATACTGCTCACTATCGTGTCGTATCATGGAGTTGTGAGGTGGAGGCTGTCAGGGGTCAGGGGTCAGTGTAGAGGTCAAAGATTCACCATATCAGGAAATAAGAGCAAAATAAATAAAGGGGTCAATGAGGTCTGGCTGCAGGGGCGCCGCCTTATGGCACTGAGTCTGCAAGTCGTCAGCTCATCCCAGGGGAGTTACCCCCCCGGCCCGACCCAGCCTGGCCCTGTCGCCGGCTCCGCCCCCCCCGTCAGCAGTCGGAGATCTCAGAGCAGGTGTTGGAGTCATTGGGCAACTTCCTCCGCTGTCGTACTGACTTCTCTTCGTCCTGAACACAAAAAAATACGCCACCTACTGACAACTGCGTGCAACTGTCTCCTTATGAAAGTCAGCGTACACAGTCCCGCTGGCATGAGGGGATGTCAGAGCAGCCCGCCACTGGGCCCTGCGCTTACCGTCTGGAAGACTCCGTTTGGCCCCCATTCCCCGGGGGACTGGTCCTCGGCTTCTTCTACCTCCTCCTCCTCCTCCTCCTCTTCCTCCCGTACCGTGTCAATGCCGTCCTCCTCAAACTCAGTCAGGCAGTCAGACTCCTCCGCTGAGGGGAGGGGGCAGCAATGGAGGAGGTCAGATCACATCAGAGAAGCTAAAATGGCTGCCTTCCCCCTGCCCCCCCTAACATAATGACGTTTGTTTCACTGGCATCCCTGAGGTGTTTTGCGGAACTAAAAGCAGCTCATAAGCCAGAGTGGGCATGACGACAGCTGGAGTGAGGAAGCCGGTTCGATCGTCAGTGAGCTGACCGGTTTGGACCGGTTCGGACCGGGCTCGGCTCACCCTCAGCAGACACGTAGCTTTGCACCGGCTCGATTCGGGACACGATCTCAGCCAGGTCGGTGAAGTCGGCCCCGGGAACACGTGCAGGTCTGAGGGAGGGGTCAAAGAAAGGACTCAGCGGGGTGTGCTCACAGGCATACATCAGTACATGGGGTTACGCTGGGGGGGGGGGGGGGGGGGGGGGTTACTCACATCCGCCTTCTTGCTGTCATTGTAGTCAGCAGAGCGATGGTCTTTCAGCATGTTGTTGATGATGTCACCCCGAGCCCAGCCGGAGAACAAGACTTTACCGTGCTGTAGGCCAACATCCTGAGGAGGGAGGGGGAGGGAGAGAACGAGAGCGGGGAGAGAGGGAGAGAGAGAAAAGAAAGGCGCGAGAGGGAGGGTGCAAGGGAGAGGGGGGAGAGAGAGAGAGAGAGAGAGAAAAGAAAGCAGGGAAACAGAGAGAGAAAAGGAGGGAGGGGAGAGAGGGTGGGAAAGAGAGAGGAAGTGGGTGAAAGGAAAGGCAGGAGAGGGAGCAAGAAAGGGAAGGAGGGAAGAGAAGGGAAAGAGATTGATGCAAAAGAATTTACGGGAACGCCGAGCCTGCGGGAACGCCGAGCGCATCCACACTCACGTGGATCTCGTCGAACTTGCCGAAGTCCATGGTCTTGAAGCGGTCGATGGGCGGCCGGATGTACTCGCAGTAGGCGCTCTTCTTCACCAGCTCCAGCTGACGCACGCACGACACGTACGCCAGGCGCGACTGGATCTCCGCCATGTCCGGCACCTAGGGGGCGCCACCACCGAGCCAGTCAGCATTCGTATGTGTGCTTATCTATGGATTCTGGTCGCCAGGAACCTCAGACAGTCCTGCTAGTCGTCAGATCAGGATATGGGACATGAAACCATCCAATGCGAGTTTGATATTTAGGCATCTGAACATCTGAACTTGGCCGACATGCAAAGGAAGTTCTATTTTCTCCTGAACATCATTATTGACAGACACACGACTCTGTCTGATGAGGTCTCTGCACCGAGGTTGCCGACAGCCCACCTTGACTTTCTCGGCCCAGGGGTTGATGCGTTTCCAGAGCAGCCACCAGCCGGACAGGCAGTCGCCATAGTTGCACAGATCGGTCTCATCCTGGCTGCCCACGTCAATGGCGATGACCGTCTTGGCGCCCACGCTGCGGGCGATGTCGGCTGGGGACGTTGGGGCAGAGACACGGATACAGCAGCCGGCAGCGCGAGCGGAGCAGTGCATCACGGCGCAGGATCCAACGCACAACACTTTGGCTCCATGCGACACGTCAACCGCTCTCACATGCAGACACACAGCCCGCGAAGGACCAGGACATTCGGACCTCAGTTCAAGGCTTTAAACTACAAAAAAAACGGCCTTTCAAACTTAAGACGAACTGTTTCTGTTTTGAGACAAGATGGCTGAAAATTAGCAGTTATCTGCCAGTGCAATAAGAAATTTGTACTTGGTATTATGTTCCGTAAATAAGACAATATGCTGAAATGCAAGTAAATTAATATTATTCATAAGATGTGTTGTTAGCCAGTTTATTAATGAAATTAGAATTTTGACTCAATAAAAGAAAATTTTACTTCCTTAAATTTTATTTTTTTGCAGTGTGCCTCTAAGTGCTACTCTTTGACCAAATTGCAGGGCTACATAGACAGGACTCGGCTCATAAAGTCAACTTTGGGAGGGGTGTCCCTACAAGCACACTCACAGCTAGAGATCCAATGATCTTCTCAAATAATTTGACTTGACTGAGGCCTAGACTTGCACTGAGGTTCCTCCTGGGTCTTTGCTCTGGGGTGAGTCGACAAGACGCTCAGCGATGCCGAACCGTTAGATAGACTAACCCCCCCCCCCCAGGTGCTGGTACAGTCCGTAATGTGAGAGGAGTTACCCATGCCAAGAAACCAAAATGTCTGCCTACGAAACATCACGGAACACTACATCTGGGGGGGGGGGGGGGGGACACACAGACAGACACTGACATTTGGGTAGAAGAGGCTATATCAGACACAGGTATACTCCACTGCATCACAGCTCCCAGTTACTGCATTTACACAGGTGCGCAGTCCCTGCAACTTCATTAGAGGGTAGAGTTGTCAAAGTAGCCAGTGAGCATGTGCCAATGGTGTCTGGTCTAGTGATGGTGGACTGGGGAGTATATCCGGTCAGACGGCCAAGTTTCATCAGAGCAGTTCTGTAAACAGATGCTGTCCCAAGCAAGCGTGTGATTGGCCACTTGATTAGGTTCAGCATGCCCAGCTGACCAATTGTAACCTTCCAACTGGAATACTGTGCACAAGCCCCTCCCAGATACATTTAAATTTAGTTTGCTAAGGGTTCCGGGCCCATTGCATTCTGGGTGCCCAATAGGACATCAGATAACTTTGATGTGAGAAACAGCACATTCATCTCCAGTTGTAAGACCTCAAAACAAAAAGGTGTTAAGATGGTGCACTGATGTGGCCCATCGGAAGGGCTGCTCGTCACCATCGACCGCCAGACCTGTGTCGCGCTCACAGTGTGAATATAACACGGCCTTCATGGACAGGGCCCCGTGTCAATAATCTCAGGATCAGCAGGACATTTCAACGACGTCCAGATAAAACGAAATGGAACACGGTGGCGGGAATAATCTGTCGCATATTTAAAATGACGTCTCAGTTAATCACTGAAGATCAATTAATATTTGACACAGATTTTCTTTATATAAAGAAATCTGTATCATAATCAGAGGCAGAACAAATTTTTTATCACAGGATGGAGTTTACAACATCCTAAATTCCTATTGGTGGGAGCATGTCAGGTGACATGTCTGCCAGCCAATCATTTCACAGACCCTTATTAGATTCACACTGTAATACAAACTGTAGTAGTCAGACTCTGAAAATTCACAGCACAAAAAACCTTAGTACCTACCTATGTGCCACGTGGGGCTTAGGGGACCCTAAATGGCCCCCCCCCCCGCGCTTATAGTTTCCACCCTGCAGACAGGTGGGCGGCTCTACTTGCCTGGGAGGTTGTTAGTGTACCCTCCGTCCATGAGCAAGTCGCCGTCTTTGGGGTCACACAGGGGAGGGAGGTACCCGGACAGGGTCATGCTCGCCCTGACATAGCGCCACAGAGAGCCTGGCACACACCGGGGGGAGGGGAAGGAAGTGAGTGGGGGGGGCACAATGTCTCCATAGGGACCCGGCAGCGTCAAAAGAACACACCACTAGTCGCTGACAGGACCTGTCACACCGCGCCCCCTGTGGGACTGTGCATTCTCCCTCCCCCTCCACACTGGCTGTGTGTGTGTGTGTGTGTCTGTGTGTGTGTGTCTGTAGGTAACGTCGATCAAAGCCAGGGTGTGGGGGTCGGGGGTCACATAGAGGTTGGGCAGCGAGTAGCAGGGAGTCTCAGTCGACCTCCAAATCCCATCGCATGGACCTTCTGCCATGTGTGCCTATGGGGCAAAGAGCAGACGCACAGCCAAGCCCTGACGTCCAGATGAGGTCCGCTTCGGGTGGCGTGGCTGCAAGTTAAAAGCCAAACTCAAGAGTGTTTAGAAGCCAAGCGACCCACCATCACTGGGGCAGTGGTCTCAGGCGACTGGGTCTGGAGATCTGACTGGCGGCTTGGGGCAGATGGCTGCCCCTTGCCTGCAGTACCGGTGCTGACCAGCAGGGGGAGCAGGAGGAGACAGGGCACAACATGGATTGGAAGGAGAAAGCAAAGCTTCAGTGGGCATGGGGGGTGGTGGGGGGTGGGCTGGTGAGTGATTTCACAATCTGTGTGTGATTTTCAGGGCAGGTGGGTGTCTCTGAGCGCTAAAAGTAGAGAGCCTGCTAGGTAGGATCCAGAACACACACTCTGTGCCTTGAGTTACACCTTTAGGAATATATACACACAAGCGGCCGTGTGTATTCATCCGAGGGATAGGATCAGAGCCGGCGGGAACATCACGGAGCGAGGCGGCAGGGTGCAGGCAGGAAACTCGGCAAGAAAAACACGCCTGAGACTGCAGCGGAGACCAAATGCGCGGAAATGCG
This sequence comes from Brienomyrus brachyistius, assembly GCF_023856365.1. Taxonomy (NCBI): domain Eukaryota; kingdom Metazoa; phylum Chordata; class Actinopteri; order Osteoglossiformes; family Mormyridae; genus Brienomyrus; species Brienomyrus brachyistius. The sequence goes on from NC_064537.1 coordinate 2,507,822, forward strand.
ATCTGGCCCAAGCAGAACCCGTGACCCGTGACAATGAAAATAAACACAGGAATCCCAGCCTATACCTCAAGCTCACAGAAAGACCTATAAAAGCAAATTCTGTCTACTTTGCTTTCATTGCCGTCGCTAAACCCAACAGGTCAGATCACCTGACCCCTTGCTGCTTCCTATCCAGAGTGACTTGAACCCCAGAGGTGTTAATCCACGTGTTCACAGTCCGCCAGCTTCCCGAACGGAGGCCGTGGGGCTGGGGAGCTACAGGCAGAAGCTCGTAAAGGTGGTGCGGAAAGCGAGGCAGTGAGCCGTCGTTCCCGGGACGGAGTACGGCAGGCTGAAGACGGAGCTCGTAGCGAGAGACAGAGAGAAGCAGCACAGAGGCTGTGCACCACAAAGGGTTCCGCATTCATAGCTACACATACATGTAAATACACAGGTGGAGACGCTGACGGAGGTCGGACACCTACCGATGGACCCAGAGATGGAGGTTGGAGGGGAGAAACCAAATCAGGATAGGTTCATGCAGGGGGGGTGCAGGGTTGTGTACCTGCATGAGACGGGTCAGGCCAAACTGCGTCAAATTAGGGAGTGGGGTGGCTGCCAATCATCACTGTTTGAGTCCAAATTCTGGACTGGGGGGGTGAATTAGCCCCACCCTCACTTGACTACCCACAAGCACTGCATCTCACTTTTCCTTCCAAGCCATGGGCTCCCAACATCTGAATGGTTGAGAGGGGGGTTAATACCAAAAACAACTGGTGGGGAGAGGGGGCGTCGAAGGTGGTGTAAGAGGTGGGGTTTGGGGGTGGAGGGGGGTGGCACAGCTCTGACCTGGGACATTGTTTACATAGCAGCCATCCACCAGCAGGTGGCCGTCTTTGGGGTCGCAGAGCGGCGGTAAGTAAGGGGTGTAGGAGGCACTCGCCCTGACATAGCGCCAGACACAGCCTGTCGGATGGAGATGGACACGCAATCAAAATGAGCCCCCCCCCCCCATCCCGTGAGAGACAGAGCAGCGGAGGAAGAGAAAACGGAGAGATGGGCGGCTGGAACTGGGAAACGCAGTGTGTGGGTGAGAGGGCGGATCTTAGGGGCTGGCAGAGAGGCGGCCCTGATCTCCAGCCCACTGCTTCGTGATGGTGTCGGCATGCAGCCTAGCGGACAGGAGGCTCAGTCCGTACAGTCGAGATCCGGCAGGCGGGACCGAAACACCACATCGAAAACAGACAGACACACACACTTCTGCCGTAATAAAAGCAGCCGTGAGATTAGCGTGTGTGAGTATGCAGGAGTAACAGCTGTCGTGTAAAAAAATATACTCCAGTTTGAATTCATTTTGCATAAACAGCTGGGTGTCTACCAGCAATCAGAGGAAGGTCTCATGTTATGTTCAGTGTAGGTAAAGCTTAATAAGTTTCATATATGTGTATTCTGCGTTTTTATGAAAATAAAATACCTGCCTTTGAATTGGAACAGAGCAGAAAACAGAAGCTAAACAGAGCAGAAGAAAATGCTAAGACAGGCTAAGACAGGCTAAGACAGGCTAAGACAGGCTAAGACAGGCTAAGACAGGCTAAGACGCTGCGCCAACAGCATCCAGGAGGACGATGAAGCCGACACCATGTGCCTTCAGGTCTCGCTTCCCGCCGAACACAGGAGTCACACTGTCAGCGGGAGGGAGCACCAGTCCTGCGGCTGACAGGCACCCGACGGGCCAACGAAGCTACTCTGCAGGCCTGCCATCCCGCCCAGGGGGTGCCTCCATCCTCAGGAAATGACACCCCTTCTAAGCAAGCAAAGCATTCTGGGTAAAATGTAATCCATTACCTAGGCATAAATTCATAAATTTGACTATAAATGCACTGGTACTAACTGGTACAGACCCCAACCTGCACATGATCAGAGATGATTCCCATCCACAGCCTCTGCAGAACAGAGAATGACACTCGCAAACGTTAATAAGGCTGACCTTTTCTGCTCTGACTGCCTCTCCAGCCAGAGCAGATTCTGTCATGTGATTTCGGGTTTGTGTCGGGATTAGCGTTAGCCATGTTAGGGAGCTGCATGGGTGAGTGACTAACATTTAGGGGGGCGGGGGGCTATTATGTGAGATGCTCTACAGCGCCCTCTAATGGGGGCACAGATACAGGTTACTACCATCACTACCACGCTATGCCCAGGCAGAGAAAGGGCGGGGAACCATACAGCCAAACGAGGTGCTAGCCAATACACACTAGGGGGCGGGGCTTAGCAAAACATACAGTGAGTGCAGAGCTTAGTGCAGGCAAATAAGAGCCGCCAGCCAAAAGCGGCTTGAGTTGAACCCACAAGAGCATCTAGCTAAGGAGCAGCGCTGAAGGCCGGAGAGATGACATACCTGGGCGCTCTGTAGGCTACGCACATCGAAGCTGGAATGAGCCGCCCTGAAAGGGGCTAACAAACTCCTGTCCAGAATCGTGTGTCTTTGGGGTTGGAATAACGAGACGAAGCAGAACTGCAGGCTAAATTCACCAAAGGCTGGGAGCTGTGGGGGTCAGCAGGGTGGAATGTTCTGGATCCTACGATTCACTCAGCAGAGGCAGGACCAGGGACTGGACACCGCTCTGATTAGCTGTCAGGATGCTAGAGGGCAGTGCTAGTAGGTATGAAGGTATGTGGTGTCATTATCTTTTTACTGTCAATATGTGAACGAAGTTAAGAAAAAAGACCATATTACAGACTAGGACACATCCAACATGATGTATAGGAAGAGAGGAAGAAGAGAGAGGAGAAGAAAGAGAGATCGAGATTTTCTTCAGAGATGAGTAACAGCTGGCATGGAGTGAGAGGATGACGAGGGGTGTTAGGACTGGGGTCACAGCAGCCCCCACAGCCCAGCTCTGTGATTGGCTCGCTGCCATCAGCAATTTGCATGAAGGGACGCCACCGACCAATCCAAAGCAAGGGTGCCATGGCGATGCCGTAATGGCATGAGCATGTGACCACACTCTGATTAGGCAGTCGCACAGGTGAGCTGAGTGGGGGCCGCAGGACCCCGGATGGAAACTGAAGGAGCCATGCAGAAGAGGGAGGGGCGATGGGGGAGGGGGGATACTGCCCGTGCTCGCTACGGTTAGCAAGATGGCGCGGCTCAGCCTTAGGGCTGACCAGGGGGGTGCAAGGCAGGCAGAGAGCCGTCTGTGGGACAGGGGCTAATAATGTGGGGGTGCAGTGGAGGCAGGCAGGCCCGTTGGGGTTTATCAGAACCAGAGGATATGGATTAGCCCGATGCTAATGGGTCAGAGCGGGTCGGCTGCTACCTGTGGTAACAGGTTACAAAAGCTGTGTGTGTGTGTGTGTGTGTGTGTTGTGTGCGTGCGTGCGTGTGTTCATGTGTATGTGTGTGTGTGTGTGTGCATGTTTGTGTTCGTGTGTATGTGTGTGTGTGTGCATGTTTGTGTTCGTGTGTGTGTGTGTGTTCATGTGTGTGTGTGTGTGTGTTCATGTGTGTGTGTGTTCGTGTGTGTGTGTGTGTGTGCGTGCATGTTTGTGTTCATGTGTGTGTGTGTGTGTTTGTGTTCATGTGTGTGTGTGTGTGTGTGTGCACACACGCTTGTGTATCTGTGTTTTAGAGACACTGTAATGAGGAAATTCACCTCCTATAATGTTGTTCTTTTATTCATTTCACAACTACTTGTTTCAGCAGAAAAGCTCCTTAATCAAAGTAAAACATAAAAACACTGCTGGTTTTCACCCGAACGGCGACTCAGTACCACTCCCCCAGAAGGCAGACCTTCTGGCACGCTGACATCGCTGTGATCGCTCACAGTGCGCCTGGACGGGGCCCGCGGACGGCTGCCACTCACCATCCTTGTGCACCCGCATGGCCGAGGCCGTGATGTCCGTGGTCACGTTGAAGTAGGGCAGCCACAAGTCCTGGAGCAGGCCAGAGGGCAGTGTGAGTGTTGGTGGGGGGCAGGACAAACACAATGCAGGTTACACCCAAAAATAGGACACGGGTCCCCATCACTTAAACTCCCGAGAACGACTTTGGCCAGAAGAACTAGATGTAGCAGCGTTAGCCAGGACGCAAGTGGGCAGTGGAGCAGAGGAGCTACAGATGCTCCTCAGACCCTCCAGTGCACCTCTCCCTCGCGGCCTCACCTCCACCTGTTTGTCCTGGAAGACCTTGTAGATGCTGGTGTTGAAAGCAGAGCCTGAGAACATGGAGGTGATGGGGTAGGTGAGGTCCAGGACTGTCTTAAACACCGAATTCATGCCCTGGGTGGAGGAAGGGATGGAGGAGAGAGATCAGCACTAAACAAGCAGCTCTGAATCGGCTCAGGAGTTTCAAACCCGTCGAGCGGGGGGATCAGAGGTGGGTGGGACCGGCCCCGCCCACCTTAGCCCATTCGCGTGCCCTCTGTTTGGTCCGCACAGCGCTGCGCTCCTCGGCATACAGCGCCCCGATGAAGGAGCCGATGGAGGTGCCCCCGACGATGTCGATAGGGATGCCCGCGTCCTCCATGGCTTTGATCACACCCACATGGGAGCAGCCCCTGTGACAGGGCAGAGGGCAACACGTCAGCGTGCCTGTGTGCGCGTGCGGCGTCCGTGCGGGCGAGCAGACGCGGGCTCACCTAGCCCCACCCCCTCCGAGGACCAGGGCGATGCTGTTCCCCGTTAAGACGCGGGCCAGGCGGGAGAAGTCACTGTGCCGGTCTGCTGTCTTCTCAAAGACCTTCTCGTAGACCTCCCTCTGTCACACATACACACACAGGGGTGTCAGAGGCTGCCCCTCCACCCAGTGTGGCGTGCGCTTATGTGTGTGTGTGCCCCGCTTGGTACCAGCTTGGCAGGGCTGCGGCGGGAGAACACCCTGCGTGGGCACTTCAGGTGCAGGTGGCCCGAACACCAGCTGCGCATGTTGAGCCACTCCACAGTACGGCAGGGACCAGGGCCGTCTTCGCGGTGCAGCAGCACTAGCTGCTTCAGTGCTCGCACCGCCGTGTTCTCCAGCATCTGCTCCAGCTGCAGCGGGCAGGCAGACAGGCGCCAGCAGAGGGCGTGGCAGTTAAACAGGGGGGTAAGTTATGAGTGAGAAGCTCTGCCCCCAAGAGCAGATAGAAATCCGCACTGCCGCGCCCCTCCTCTGCCCACCCCCACCCACCTGGGCTACCCCTCCCTGACTTGCCCCACCCACCTGGGCTACCCCTCGCTGACTTGCCCCGCCCACCTGGGCTACCCCTCCCTGACTTGCCCCACCCACCTGGGCTACCCCTCGCTGACTTGCCCCGCCCACCTGGGCTACCCCTCCCTGACTTGCCCCACCCACCTGGGCTACCCCTCCCTGACTTGCCCCGCCCACCTGGCCCACCCCTCCCTGACTTGCCCCGCCCACCTGGCCCACCCCTCCCTGACTTGCCCCGCCCACCTGGCCCAGCGCCGGCTCCTGGTCCCCCAGCCCCACGATGAGGATGCAGTCGGCCTGGCGGATACAGCGCTGGGTCCAGGGTGTCATGCTGTTGTCCGTCTGGTAGAGCACGATGCGGTGGATGTCCTCCTGCTGGGCCAGCCAGCCCGACAGGCGGTACTCATGGATGCTGAGGACCCCGGGGGGATTGGGGGGGGGAGGGGTGTCAGGTAACAAGGGGAGGGAGCTGGCGCAGAGAGAGAAATTCCAAGACTGGCTGAAAATACTCCAGGCTGGCTGGGGGACTGACCTGTCCAGAGCTGATGCTCCCAGTCTCTCTCGGATGATGTCACTTGTTAGTAGCAGGGTGGGGCCTGTAACCATGGAGACAGAAGTTAAGATCCAGGTCTCCTAAATGAGATTTATGAAGTATGCGGGAAAGGCTGCGGGGCGAGTGGGCGGGGCCTACCAATGGCACTGAGTGCGTGGCTGAGCTCTAAGTTGAAGGCGTTCATCGGCACCCTCGTCACACACAGGCAGCACAGCCACCGTGGAGAGATTGCTGGCGGGGTTAGTGACGTCAGGGCTGGAGGCCATGCTGGACAGGCCCAGTGCCGACCCTGGGGGGGGGACAGGGGGGGTTACTGCTCTACCTGTAAAGGAGGCTGTGAAGGTTAATAGCTGTGAGTGGAGGGGCTCACAGGTCCACAGGCACCCACCAGAGAAAGGGCCCCGGGTCTGCTGCAGGTTTCCAAGGATCTTCTGGCCCAGGAGATGGATCAGCCTGGTGACCACCTAAGGTACAGGAGAAGCAGGCCACATGGGAAATGGGGAGACAGGACACACACGGAGTCACTGACAGACAGACACACAGACACACAGAGTCACTGACAGACAGACAGTCAGCCACAGAGTCACTGACAGACACACAGAGTCACTGACAGACAGACACACGGAGTCACAGACAGACAGACACATATAGAACCACAGATAGACAGTCACCCACAGAGTCACAGACAGACAGACAGACAGACAGAGTCACTGGCAGACAGACAGAGTCACTGACAGACAGACACACGGAGTCACTGACAGACAGACACACAGAGTTACAGACAGACAGTCAGCCACAGAGTCACTGACAGACAGACACACATAGAATCACAGATAGACAGACAGTCAGCCACAGACAGACAGACAGAAATAGAGTCAGACAGACAGACAGTCACCCACAGAGTCACAGACACACAAACACACAGAGTCACTGACAGACAGACACACGGAGTCACTGACAGACACACACAGAGTCACAGACAGACAAACACACAGACCCCGCCCCCGCCCAGCCCCCACCTGAGGGTATCTCCGCTTGATGTTATTCAGCGCCCCCTCTGGCAGCTTCACCAGCTCTGTGTCCCGCACTGCGTGCACCGTCGTGGCTCGTGGCTGGTGCGTCAGGGCCTCCACCTGGCAGAGCAAAGGCACAGGGGGCCAGTGACGGACACAGCAGCCTCCCCGAGAGCACGCCTCCTCCCCGCCCCCCACGGCGTCACTCACCACCCCGATGAGGTCCCCGCGGCCGTACTCTCCCACCAGCTCCTTCTTCCCGTTGGCCTTGCGGATGACGGATCGCAGGCGGCCGTTCAGGACGATGTAGGTGCAGTCAGACTGGTCGTCTTGCCTGGGGGGAGGTGATGGTTCATGCGTGAGGGGGAGTGGGAAGCCGGAGAGCTTATGCAGTGGCCAGCCACCAAACCGAGGCGGAGCCGCAGAGCACTCCTCCAACCTGTAGAGGGCGCGTCCTGCCTCCACTGCCATCCAGTCGATGGCGAAGTCCATCTGCCTCACGAAGGGGGACATGCGTATGGCCACAGTGTGGGCGGCACTCAGGACCACGCTGGGCTGCTCCCGCATGATCCTGTAGGGGGTGACATGGAATGGTCAGTGGACCAGGAGGGTCATTCCATTTGTGTGTCACAGGGCTGTGTGATGGGGGTGTGACACACTCTAGCCCCGCCCATCAGCATGTGCCAACTGGCCCTACAGACAGCTAAACCCCGCACTCTGTTTATCCGAAGTGGAACAGACACAGGAAATCATCACGGGGGGGGCGGGGTTACCTTCCCTGCTTAAGAGACACCATTTTTTTGCCTGCCCGCCCTCAGTGCATTAACATGCAGTGTTTTGATGCTCAAATGGCAGAATAGTGTGAGGAAGAGAATCCCAGAATTCAGAGCTACGGTGAAAACATTCAGTGTCACGGGGAAGCTGATGGAGGGGAAGGCCAAGGAAACATTGTTACTTTCATCTTTTTTTAAATCACCTGACCGATCAGAGGAGAGAAGTGTCACAATGGGCAATATTTGTTTTATTTTATTAAGAGCTAATACCTTAAAATTAGGAGCTTTCCAATGGCGGTTCTTTTTTTGAGCCATTTGCCAAAGAGGTGTTTGATTTAGACCCAGAGACAGAGACTCACTCGTAGAAGTCAGACTTGGAGATCTTGAGGAAGGTACAGTCTCGCACAGCCTTGATGGTGAAGATAAGCGGCTCGCCTGTGAGCACGGCCAGCTGACCCACCATCTCGCCCGGCTGCGTCACAAACAGGCAAACGTCTTCCTGCTTGTCGATCATGCGCTGGTACACGTGCAGGCAGCCCGACAGCACAAAGTGTAGGCTCACGTCCTGGGAGGGGGGGGACAAGGAGGCCGTTAGCCAGGGGGCGGGGTGATAGATTTAGGGGCAGGGACACCGGTGAGATGGGAAGGACAGTGGGCGGGGCATTGATACAGTAGGATGAGTGGTGGGAGGGGCACTGATGCAGTGGGAGGAACAAAGAATGGGGCACTGTATTGCGGTGGGGGGGCACTGATGTATGAGCACGCTGATCAGAGAAGAGACACGAACAGACAGTACATATAATCTAGCACCTTTGGGCTGATAGAGGAAACATGCATGATGTAGGTCAGAGTGCAGGCGAGATAGAGAGAGAGATAATGAGGGAACAGGGCTGAGAGAGAGTGAGATGGAGGAAGAGATGGAGGAGGGGCAGCGTGAGAGACGGAGAGATGGGGAAGTGGCTGTAAGCGAGAGAACAAATGACCTGAGGAGACCGAAGAGCAGCTTAAAAGCAGAGCAGGACCCACCTGGTCGCCCTGGCGTGCCAGTACTGCTCCGGCCTTGGCATAGTGCTGTGACACCCGTCCACTCAGCAGTGTGGGGTCCTGAGAGAGAGGGGGCGCTAGTGAGGCGAACGCAGCAGGCCCCAGACTCTCAGCCAATAGAGAAAGATCTCTCCAATGATACATCTGATGCTTTTGTGGTAGCTCAGTTTCGCATGCTGCGCAAACGTTAGCGTTTCCTGAACGTTGATGATGGCCCACTGTTTTAACAAGCAATGCACTGACATATTGGAATTTATCTTCATGCACTTACATTTAGCCCAGACTGCCTTAAACCTGAAAAGTTATCTGGCTAAGCAAGGAACCCTGCTCTGCGGAACAGGCCTCAGGGCTGCGGCCAGTCATATCCAACCAGAAACACAACCCCAAGGACCTACCTATCGCCATCTCTAACGTCACTTCTCATTTTCCTCTGTATCTTCCTGTTTGACTGCGATCACATTTTCAGTTATTTCACTGAGGACGTCACATCCTTCCCAGCATGTTTTAGATGGATGACACTCGATTTTCTTCCAGCTTAGATCACACTCCCTGGTATTTCTCGATAACTCTTATCAAGTGCATGAAATCATCATCTGGCTTGCCGGATGTCCCCCAGCATCCCTGTTTTCACAAGCGCTAATTGGCACCAATCTGGTCTCCATGATGAACTGCTGATGCATGCTGCTGTGCCAGCAGAGGCACTAACCTTGACCCCCCCCGATTGATAAAAGGACCCCTCCTGATTAAAAAAGTTCAGGCCAACCTCCAATCTTCCAATCACACACACACTCACACACACACACAAACACTCACACACACACAGACACACATCCACACACACACAGACACACAGACACACACACACACACACACACACACAGCCCTAGAGTGGCTTACAAATTACCCAGCAGAGCAGGCTTTATGAGCATATGTCAGCCCCTGTACCACTGTCACGTGCAGAGCCGCCCCCCGTCACGCGCAGAGCCGCCCCCTGTCACGTGCAGTGCCGCCCCCTGTCACGCGCAGAGCCGCCCCCTGTCACGCGCAGTGCCGCCCCCCGTCACGTGCAGTGCCGCCCCCTGTCACGTGCAGTGCCAGTTTTATTTTATTTTATACTCTATATAAGGGATTTTGCGAGAACCAATACATTGGTGGCAAGTCAATGCCAAAATTCTGAAAACAGGCTTCCTGCAGTACCATAGATACTGGGGGGGTGTGATTCTGACAGACCTGACTGGAGCAGCACAAACACCTACAAGTGAAGCACCCCCCTCCCCCTTTAAAAATAGCCAAAATAAAATGCTTCATGCTCTTCAACCACTTGCACTAAATTCACAAACATGGCCCAGTTCAAATTGTCACGAAATGATAACAGAGTGCAATGATTTTGTGCTTATTTTGTTATTAAAAATTTAGCTTAAACCTGCCGACCAACTGGATATTTTTCTAAGCTACTGACCTGGGCTGCGTATGTCTGTAAGCTCATTGCTCCTGCCGATGCGATGGCTTTGTCACCCTCGATGTTCCCGCGGCCCATGGCTCACCTCGATCCTCATGAGCTTCTGGATCTCCTTCTGGGCCTCCTCAAAAAGCGATCCGGAGCCCCGACTGGGCAGCACCTCCTCCGGGCTCTCCTCCTCAGGGTACAGGTACACCCCCGACGGGACCTCCTCCACCGTCACCGACTTTCTTTCCCGCTGCTCCTGCCCCACCAGCTGGGGACACACACACACACACACACACACACACACACACACACACACACACACACACACACACACTCGCTCGTGAACATACTCCACTGACCTCCCCCCGTCCATTAAGTCAGAAATAACCAGGCCCTGTATCACTTTCCCATATCTACTGTCAATTGCAGAAGTGTGCAATCCCAGCTTATAACAGCTACTGGGAATACTGGTCTATGTTGAACCTTACATGGATCGGCACCTTACTCAACATCACCAAACTGACCGTCTGAGGTATTTAACCAGGTGATACTAAATCACAAATCATGAGACCCAACAGACCTTTTGCCTCCACATCTCCAGCTGTCCCCCATCCCTCCCCCACCCCCGTCCTCCCTACGCCCCTCCCATCACCACTCCCTTCCCCCCCCCCATACACCTGCACCTATCCACTATACTCTGCCGCCCATCTCCTCCCCACCCCACCCTCCGCCGCCTTGCCCCCTTCCCCACCCGCGTGAAGGTGAGAGTGGGGGGGGCTCCCTCCTCAGCGGACACGGAGATGCGTCCCCTCTCATACGCCATGTCGAAGTCTGACCGCACTCCACTCTTCTGCATGCCTGGGGGGGGCGGGGTCAAAGTGAGTGCCAAGCAGACACAGATACACCAGGGACATTCCTGACACTTTTATGCTGGGGGTCTGTAAGAGCTGCCGTCTCGCACGGGACTCACCTGCGATGTCCACGGGCATGGACACGGCCCGGCTCAGCATGGGAGGCAAGCCGTCCCTGCATGGCTCCACCCCTGTGAACGGGCGGAATGCGAGTCAGGCCTATGGCATGCCCCCGCCGCAGGCTGACTGGGCCGACAGCACAGAGAGGATAATGACTCTCACTCCTGAGTAACAGAACACACCCTCCAGCCTCAGAGGGACCGCCCCCAAACCTCATAGGCACTGCCCCCAGCCTCAGAGAGACCGCCCCCAAACCTCATAGGCACTGCCCCCAGCCTCAGAGAGACCGCCCCCAAACCTCATAGGCACTGCCCCCAGCCTCAGAGAGACCGCCCCCAAACCTCATAGGCACTGCCCCCAGCCTCAGAGAGACCGCCCCCAAACCTCATAGGCACTGCCCCCAGCCTCATAGGGACTGCCCCCTGTTCACAAGCTCCACCCACCCGCTCAGCTCATTGCGACCCCCGCGGCCCCCAGTGACCCCCCCCCCCCACCCACCTGCTCCCTCCAGCTTGGCCACGGCATCGCGGGGCTCCTCCACCATGCTGCAAAACCTCCTGCTGTGTCGCACGGGGCTGGTCCTGGACGGGTGGGGGGAGGCAGATGGCAGACGCAGAGGCTGCATTTCCTGGGGGGGGGCACAGAGATGCTTAAAACTGGGGATACCACTGCTGCAGAACTATATATTAACCTGCTGCCCCCTGCTGGACAATGACCTCACCGCCCCCCGCTGGACTCACGTGGCTGAAGAGCTCATTGGTCAGACCCAGGTAGTTGTGTAGAGCCAAGACTGTGACCCTCTGGAGACGTACCATGATGATCTGGGGTGGGGGAGGGCACAGGTGAGAATCGATCATACAGACAGAGACAGACAGACAGACAGACAGACCAGCAACAGTGGTCCCCACCTGCACCACCCGCACCAGGCTCTCAGGGTACTTCTCGAAGATGGAGAGGAAGGCCTCGACGGGCAACCGCAACACGGTGGAGACCTCAGCCGCTCGTGCTGACATGGTGCGGTACGGCTTCTGGTGACCCTGTGCCGGCATGGAGCGGTTAGACATAGCGGGAGGGGGGGGAGGTTCAAAGGTTGTGGCTTCAGGGCCCACTGACATCCACTCAGCCTCCCACCCAGCAGCCAATCGCAGCGCTCGCTCCGCCTCCCACCCAGCAGCCAATGGTAGCGCTCACTCCGCCGCTCAGCCGCCCACCCAGCAGCCAATGGCAGCGCTCGCTCCGCCTCCCACCCAGCAGCCAATGGTAGCGCTCACTCCGCCGCTCAGCCGCCCACCCAGCAGCCAATGGCAGCGCTCGCTCCGCCTCCCACCCAGCAGCCAATGGCAGCGCTCGCTCCGCCGCTCAGCCTCCCACCCAGCAGCCAATGGCGGCGCTTGTTTCACCGCTCAGCCTCCCACCCAGCAGCCAATGGCAGCGCTTGTTTCACCGCTCAGCCTCCCACCCAGCAGCCAATGGCAGCGCTCGCTCCGCCGCTCAGCCTCCCACGCAGCAGCCAATGATAGCGCTCACTCCACTATTTAGCCTCCCACCCACTGGGCTAGAGGTGGGTGTGGGGGAAGGGAGGCACCATGTGACAGCATGTGGTGGCGGGCACTCACAGTTATGACGTCCAAGATGCTGAGCAGGCTGTGCACACTGTCGCCCGGAAACACCTCCTTCACCCCACTCTCCTTACCGTCCTGCACGAGGAAACAACGCCACACGTCTCTGCAGGACCCGGACTCGCACAACAGTGATTTGCTGAAGCAAGTATGCTTGTGAAAGTCACAGAGAGGCACAGGACAGCTCTCCTGCGACCCCGTGTCCCCCCACCTTCCAGATTAAAGCCCCTTCCTGACCCATATTCGCCCCCCGAGATGCACCCACCTGGCCGGTGAGGCAGAGCTCCAGCTTGCCATCCTGCACCACGTAGATGCTATTGTCTGGCTGCCCGGGACGGAACACGTACTCCCCCTGCTGGAACTGCAGGAATACCATGTGCTTGCAGAGCTCCAGGAAAAGTGGCTTCTCAAAGTGGCCCAGCACCCTGAGCACAAGGAGGGTGGGGTGTCACGGGCTAAGGATGCATCGGGTGCACAGGACAGGCCGCCGTGGACGGACCCACCCTGGTGCACAGGACAGGCCGCCGTGGACGGACCCCACCCTGGTGCACAGGACAGGCCGCCGTGGACGGACCCCACCCTGGTGCACAGGACAGGCCGCCGTGGACGGACCCCACCCTGGTGCACAGGACAGGCCGCCGTGGACGGATCCCACCCTGACATACCGTACATTCTTGAGCATGTAGAGCACCTCCGAGGGAAGATGAGAATTGGCCACGTCAAACTCAGTCAGGTCGGCCTCCAGAACGGACGGGGGAGGCTCCTTCATCTGCAGGATGGGCACCTCCTTCTTAAAGCGCAGGATTCTGGGGGGGTGGGGGGGGGCAGAGGTACCAGTAGAATATCATTAATGTCATTAAAGGGGTGGGCAGCCAGTGATATGATGTGGTGAGAGCTGCCAGCAGGCCACAAACTTTTTGGCAATGTTGAGCATCTTCTGCTTCTTCTTAAGGCGGGGCCGGGTGGAGGAGGTGGTGCCCACCAGTGACGAGGTAGACTGGGACACCTGGGGGTGGGGGACGGGCATTGTGAAAATGGGTGTAGCCTGGCGCTCAGGTCCCACACACAACTCCCACTGCCCTCACCTTGCGCATGATCTTGCGTCCGTAGAACATGACTTTGTCCCTCTTGCGAAATCTGTACTTTGGGGTCTCCTGAGCCTGAAGATCTAGAGAAGAGGGAAGGAAGGAAAGTAAAAAGAGAATGAAACTGTCACCTGGACAGTGGAGGGATGGAGAGTGAGCAGAGAGTGACACTGTTACCAAGGGAGAGGAGTGAGGAAAAGTTAACAGAGAGTGACACTATCACCCTGCGGGGAGGGGGGAATTAGCAGAAAGTGACACTATCACCCTGTGGGGAGGGGGGCGCTGGTACACACGAGGGAGGCGGACACTCACTGCGGAGTTGGATCCTGCGGAGGACAAGGAAGATGAGGACGGCGATGAGGATGACAGCAACGCCGGCACCAATCACGATCCCCACCATCTGCGGGGGGGGGGGGGGACAGAAGTCATCGAGGACATGGTGGATGACAGATCAACAGGACACTGTCATCAACAGGACATTGCCAAACAAATTTGTGTGGCTAATACTTTATAAGGTTATAGCTACTTATAGGTCATGTGAGCTCCCACTGCCCGTGTGTTTATATACATGCACAAACATACATACACATATATGCACACATGCACATGCACACATTCGGTCACACACAGACAGACAGACACACACACACACACACACACACGCTCTCTTCCACACAGACAGACAGAGTGGATGTAAACACTGACCATGCTGGTTTGAAGCTGATCTTCCACAAAAGCCTTGAGGTTGAGCAGCCCCTCCTGCTGACAGACACACAGGTCACCATTCCACGATTCACCTGCGAGTCACACGTCTCGACACCTGCACACACAGCCAGACCCCCAGGCGGCACCGGCCAGCAGAGGGGCGAGGCAGAACGTATGATGTGTTTGTGTCTGTGTGTGCGAGCGGGTATACCTATCCTTATGGGGACACAATGTCCCCATAACGTGATAAATATCCGTTTTTGTCCCGTTATGGGGACTGGTTTCCTGGTCCCCATAAGAGAAAACTCTTTTATAAAAATCAGTGACTGCTATTAAAAAACTAAAAATGCACAAACTCTTGTATTTTGTATGGTTATGGTTAGGGCAGGGTGGGGGTTAAGGTTGTCATAGTTAGCGTTAGCATTTTTCCCGTAGAGGTGAATAAGCGGGCACCATAAGGATAGGTATACCCTACTGTATGTGTGTGTGTGTGTGTGTGTGTGTGTGTGTGTGTGTGTGTGTGTGTGTGTGTGTGTGCGAACAGCCCCCCCCACTCCAAGTGTCTCAGACTATCTGCAGATACACACATGTAATAAACATAATCCACACACACAGACACAAACACACACATTCAACACACAGTGTAGCAGGTGAACAGCTCAGGGTGGACAGACAGACAGACAGACACGAAACACACAGTGTAGGAGGTGATGAGCTCAGGAGAGAGACAGGCAGGCAAGCGGGCACAGATAGACGAGCAGGCAGGCAGGCAGGCAGGCAGATAAGGAGACAGATAAGCAGATAGACAGGCAGGCAGGCAGGCAGAGACATCCAGAACACACAGCCATCATTTGGCCAATCCGATCTCATGGCCGAAGTCGCTGCTGAGACCACACCCACCCTAAGGGCACCAGCCAATAAACATCTATCAGGGGCATCAGGTGCCCTCCATAGCGAATAAGAGGAGAACACACTTTGTGGGCCAATCTGCCTCACAATCATCCGAGCTGAATGTAAGTGGGAGTGCAGGAGGGCAGCGGGGGGCACATCACCATGACAACCAGGGCTGGCATGTAAATGGGACAGTGCCACTAGCTGGGGGCACAGGAGTCCTGTGCTGGACCCTTGGAAAGGGGGGGGGCTCACCTCAGTGGGGTCCGACTCCTGTTCCGATGTGCTCTGTCCCATTCTGACTCCGCCTCCTCACAGGGCTGGTCCATCAACAGCCACTGGAAAGCAGGGGAGCCAAACGTGATGCCATGGACATATACACTCACAGAGGGACACACTCAAAGAGGGACACACACACACTCACACAGGGACACACACACACACAGGGACACACACACACACTCACAGAGGGACACAGAGGGACACACTCACAGAGGGACACACACACTCACGGAGGGACACAGAGGGACACACTCACCGAGGGACACACTCACAGAGGGACACAGAGGGACACACTCACAGAGGGACACACACACTCATGGAGGGACACAGAGGGACACAGAGGGACACACTCACAGAGGGACACACTCACAGAGGGACACACTCACAGAGGGACACACACACACATACATACACACACACAGGGACACACACACACATACATACACACACACAGGGACACACACACAGAGGGACACACACACACACACAGGGACACACTCACACACAGGGACACACACACACACACAGGGACACACACAGAGGGACACACAGGGACACACTCACAGGGACACACAGATCATATATTCCTATCAATTTGGGGACCCTCCGTTAATTGCTGTGGGAAAAACTGTAATCCCAACACGGTAACCTTAACCCCCACCCAGCACAAACCTTATCCATAAGTAACCAGACAAAATACATGACGTGACAAAATACATTTTTACTTTTTTGACTGGGGGGGGTCACAGATTTTCATAAAATTGAGGTTTATATTGTGGGGACTGAATATAGGTCCCCTCAAGAGTCTCCGGTGACATGTAACAGGCACAGAGCTCCATCCTGGGGGGTAAACAAACACTGCGGGGGGGCACAGACACGACCGGAAAGCTGCCTCCGCAAAGAGCCCCACGGGATCAGGGGCCGGGACTGGGGAGCATCTGTGCACTTGCTGCAAGGGGGCGCCGTAGAGTCAGTCTGTGGGGTCCATCCCGCTCCTGCCCAGGTCCTCCTTCACACACAAAGAAAGCCAAAGCACCTCCATCCTGTCCCAGTGTGTCTCTCTCCCTCGTGCTCTTCCCTTCCCATCTGTTCCCCAGGAAAATCCACAGAGGCAGAGAGGATTCTGGGTAGCAGCCACACTTAACCTCATCCCTAGAGCGCAGCCCCCTCACACACAGACACACATAAAGGAGACAGTTCCTCCTCTGCTCTCTCCTTAATCACATCAGAGCCCATTCTTATTTTTCCATACGAGGACAAACAGCCTAACATGTAATCACATGGGCTCAGGCAGTCAGCTGCTTCTGTCTCGAGCAGGTCTGGTGGCAGCTGATTTCCAGGTGGCTGGAGTTCAGAAGATTCACTAACTTATTTGTCATAGTCTGGAAAATCCATCACAGAGCATCAGACCTAAGAAACAGTCACATTCTACAGCCAATCAAGCCTGACACCAAAGGTCCTTTATCATTTTACCTCTGTCATCATTTTAGGCAATAGAATCTTCCTGGTAACTTTCCTGGTAAATTTCTGAAGTGCCAGCGATGAATTCTCCAATTACCCCCCCCCCTTCTTACAGGCTACGGCCACACACACCTCCCCCCCCCCCCCACACCCCCCCCCCCCTTCTTACAGGCTACGGCCACACACACCCCCCCCCCCCCCCCCACGCCCTCTCCCCTTCTTACAGGCTACGCCCACACACGTGGGGATGACCCAGCCAGGTGACTCCTGGCCTGAGAGTGCAACAGAAGAGCGCCGTCATGTGGGCCCTTACCCCTTATCCCACCCCCTTATCCCTGTCACCAGGAAAACAAGCATGGTTAAGTCACACCCACCACAGAAACTATGAATACCTTCTAGCTTGCTTTCTCTCCGTCTGTATAAATGATGTAATGTTTGCCACACACTTCTGTCAAGTACCTTGAGGAGATTCTGTTGTGGGAAAAAAGTGAATTGAACTGAATATATGGGACATATGCCACTGAAGTTAAAAACATACAAGTAAACCTTGGAAATGTAATCCAGCGGCGTTCTGGTTACCATTCAAGCCTTAGTCATCATACCTGGGTTTATAGACAAAAACACTGTAAGGAAAACCTGCAGAGCGCTATTGCCCATCTACTGTTTCTCATTGTTTGGGAAATGCTTGGATGAATAAGTTGGATCATGCTTAGTTTTAAAACCTTTCACTCCTCCACACATCGCTGACACCCCCCCCCCAAAAAAAAAAAAAAAAGAACAATACCCCAGTGTCCCAACCCACAGGGAGAAACGCAGCACCCTTCAGCCCGCAGAGGGATGGCAGAGTCACTGACCCGTGCCTGATCTCCCAGAGATCCCTGCGCATTCAGGAAGAATCGTCCTCCTCTCTGGGCCGAACCCTAGATACCTAACCTGCCAACTGTGCAAATAAAGATTAAAAAGTTTGCCTATATTATTCTTTAGCATGGTATTAAGTGCACAGTTCTCTGGCTAAAGGTACCATGGGGGGAGAACCAACAAAATACTGGAACTGGGGGTCCCCAAAGCACCAGCAAACTGAACTTTCACCACGGTGTGTCAAAACCGACAGTATCACTAACAACTTTAACACTTAATTTCCAGAATATTCTGCATGAGATCAAATAAAGTATATTTATCCATCTATCTATCTTTCCACGGCCACGAAACCCCGGAAATTGACTCAGACTGTACAAAGGTGGAGAAACTGCAGCCGCGACCTGGTGCAATAAAACGCAGTTAAACTGCGTTTCCACATCTGTCACAATAATTTCACAATCATCAGGATCCTACCAGGCAGATTACATAGAAGACACGAACATCCGATTTAAACGCGGCACACTGACCGCAAACACCCGTAGATGTTACCATAGGGGGTCCGGGCTCAGCACAGCCACCCAGCGCGTCGACGCAGATAAATAGGAGATCGCAGTGCGGAGGCGCCGGATGCCCCCGTTAAATCACCCCTTAGACGGGTCACCATGGGCCGTTTCCCCTCTCTAAACGCCAGTTGTGAGTTTGGGGATATTACAGAGGGTGATCGCCATCAGCTCTCATCCGCTCCTCGGCACCAAGTGCACATGTTTTGCGCGATCGCCGCCATCGCCGCCGCCGCTGCTGCTGTTGTTGTTGTGACCTGGGTGCTCCGGTTATATACCGCCTGCCCCGAAGCTGCATCCCAGGACGCAGGACGCCCCGCTGGCTACGCGGCTCATAATATCAGCATCAGCAGATCAAAAATCAGTCAGCGAGACAGCACAGAAGAATCCGCTTCACGGACCCGTCTTCCCCATGCATGCCCTTTTGTGTACCCTTACTCGTTTTAAATGTCGTTTAATAGATATTCACCGATTAAGTCGACCCTACCTGGGTACTGCTCCCGTCAATCTCTCCTGTCAAACAGCGCCGACACCGGAAGCACCCTTTCAAAAGCAACCCCGCCCACCTCACAGGGATATCCAATCACAGACCGGGAGCGTAAGGCATCCGTTTCAATCAAGATCTGGGATTTGATCCTTCGGCCCCGCCCGTCGGCGGCTTTATCCAATCGCGCTGCAGAGCCGCAGTAGGGGTTTGGACCGCAAGCCTCGATTGGCGGCTTTTTCTCGTGAATGACCGTGACCTCAGCCAGTGTGCGGGGAAATAAACAAAATCCGCAGCGTTGTAATACTGCATTCTGAGCGAAGTTTGTTTAATCCAGTGTCTAAACCGGTAGGTGGGTGTTCATTTGCCAGCTTGATACGTGCAATAACGTTTTATCAGAGTAATATTGTATAAATATTGATAATATTAAATGCCCAGTAGTTTTCAAGTTCGAGTTTGCCCTTGAGATCTCTAACGTGCATGTCCATTTGACGTTTCATGTTAAAACTGCCAAGAGCCAGTAGATATGATTGGCACCTTTCAGGCCAGCCCGGGCGTCGATGACCCCTAGGCGGCCCGGGTTTTTCCTCTCTCCTAGTTCCCTGGATGGGGTTCCCGTGGGGTCCCCGAGGACCGAGTTGGGAAATGCTGTGCTAGATAATTCACAGCAAAGGCTGTAAAGGAACATCAGATTGCAGTGAGTGAAAATGGACAGCAGTGTGTGTGTGTGTGTGTGTGTGTGTGTGTGTGTGAGAGAGAGAGAGAGAGAGAGAGAGAGAGAGAGAGAGAGAGAGAGAGAGAGAGATTAAGGTTAGAATGCTCCTTACATTAAAAACTTCAAAGATGGACTTCAGAGTGCTAGAGATCAGACTAAAATTTGACTTGAGGGTACAAGGGATATTGTATCATGGGGCCAGGTAGGGGGTGGGATTTTACAGCGCAGAAGAATCCTAACAAGGGAGGAGAATAATATTTTGCTGTCCTGTGGACACCTTCACTGGACATCAATGAAATCACTGTAAATACAAAAACAATGAACCAGGAAGAGGTGAAAATGCTGGAGAGGTGCTTTCAAAGTCTTACAGAGCAAATGTAAGTGAAAGCAGCCGTTTGTGCTCCTGGGGCTTGGGAGGCTCTACCAGAGCCTGGAGAACAACACAGAGAAGGCAGGAGGAAGCTGCTACCCTCAGGCTGTCTGCCTGCTGAGTGGGGGCTCCTACAGCCAGCAGGCCGCCTCACTCCAGGGACTTTACACCATTATATACCATCATCTTACATCTGTATTACAGCTACTGTTATTTTGCAGGTATTTTATTTTAATCGTTTTATTGTTTTTTATTGTTATTTTAGTCTTAATTATTTGGATCTTTTTTATACTGTTTATGCATATGGGGTCACTGTGACAGACATGAGCTGTTCTGATGAAGCTTGCACACGCGCACATACACACACACACACACACACACTCCCCCTAGAAGGAAGGAACCCTGGGAGGAGCCAAAGGAGCAGCAGAGGAAGCCCTAACCCTAACCAGACCCAAAGGGGGAGCCCATCCTCCAGGGGGCAGCAGAGGGAGCCCTAACCCTAACCAGACCCAAAGGGGGAGCCCATCCTCCAGGGGGCAGCAGAGGGAGCCCTAACCCTAACCGGACCCAAAGGGGGAGCCCGTCCTCCAGGGGGCAGCAGAGGAAGCCCTAACCCTAACCAGACTCAAAGGGGGAGCCCGTCCTCCAGGGGGCAGCAGAGGGAGCCCTAACCCTAACCAGACTCAAAGGGGGAGCCCGTCCTCCAGGGGGCAGCAGAGGGAGCCCTAACCCTAACCAGACTCAAAGGGGAAGCCCGTCCTCCAGGGGGCAGCAGAGGAAGTTCTAACCCTAACCAGACTGAAAGGGGGAGCCCATCCTCCAGGGGGCAGCAGAGGAAGTTCTAACCTTAACCAAACCCAAAGGTTCATGTCTCAGTGTGGAGGGCACATTGTGCGATGTGAGGCAGTGAGAGTTTATCTGAGTGGGCACTCACCCAGTGTCTGATAGGAAAAATTTTAAGTTTAACCCCTGAAGTCAAGATGGTGCCCCCCAGGCAGAGTGTTAAATTTATCTTTAGTTAAGTGCAGATGGTGTGATGGTATCAAGTAACGTCCTCCCAACCTGGGCTGTATTCCCAGTGACTGCTGCTGTTATATCCACAAAGAAATTGTGGATATCATTAGCAGTAAAATACCACTGAGTGTTCAGAATGTTGTCTGTTCTAGCCCAATATTGCTGAACAAGACGTTGAACCAGAATTGTTCCGGCAAATGATTTGCCAGGAACTAATTAGATGTCTGTAGTGTTCATGTCACGAATACAGCAGAGCGACTGGCCAGTAGAAGTGAGAACTGGTCTGCCTGATGATGGCGCTGTACCAGAACATTCTGCATTCTGGCCTGGTTATTCTTAGGCCAGGGTGGGCCACTAGCTGACCTTGGTCTCCTGCAGCGTTTTGCAGTGTTCTGGCTTTTATACTCTGTTTCAGTGGTTCCCAACCGGGTCCTCTGGGACCCACAGAAAGTCTGAAGTTCTGCTCCCTCCCAGCTCCCTACTGGGCCTTCTGTGGGTTTGCGGGACCAGATTGGGAATCACTACCCCACCATAACCCGAAACTCTAGCATGTAAGTACCGCTGTTTGATTCTGTCGTGCTTTACGGAAACCGTGTTAGGAAAGACACTATATAAAACTACTCAGTTGAATGCAATTAGCAGCACGACCAGAAACTATGTTAAATTCCACAACAGCATATTCTGGGGACTCCAGTTTAAAAAACAGACTGGTAATAAATGCAGAAGATTTTATTATGATGGAGGAAGCACAGACCCACAGGGAGGAAGAGGCGCAGCTGTGCGAGCGACGCCCGGCTCACTGCGACGCCCGGCTCACAGCTCAGCGATGGGCTTGTGTGGCCAGTACGGGTGCTTGACTTTGTCCAGCTTTGTCTCAGGGAAGACACTGTTCAGGTCGTCTATGGTCATCTGGTCGTATGGGATCATATTCTTAAATTTCTCCAGCTGCGAAGGAGCGAGACGGCTGCGTGACACATCGTAAAGAGGAAGCGATAGCGACTGACTGTCATGGCTCAGCACGCTCAATCTTAACATGGGTGTGAGCACAAGCCACGGAAAGAGTAATCCTGTGAGACACAGCAGGCAGGACACAGGACCGCTGGCACGGGGGTCCTGACCGGTATGGAATGCAGTCGGCATGACAACATGCCAGATGGACGGGCGAGCCTTGGGCGCCTCACCTCCTCCTCATAGACAGCAATGCGGGCTTTGGACTCCTGGATGTAGGCTACAGCACTTTTGCTCTGAAGAACAAAGAGGTCAAAGGTTAAAATAATTCAACAGCAGGGGGCGCTATTTCAGATAGTGGTACACAGCGCAGACAGCGATTGCAATAATGACATCATACAGTAGTTTCACCCTTAAATGAGTCAAACTGGGAAGAGAGATGCTGTAAGACTGGCTGGAAGTGCAAGGTTTCGTTCGGCTGACTCGAAGGCCTTGAGTGACCTGGGGCTCTTAAACGGGTTCAGCTAGATTTAATTGGTTACCTGACCAACCCAGCATATGGTGAAACTGTAAGCAGCACAGCAGGCCAGGAAAAGGTGTCTGTCAGGCAGACAAAAGCGATGGGATTCACAGTGACGGTGCAGCAGGCCAAAGACGGCGAACCACGACACCCCACCTCGCAGTGACACCTACCGCCTCCTGCTCCTGGGTATCGATCTTGCTCGTCTGCGTGTCAACGGGCTCCGGGACCTTCAGGGCGGCAAACTGCAGGTGGAAGACGGATCAGGCTGATTTACGAGGATAGCCGACTTGGGTGTACTCCAAAAACCGTGGAGCTGGTATCGATAGCTGGCCCTGCCAGTTTTGTGTTTATTAGCTGTTAAATAATGTTTTTAACTGAATGAACTGTAGATCCTTTGTTCTATGAGGTCATAGTGTAATATGGGAGTTTCCTTATTTTATCTGATGTAACACAACACAATCAAGGGCACTAATTAATGCGACAAACCAGATCCATTCAATGAGCCACCAGCCGAATTAGCAAAAAATAAAACAACCACATGATGTTCTCTGGCCATTATTTAGGAAGACAAGATACAGATCAGAACTGGACACTCCCATCCAATTACACATGTGCTCTTGGGCAGGAGGTCACTAGGACGACCACATATCAGTACAAGATGCCTAATCTTATTTGACAGACATGGAGAGCTTCTCCGAGTAGGAGCGCCGGTCTGACCCAGCTGACACCATGTGAGATTATGACAATAGATTCTTACATATATGATGCATGTTCTAATTAATCTTTGTGCTTAATCTCAGATGCTGACTGAATCACATCGTAAACATGTATTCAGGAAGTAACTGCAATTTGTCCTTAGTCAACCTAGAGGAAAAAGGTACTCGACCTGTAGCAGTGAGACAAAAATATGATTTATGTCTCCATGAATTATTTCTACTGTGTTTTCACTTTTGCCCACAAATAGCCCATCCACAAGAGGCTGGGGACAAGTTTGTAGCCTCAGACTGCCCCAGCACTGGATGAGGGCTCCTTACCGCCAGGATGCCACTTTTACACGATTTACACAGCTCCTCACCACTCATTTTACACCATCCCAGTGCAAAGTGTCTTATTTCAAAACAAATACAGTAACTGATCTCACTGATTTTCATTTTATTTTCTTCATAGTATTATTTCGTTTTTTGTTCTTTTTATTGTCGTCTTATTTGTTTTTATTTACGTGTAGTTTATTTTTCTTTGAATTATATATTTCCTTTTGAGCACAATCCAGCCAGCAAGATTAAAAGCATTTCACTACAATGTATTTTTGTGTATTTTTCTGTATGTGACAATTGAAAGTCAAAACACAAATAGGCTACAATTAATTCATGGAAAGGAAGTTAATTGCTAGTTATTAAACTATATGGAAAAAAAAATCACAAGAGTGCCAAACTTGTAAACAAAATTGGTTTGATGACTTAAAAAGATCAAAGCCTCAAAGCAGAAAGGGGTAACTGAGAAAACCAGTCAGTCATGTGACGCCTCCTCATTGGTCTGGGTGGGTCTGGGTGGCTGCATGTTACTCGGCTTAATGTATATTAGCTCTGTCCCAAGCAGACTCGGGTGATGTAACCCAGCCAGTCCCAACAGGAAAAGCTATGATTTATGGGATAAAGGTGTCCGGCTGGGGAGTGACGGACAAGCTCCTAAACGGTTGGGTTAGATTCCTGCGTTGTTTTTTTACAGTTTGACGCAACATGTCCCCACACGGTGGTATCCATACCCTCTTCTCAAACTCGTCCACGAGGCCAGGCTTGGCCACTGCCTTCCTGTAGTAACTCCAGTCGATCGTGGTGGGTTTTTCGGGAAGCGAGGACAACCTGCCGGGGCAGAAGCTAAATGAACCACAAGGCGGACTGTGTGTGTATATAAATAATATATATATTTGTTATAGTGTGTGTATATAAATAATATATATATTTGTTATAGTGTTATGTGTGTGTATATTATATACAGACACATCGTGTGTGTGTGTGTGTATATACACACACACACACATGCATACATACATACACACACACACACATATACACATACATACATACTCACTCACACTCATATTCACACTCAGGGAAAGCAGAAAGCTGTACCAGTCAGCAGTATGCATTTTTCATAGGTATATCCTGACAATGTGGGAGGATGTGCACGATTATAACAGTCAGAAGCGGCGTAAGGACAGGGGTACTGGCAGCCCGACCTGGCGGCCAGGCCATCGCTCCGTGTCTTCAGGGCATTGAACAGAGACTTCTGATTGGGCGGCACCCTCTCCGCAAAGGAGACCCAGTCTATGGCCTTAAGTGCAGCGCGGCGCCCAGACATCTGCCTAGCCTGGAGACAGGGAGCACAAGTTAGGGGCTGAAGAGGAGGAGGAGGTGATGCGAACGCCTGACCTACCCACACGAATACTTTAAAACTCACAGCGTACTGGTTTCAGTTTAATGACTCTTTTGAGCTGTAGTTGTTAACGCAGAAGACGTTAAGGACACTGGAATGAAGTGTCCCTGACCGCTGCAGAATCCCGTTTTGGGTCTGATATCAGACGTAAAGTATGTGAACAAACACCTGGCTCAGTGCCTGCCGTCTTTGCTCGGTAATTAAAACTCCACTTCCCATAAATCCCCTCGGCTACCGACAGCTGCTGAAACCCATGATTTTTGCAATCGAGCCTTTTATTGTGGTATTTTCACAGAAAATTGGGTATTTTTATGTCATTCTTCTGCCAGCAGACGGGTAGGGTAGGGGCTCCGATCCTAGCGGCTGGGACCACCGACCCACTGATGAGTGACGCTCTAAAAGCTGCCAAGGTCAGGTGGGTCCCCCTCATAACGCTCATGCTAACCACCCGCAGCACTTATGCAAGCCATATAATGCGTTGATTCACCCCTAAACACATGCAGGAAAACTTTTGCAAAGTCTGCAAAAAAGACTGAGGAAACCTAAAACCCACTCACCTTGAATCAGCTGCAGACACGGGGGAAGGAAAAAATACAGAAGCGCCGGCTGACAATCGGATGCGGAAGTGACGCATTGGAGGAGACGCGGTTAACTCCTTGGTAGCCTGAGATATGGAGTGAATCTCAATGGGCCGTACTTGTGTTCTCGTGTATTCCATTGCCGATGACCGATACAGAAAAAATACAAATATAGAAAACGGTAAAAATCCTCGGATGTTGTTCTTGCCACGCCTCAAATATCAAGGGCGCATTGGTTGCATACGCGCCAAACGAGCCCAGTCCCATAATTCATTACACCCCAAGTTATTTATTTGGAGGCAAGGTAGGAAGACCGATCTTTCCAAGACCACAAGTGTGGACTTTGCGCTCTTGGTATTGAGATTCACCTGGGGCTCTGGGTCTTTGAAATCGGTGTGGTGGGAAACGCAGGCTGATGGTGATTTTTAGGGGTACACAGTTGTAGTTCAGTTAGTTATTTTCTTATTGGAAATATAAATGATTATCCAGCCACCTTGCACCGCATAAGTAGCTGGAAGATTGAAAATGGATGGATTATGTCACAAACCTTTAATTTGGTTAATCTTTACTGTTGCAGTTAGGCGTGAGGTTCTTCATCCTGATCTTAATCTATGGCATTACGCTGTGGATTAATTGTGATCCTCGTTTGTCTGCATGACAAATTCCCTTAGTCATTGCACGAACATTGACTAATGCTTACAACTGAATATAAATACACACCCAATGCAAAGATAAGTGGTTTGTTTGGGCAAGACCTTAATTAGGTGAACAACCTTCGGCTGCTCGTTCTGAGACTTTTGCCTCCAAATGTCTGAGTGCTGTTTTACTAGCACACAGCTACACAGTACTTGTATAGAAACTTAATTGCATAGTGTTAAGCAATTGGATGCAAACAACACAGGTTTCTTGTGACAGACCGTGGATCAGTTTACTGTACCAAGGGTAAACATTTGACCAACATTTAACACCAACTGATTTAATGACAGTCTCTACCTCTCTGCAATGCAACTCAATACAGAGCTGTAGTCTAGCACAGCACTGAGCACTCTGCCCAAATCCAGGCAGGCACATGGGCTCCCCAGAGAAGCATATCTGGTTGAAGAAGAGTCCATCCAGAGGTACTTACAGCACAGCAAGCCAATAATCAGCGAAGGACTGGCTGTCGGGGGCAGGGCCAGCAAGCTCAAGTTTGCTTACAAAGGTGAGAGTGGCTGAGTTTGCCATTTGCCATTATGTTCATTGTAAAATGGAGACTTTACTGGATGAACTCTGGAAGGGCCTCCATCCCTGGGGAGGTTCTGAAGGCCGACTCTGACCCAGCTACCCCTGTTTGTTTCCTGTAGGTTGTACGACATTCTACAATATGGTTGGTGGTCAAAGAGGGGATATGGGATGGTAAGGACACGCCCTGCGACTGGGGGTGTTTGGGAGCAGAGATGTGTTGGTCTGTGTACGGGTGTGTGGTTCTTGTTGGTCCTGGTTCTGGAGACCCTCTGTTCACTGGGCCTTGCATGCCTGATCTAAAAGTGTGGTTCTGGAACATTCTAGATGACTGTCAATTTAGCTTTCATTAGGTGCAGGGTCATGGCGTGGATATCATAGGCCTACTAAAACAATGTGCGGAATTTACTATCACTGACTGAGCCGCACGCTGCCAGGGGGAGGCGCTGATGGGTCACTGCTTAGGGTTCCGTCAGAGGGAGGCGCTAAGCCCCTCAGCCCCCCAACTGCCCATTTCGAAGACGCCACAAACACGGCCATGCATTTTGGGATATGGCTGGGCCCACAGCAGTGATGTAATATGTAAACATGAGTAGGTGCAGTGCTGATGGGAGAAACTTCAGAAAAGCCTGCAGGCTGGATTACTGCGCACTGCGAGGCAGTGCCTGTTTAAAAGGAGCTGCACTAATTACAGTCCCTGTTGGTTGGGCCTGTCGGTGATTCACAGCATGCAAACAGCCCACGAACCCGTGACATTTGGGCCAATCAGGATTTGGGCTCAGCAGGATTGCAATCTCCCTCGAAACCCAAGTAGTTGACTTAAATAATTTTGGCGCCAAATATGACTGATGTGCATTTGTTTCAGGTGGCATCCAAGCATCATGGTGTCCTAAGGAGACTGATACCTGCAGGCTGCTGGTTAAAACCTTTATCTAGGTGTAAGACAGAGAGGTCATAGATGCCTTGGGCTTGTTCAGTGGTGATAATACACACCCAGATCATGTGACACATCTCTTGATCTGGTGCCAACCCTGTTTTCCTAGTCTGCCCCCCCTTTTGCTGGGCGTTTCTCCTTCATTTCTCTCTCCTAGTTCGTTAAACCCCCCCAAAACCCAAACGACATCCCCCGATCCATCTTCCTGTCTCCGTGTCGTGTGCCTGTTCAAGTTGTTGTGTGCATCACCCACCCAGCCAGAGTAAGTTTTAACATCTATATACATGTTACATGGGGTGTTTTGCGGCATAAGAGCTGATTCTTAGTGACCGTAGCTGATTGGCTATTTCAAACTGGACCAGGACTGCGAAATCCCACGGAACCCAACAGGATGTGGCTCAAACAATGCGGGCACTAACTGTGCATAGTAACAGACCACATACCCCGGCTTTCAAAGACTCTGTTTCCCCCCATAACTTCCTGGGTTTGTTGTCGGTAATCCCGTGCTCCCGCTTAGGACTCGGTATTTTAGATATTAGCTGCTGGTGTGGTTTGGTTTGGTCTTTCTCCACTGCCCTTGTAGGTCTTGCCAGCAATTGGGCTAAATCATTCAGGGACCCACCGTGTCACTGTGAGGAGTCACCTGGCCCGTTTGACTGAGGTCACGGAGGCAGCACTCGGAGGTTTCTCCAGCCTCGTTCCTTAGCCGATTGGCTGGTCACAGTTTGACCGCATCACCCCCACCGACAAATAAGGAGCCCACCTGTCCATCCCTCTCTGTAGCACTCATTCCCACTCCCAGCTTCTTCTTCTGCATTTGTCCGGCATCCATTTTTTCGTCCTTAATTGTCAGCTTATCATCCTTTCCAAAGAATATGTATTATTTCTAATCCTACCAGTATGGATAATACAAGCAAAACTACTCTGCAGAATTTCTCTGAATTCCCCAGTCTGAAGCTCTCGTCACCATGACACCTGTGTCATTAATCTGCCCCCCCCCCCCCCCCCCCCCCCCCCAAATGCAGTTTGTTTTAGATCGGACGTGGCTGCCTGTCCTCTGCTCTTCTTGGACAGACAGTCTGCGTATGACTGCAGCTGTCGACGACATTGGTGGGTGACGATAGCCTGAGGGTATCTGGAAGACCGGGGGACGGACTGAAGGGGGAGCTGGAGAGGCTGGCCTTGCACTGCACTGGATAGAGGACAAGATTTCTCAAGGAATGCCGAAGAGGAGGGAGGGGCGGTCACCCTCTTAAGAAACCCAGCTCACTCTGCCTTCCTATTGGCCCTTCAAAGCAGGAAGTCCCACCCAGACAGTCATAAACACATTCCAGCCGGACCTGCCACATTTTGAGAAGCTGAAAATAAGTGAAGCAAGCATGCTTTGTCCGAGCAGGTGTAAGAAATCCCTTTCCGGTATGATCTTTTGTGTCTCATATTTCTGTGTGAAGAATTTATCCCGCTCAGTAAAAAAAAAAACCTGAAATCTTTCTTTCTGAAACTAAATACACCAGGTCATCAAAACCTGTTCTGTAGGCAGTAAAACTCGTAATCTCAGTATTTTTATGTTCTCTGTGGTTTTCTGTGGAGTGCATGCGTGCCTTTCTCCACGGGTGCTGGTTTTGCTGTTTATGAAACATATCTTTCAGTGCGTAGCACAGTGGAGGACTGTCTCCTGCCACCGGTTGCTTGTTTAGCGAGTACTTGGTAAGGGCTGGGTGTGCAGGTGCCGAGGTGAGTGCCAGGACGTCCACGTGTAGGGAGCATGCCGCAGCGTGCCTGTAAACATGCCGATGGTTTGGCACGGCCCGCGTGTTTGGCTCGCAACATTTTTCCTGAGTCAGGGATAAAAAATATTGAAAAAAATAATTGCAAGGATGTTAGGGTCACATGTTGTCATAGTGAACTCCAGTGGGTAACCCCACATTTTGGGTATCCCTGCTTGCTCCACCAGTCAAACACACACCGCGACTTTATTCATTTGCAAGAACAAATAAATTCAGAGGATGTTCATCATTTCAGTACCTTTACTTGCAAGAAAATGTCACGCCTTTGATTAATCAAGGTAACCTCCTCTAGCAGTTATAACAGCAGAGAAAATCTGAGACATTCTTTCTACGAGGAACATTAAATACTGCTCCGTGTCATGGGATGAAACAGTTAACTAGTTAACTATTTAAAGTTAAAGGACAGCCTGGAATTTAACTGCCATCACCACACAGCCAGTTAACAGGACGTCAGACATGCACTGTTACGTTCTCTTTCCATGTTATACAGGAAACTTGTTTTATTTGACTTATATTTTCATTTATAGTTGTTCACTCAACTTCCCAGTGTTCAACAAGAATAAAAACTCTGACGTCTATGAAATAAATGGAAAAGCATCCTGTGGTGTGCCTGGTAATGTAGATCACAGTCTAACACAGAGCTGGGCAATCGTATCCGCAAAGGGCCGGTGTGTGTATGCAGGTTTCCACTGCAACTCCCAAACCAGTTTACTAATTAAAAGAGTGATTGGCTGAAGAGTCCTCACACCTGCGTTTGAACAGCTGTCCTAAAAGTTAGCCCAAAAGCCTGCACACACACCGGCCCTTTGCGGATAAGATTGTTAACCCCTGGCCTAGAATCTTCCAGACTGCAGCCTCAAGCCCCCAGTGTGATGTTCATAATGGCGGATACTGGTTTTGCTGCTCTTTGCTTTCTGGAAAAGCCATCACCATATTGTCCCTCTTTTTCCGCATAAATGAACATTTCTAATGTGTTGCATTCCCCTGCAGAGCCTCTCCCGCCACGACCTCTGACCCCTCACTCATTTCACTCCATCCACAGATGTCTTCATCCATTAGCCTGGATGGTATGGAAACTCTAAACCATTACTGGCGTTTGCAGCGCTGTGTGAGATTTAAGTTTCACTGAATAGCGATTTCAGTATCAATTTGGCGTGATTATCCTCCTTTTTCAAACGCTGCTTTTCCAAAGTTTATCGATAAATTTTTGGTAAAAGAAAGGTACTGTATGATGTAAAAACGAGAATTTTGTGTGTGTTAAAATGAGGTCAAACACAGTGTGTGTTTCATAAACAGCGGCTGTGTCAGAACTAAGTAAAGTTAAAGGAACAAAGTAGACAGAAAATATGGAGGTAAAATGGTAAGTTTTGTGAAATCCGGTGTAAATCTCTTATAGAATGGAAACAAACCCAAGAACTCACAGATATTACACTTCCAAACAATTCACTGTGTTCTTTATTGATTTATACCTAAATATGCTGATCTTCCATGCTCTGCTTCATGTGAGCATGTGTGCATGCCAACTACAGCCCCCCCCCCCCCCCCCCCCCCCCCCCCCCCAGCACACAGACAGAGACTGCCCTGGGAGAGAGTAGGTGTCTCCATCTTCGTTGAGGCGGAGGTGTGTGTGAAATGGGATGTTTCATAAGAGGCATTCCTGAGCCCCATCTGTTAGAAAGGCTCAGTCAGCTCCTGGCGAACGGGTGTGAGCTTCAGCGACGTCTGACAGGGACTGAAAGTTCGTGTGTGGTGCCACAGGGACCGCTCCGTACGGTAAGGGCCTTCCAGCTGACCCCCCTCCCTCCGCACACCGGGACTGTATAGTTACATGCTTAGAGTTACGCGGTTCTGACCTACTTAATGCTGTGCTGTCAAAACAACCGTCAACTTTTTCTGTGAATGGGGAGAAGTCGCGAGCTCGTCTTTTACGGGACACTTTTGTCGAGGGGCTGCTGTGAACGTTGTGTGCTGAGGAGCCCTTCTGCTGTCATGCCAGCTAACCGCTGACAGACGCAGCCGAAACATCTCAGGGAAGAAGAGGTACAACAGGAACTGGCATGTCTGCTGAAAAGCAGGACCGTTACGCTACACTTCGAGTGCCTCAGGAGTAGTCAGGCAGCTGCCAGGCAATTCGCTTTTCTAAGTTGAATTAACAATTTTCAGCGAGTGCCAGGGATCTATTGGCTAAGATCACTGTGTGTCCGCCCTCCGGGGGCTGTTACGTGATTGTGATGTACCAGGAACGGTAGGGAGTATGGGGGGGGGGGGGGGGTCCACTACTTCACACCGATGTTGGTCTGGGTATCTTAATGATACTATGCTGCTTAATCATTAATTATCATTTTTACTTTTTGTTCATTAATTTCTTGCTTTTTCGGTTTTACGGCTGGATATCTGAATTAGGCAGCTGGGGGGGTGCAGACTCCCCCTCCAGGGCCTGGGGGGTGCACTTCACTCTCCTTTATCATTGCACTACCTGTCACTCCTGCTGCTGTCCTCAATTCTCACACGTTGCTCCCGTCCCGCTTTTTCCTTAAACTGCAACAGAAGGTGCTGTGTATCTTAACACCTTATTCTCACAGAAATATCACGATGTCAGGGCTTTTTACAAAACCCATACAAAATACCAGCGCATCCAAACTACAGTAAGTACTATTTAAATGACAATGGATCCATGAAACAACGAAATTTAAAAACAAGTTATTCCACATTCTGAGAACATGGTAAACATTGTGATTTTGACATTAGTCGTCCAGTTTTACATACTCTGTCGTTCATAGTCCAAATAGGTGTAAAATGTGGTTTAGAGATATGTTAATCACTTTGTTGAAAGTTTTAACTGAATTTTTATATAGAGCTTTTAAACCGTTTTAATAGTTTTTCAAAAATTATACTATGATAATTTGAATAATGTGGCCATGCGTGGTATTCGGTGCAAAAGACAAACTCTCCCTCGTATAAAGGCAGACGCAGTATGTTCAGTGTTATGAATTAAACAGAGAAGCGTATTTTTGTGTAAATATGTGTTGCTGTATTTTTCATGTAGCCAAGTAATTTCTGACGTGACACTGGTGTCAGACTCTGTGTGTGTGTGTGGGTTTGCATAGATCACATTTGGGGACAAAATGTTCCCAAAGTGCGGTAAAGCCTGACACTTACTTACTTGTGGGGACACTTCTTCAGGTCCCCATTTAGATAACCTCAATTTTATAAAAATCTGTCAATGCCATCAAAAAAGTAAAAGTGCCAAAAGTCTTGTATTTGGGTTGGTTACTTATGGTTAAGGTTAGGGCTGGGTAGAGGTTAAGGGTGTCCTTGTCTCGTTTCGGTAAGCGCGGGTAATGCGCACAGGCAGGATCGGGTGTGCGCGCAGGAACAGGCAAGCGGCGATCAGGCAAGGAGCAGGCAGAATACGGGGTAAAAGGGGATTTAATCAAGGGATCGGGGGAACGCAGAGCAGGACACATCTACTGACGCTCACAAACATCATTGACGGACAAGGGACACAGGCAAGACTTTGACTTAAATAGACAGGACTGATCAAAATAACTAGACACAGCTGGGTACGATCAGGGAAGCACACGTGGATAATCAGGGGGGCGTGGCACACACGAGGATCGTACGAGCCGGATATGACAGTCCTGATAGGGATTAAGGTTTTTCCCATAGAAACGAATGGACGGTCCCCATTTAGATAGGTACACCAACATGTGTGTGATGATTTGGGTTGTGTGTTACAGACCAAATACCAACACGGCCTATATGTACATCCACCGGTGCTGCACACTAAGAGGAGCCGTCTTCTAATGACAGGGGAAACCGGGGTATCGAAAGTGGGGGCTGGTCGGATTACCGCGCGCCGCCAATCACCAGGAAAGTTCCAACCCACTTACTCGTTTCAACAGTCCTGGACGGGCAGCCGGTAAATCCCACGTTACTGAATCCGCCCCGGTGACCGAGCAGCACCGAACAGCAGCAGAGAGGCGCAGGTGCCGGTGTGAGCCCCACTTAACCCGCCTAGATCCGATGAAATAGGATATCAAGGGTATAATTCATTAAAACTAAGCGGCTTTTGAAAAGAAACCCGATGTATAAATGTAGAACGCATATTATTCCGTAAATGTGTGTTCACATTGTTCACTCTATGTTATCGGTGTAACTTTAACGATATAATATAACTTTAAATTAAAATTAAGCAAACGTTTTTCGCCCATGATCATCATTTAGTTGCGCGGTCAGTAACCTGGCGCCACCAACAAGGCGAAACTTCTACACGGATTTCGCGGCTCAAAAGTGCGACGCCGGCTGATGTAGTAAACAAGATTCCGGCCAAATGCGTGATCATGCCACTGCAGCCCGGCACGCCGCTGCTTTACCGCGGGAGGGGGCCGGGCGGCCGGGGACTCGCTGTTTGCTGAGGACGGCTATGGAGACCCTTTAAATTCACAATGACAGCGATGATTCTATACATGTGGGTCTTCTAGTGAGTTAAATATATTTAAAAATATACGTTAAAACGTTATTTTGCACACCGAAGTTCTCCAGATAGTTGAAATAATTTGCGATGCTTTACGCCTTTTCTGAAACAAACACAGACAGAGCGAGAGAGTGAGTACTGTGGAAGAGTTGTAAGCAGTCAAAGGAAATGTTGAAAGCTATTTATCTGTGTAGTAGGATAAGTGCATAATTGCTCGCAACAAAAAGAAATCGTTACCATTACAACATATGAAAATTAAGAATAACAAAATAAAAACTATTATTGTAAAGTTATTGTTTTCTAGTTGGACCGCTAGGTGAACACCAGTTCACAAAACTGTCCAGAAGGACACTTTAGTTATTCCATTTATTTGTTAAAAATTCAGATTTTTTTTTTAATAAATATAAAATCGTGTTTCCCCTTTGTGGGGACCGGAAACATCCCCACAACGTCAAAAACAGTTTTTTGTATCATATTGTTGGTAAATTTCATCCCCACAATATCATATATGTATAACAGACATACACATCAGTATAAATCAGTAGGGGGTGGTGAATGAATCCAAAAGAAATATTAGGACGTACACGTCTTCCCTACCCCCAACCCTAGGTTCGTACGCCCATGCAAACACATACTGTTTACACTCATACAAACCGACGGGCTCTCTCTCTCTCACACACACACACGGACACGTCACACGTCTCCTCCCATAAGCAGCGCGACCCCTTTCTGCTGGGTAGCCGCTTCTGACCGCGGCCCCACTGTGCGAAATGGACGAAGTTTGTTCATGTCCGGAATGATGGAGGTGAGTGTTTCCCTGACGGCCGCTTCTCGCCGCAGTCGCTCCCGGCGCTGACCGGCTCGCTGCGCCCAGTAAGCCGGCATGACGCTGGACGTCTGACAGCCGCGGCTACCGACCAAGATTAAGTTTTCAAAACTCTAATTTACTGCACTTTTTAAAATAAATAGCATTCAAAAATTAAACGGCTTCAGCGTAGCGCCGTTGACCAACATCTAGTTTAAACGTAAAAGACTAAACTGAACCGTATCTTAATATTTTAGGTTCACTTCTTAATGTACCAAATACGTCTATATACAGACAGCGTTTCTTATGTGCTATTCGTCCATTTCTTCGTATATACATTACTTGGATGACCAAAATAAATGAGTTCGCAGCCAGTTCAAACTCCCGTTTGTCTTTCCGTTAAACGCGGTTAAGCAGCCCTGCATACATGCGCCTGTCCTCAGCCAAGCAGGAAGCAGTGAAGGGGGGATATGGAAAAACTCCTCCTGATGTCTTCTTCATGCTAACCTATGAAGTCTACAAAATTGAGACATCAACGCTGTTCCGGTCTCCGCACACTTAGCTGATTGTCAACTTCTTGCAACGTGTGTATTAGATCAATATTGTATTAATATGACATCCTATATGTAAGGAAGAGTCATCGCATCAACACAAACGTGCAGATCGCATTTTTGCGTGCGGTTGACTTAAACACACGCCTTTCACGAACAATTTCAGCCACATTATATCGCCTTTCATTTAGGTTGCCCTCTTCTTGTGTTTGCTTGTCAATGACAGCCCCGTTCCTACAGGTACCAGCCTTTCCCATTTCAGCAAGACCTGGGAATATTCCTCCACTAATGCTGTGCGTAAGCTTATCTGCAAAAGGGGGAAATGTAAATGAAATACAATGCGTACCGAGTGGCGTAATCTTGTTTAAATATTTGAACCGCCTTCGAAATATTCCTGTACATATTATATATTTTTATTGATGCGTGTTTTTGCCTGGCTTGTCTCTGGCCTTTAACTTTTCCGTCGTGCACCAGGTGGCTGCGTTTCTGCCAACGTGTCCCCCAGCGACACTTAACATCTCCGGAGATATTTAGGCTAACTGCTAATTTAAATCCGTGTTTCCCGATTAATCGTTCGAACGGGATTACTCTGATTAATATAAATGATGTATCAAATGATAAAATCCGCAATAATAATAAAAGACATCGACCTAACGGTTCATTTATTTGCTGTGGAACAAAAGTGACGTTTCAAGTCTCCTTTCTAGATAACTAAGGATCACACAAAATTCCCCTGCCCCGCCCCCCCATTGAAAACGTTAATCCAGGGGGAGTCTGCCCTCTTCCCCCTCCAGATCCCTACGTGCTGATTGGTCACAACTGGCCCACTGTAAAAGAAGCAAATATTTATGTGTCTACCTGGATTTCCAGTGATCCCCATTTGTCAGCAGACGCCGCTCCCTGCGTGACGTCATTGCTCAGATGACTGATTCTGCAAAATAAAAGTGCTGTTCTTTTGCAGTCCAAGGAGATGGGAGACAAGGTGGAGACCCCCGTGGACGGCACCCTGGAAGAGGAGGAGCAGCACAGTAATGGAGCAGCGCAGGTGGAACGGCGTGGCCAGTGGGCGGCGCCGGATGGCGGCTGGGGCTGGGTGGTCCTGGGGGCCACCGTCCTGGTTTTGGCCCTGACACTGGCCTTCCCTTCCTGCCTGGGCATCTTCTATACCGACCTGCAGATGGCGTTCCATGCCAGCAACAGCGAGACGTCATGGGTTCCCTCCATCATGACGGCCGTGTTGCATGCGGGAGGTATGTGGGGGTGTTGGGTGGCCTGACGCAGTGATCCAGAAGGCACTGAAAGGTGGGTCGAAACCCTGCAAGCACTAGGACCCTGACAGGGAATGGGCTCCCCATCAGTGACAGGCCATATGTGTCAGCTATAAGGACAGAGCTGGATGGGGTTTCCACTTCAAGTGCATGGTGATGAACATCAGCTGAGACTTAGATGATGAATTTTCTTATTATAACCAGGCACAGGTTCTGAAAGAATAGTGTTAAGAGGTGCAGAATGACAACCTGTAAGACAAGCAGCTCCGGATAGGGGCACTCAAGCCAGTGGGGCGTCATGGGAAGGACAGACATGGTAGATGGAAAGTACTGTGGAAGAGCAGACCTGGATTAGCGCATAAGGCCGAAGTGTGACTGCTCTTCTTACCCCATAAGGCTGAGGTGCGATTTGCTGCTTCCGTGGGCCCCAAGCGGCGCCTCTGATTGGCTTGCGATAAGTAACATCAACTGTAGTGAGGAGGTCTGTACGCACGGAGGCGCTCGGCTGACGGTGCGGCATCACAGTCCCATTTGAGTGCTGCTACAGGATTGGACAGCAGCAGCAGCTTATTCCGTCATAATCCCTACATTCTGCATGTTTAAGTAGGAGATTAACTTTCCATTTTCCACATGCTAGGCTGCGTGAAGGCAGCCCCACCAGTATGGCCTCTGGCAGTCGCTCAGCAACCCATAATCAGCTCATGTCAGCCTCTGTTTCATTGAAAAATTAAGCAAAATAAATATCCAGCCGTCCTCAGCAGCAGCATTTGCTGTCGTGCTGGTGTCCCAGTGGTGGCACTGAATGTAGCGTGAAGGAACAGACAGACAAGGTATGGATGAAATGGGGGGGTTATTCTACATGCCCAGGGAAAGTGTTCACATAGGTGGAGAGCTGGTTAGAGGCACTATATCAGGGATGTCAAACTCCAGTCCTGGAGGGTCAGAGTCCTGCACATTTTCGTTTCCCCCTCATTTAACACACCTGATTCAACTCCTGTGCTAATTACCACACAGCTCTTGAGCTGAATCATTTGTGGTGGTACAGGGAAGGAGCTAAAATACACAGGGCCCCGGCCCCCCAGGACTGGAGTTTGACATCCCTGCAATGTATGGACAAAGGTACTGGGACACCTGGCCATTACACCCACAAGAACTTTTATAACGTTCCATTCTAAATCCATAGGCATCCATATGGAGCTGGTCCCCCCTTTGCAGCTATAACAGCTGCCACTCTTCTGGGGAGGCTTTCCACAGGATTATGGAGAGTGTCTGTGGGGATTTTTGCCCATTCATCCAAAAGAGCATGTATGAAATTGGGCACTGATGTTGGTCGTCACACCATTATCTGTCCTCCACCAGACTTTACAGTTGGCACGATGCAGTCAGGCAGGTAACATTCTCCTGGCATCCGCCAAACCCAGACTCAACCATCAGACTGCCAGATAGAGAATCT
Source organism: Brienomyrus brachyistius (assembly GCF_023856365.1). Taxonomy (NCBI): domain Eukaryota; kingdom Metazoa; phylum Chordata; class Actinopteri; order Osteoglossiformes; family Mormyridae; genus Brienomyrus; species Brienomyrus brachyistius. Next base: position 2,545,812 of record NC_064537.1, read on the forward strand.
TGGTTCATCACTCCACAAAACACGTTTCTACTGCTCCAGAGTCCAGTGACAGTATGCTTTACACCACTCCATCAGACACTTGGTGATGTGAGGCTTGCATGCAGCTGCTCGCCCATGGAAGCCCATAACGTTAAGCTCCCAGCGTACAGTTTTTGTGCTGAGGTTAATGCCAGAGGAAGTTTGGAACTCTGCAGTTATTGAGTAAACAGAGCGTTTAGTGACTACTATGCACCATGTGCTAGACAATGATTTGCAATCTTCATAAGGTAAAGTCTTGAGAGGTGGCAGCATCGTTTAGTGGGCAGTTTGTGCAAGACAATGTGAGTAAAATGAAAAAAGCGATGGACGGTTTGCGAGTTACTGTTCTCCACACTCGCTACAGCTTGTGATACACGAGGGACTATGAACACAGAAAAGTACAAGTGACCCTATTGCCAGTAGGAGAACAATTACGACTGCGTATCCTTGGTTGGAAGATATTCAAATAGAACTGCAAAAATGCTTCAAAACGCTTAAAAGAAGATGTACAAACCAGGTGGGAGGGACTTATACACTCACCTGCCACTTTATTAGGCACACCTGTCCAACTGCTCGTTGAAGCAAATTACTAATCAGCCAATCACATGGTGGCAACTCAATGCATTTAGGCATGTTGACATGGTCAAGACGAACCGGTGCAGTTCAAACCGAGCTTCAGAATGGGGAAGAAAGGTGATTTAAGTGCCTTTGAGCGTGGCATGGTTGTTGGTGCCAGATGGGCTGGTCTGAGTATTGCAGAAACTGCTGATCTTCTGGGATTGTCACGCAAAACCATCTCTAGGGTTTACAGAGAATGGTCCGAAAAAAGGGAAAACATCCAGTGAGCAGCAGTTCTGTGGGCGAAAATGCCTTGTTGATGCCAGTGGTCAGAGGAGAATGGCCAGAGTGGTTTGAGCTGATAGAAAGGCAACAGCAACTCAAATAACCACTTGTTACAGCCAAGGTATGCAGAAGAGCATCTCCGAACGCACAACACGTTGAACCTTGAGGCATATGGGCTACAGCAGCAGAAGACCACACCGGGTGCCACTCCTGTCAGCAAACAGGAAACTGACGCTACAATTCGCACAGGCTCACCGAACCTGGACAATAGAAGATTGGAAGAATGTTGCCTGGTCTGATGAGTCTCGATTTCTGCTGCGACATTCGGATGGTAGGGTCAGAATTTGGCTTCAACAACATGAAAGCATGGATCCATCCTGCCTTGTATCAACGGTTCAGGCTGGTGGTGGTGGTGTAATGGTGTAGGGGGCATTTTCTTGGCACACTTTGGGTCCCTTAGTACTAATTGATCATCGTTGCAACGCCACAGCCTACCTGAGTATTGTTATGTATGTATGTATGTATGTATGTATGTATGTACCTAACTGTGCTCAGTGTAACTTAACTGTGTTTCCCTACCGTTTATGGTTGCTGTGATATTGTTGCTTAAGTGCGGTCTGTGTTTAAGGAAGTTTAAGGACTGTGTTAAGAGAGCAACTTCACTCTGTTACTTTACACGGTCCTCTACTTCGTGGTTGAGTGTTAAGAGGTGTGTCCCGACGCATTTGTCCATATCGTGTAGGCGGAGGATTGCTCAGATAGATGGAGAAGTTGTGAGGTACAGCTTTTAGGTGTTTTATGTTGCAGTAAAATACCCCTAAAACGGCGGATGGGGAGACAACCGTACACACACACACACAGGTTTGTAATTATATCCTTGTGGGGACCCTCTATTAATTTCTTTGAGGGAAACTCTAATCCCAACATGACGACATAACCTCCACCCAGCCATAACCTTAACCATAAGTAACCAAACAGAATATGAGACTTTCGGCGAGTTTCGTTTTTTGATCACATTCATAGATCTTTGTGGGGACCTGAAAAATGGTCCCCACAACGTCAAAAGTAACAGGTTTTTATCACATTGTGGGGGACTTTTTTGCACTACAGGGCACGGTGAGAAGGTGCAAACTCCACATACAGAGAGCTGAGGCAGAGACTCAAACCCCAGTCCCAGAGGTGTGAGGCAGCAGCCCTGAACACTGCACTGCCATGCTGCCCCCATTCTGAAACCGCGTGTATTAATATGAAGTTGGCTATGTGATAGTGCTAAGTGGAAAATCACTAATCTCATTTGTACAGCCATCTCTGTATGCTTAACCCGTGTCAGTAATGGGTGTGATTTAATTTTCCAGTATCTCTAATTAATAGGGATGTCCACATACATTTGGCCATATACTTTCCTAGATTGGCTGACGTAGCCAATGCCATCCTGTCACCCGAGAGCTCAGTCACCTGAGGACGGATCATGGTGAAGCAGCATCTTTACCCGTGGTGTGTTTCTCTGGCTCCTGTGTTGGTGTTCAGATGTTTTCTGTGCTTTCTGTATGAAAACAGGCCCATTCTGCAGCGTGTTGGTGGAGCACTTTGGCTGCCGTGCCACGGTAATGCTGGGCGGGGTCCTCAGTGGCGTGGGCATGGTCGCCAGCTCCTTCACCAACACCATCGGCGAGCTCTACTTCACTGCGGGCTTCATCACAGGTCAGTGGTCAGCTGCAAGTAAAGCACAGCCACACAGCGCGCAAAGGACAGGGACGCAGCGCGCAAAGGACAGGGACGCAGCGCGCAAAGGACAGGGACGCAGCGCGCAAAGGACAGGGACGCAGCGCGCAAAGGACAGGGACGCAGCGCGCAAAGGACAGGGACACAGCGCACAAAGGACAGGGACAAATAGCCACAGAGGCAGTACATTGCTGATATAGTGAGGAAGTGGAATTTTAACAACAGTATGCGATACAGTGCAGTGGGCATAGGGTCACAGATCGACCGATCACAGACAGTCGCAGAGCCTCGCATCACAGACAGTCGCAGAGCCTCGCATCACAGACAGTCGCAGACCTTCCGTCCCCCTGTCCACACGCACTCTGTCTCTCCTTGCAGGCCTGGGCTTCTGCTTCAGCTTCCAGCCGGCCATCACCATCCTCCGCTACTACTTTGTGCGGCGCCGCGTCTTCGCCAACGCCGTCTCGTCCACGGGCACGGCCATCGGCCTGTCCATCCTGCCCTTCCTCTCCCACTTCCTACGTAACCAGCTGGGCTGGAGGGGCAGCTTCCTGGTGCTGGGGGGGCTCCTGCTCAACTGCTGTGTGTGCGGAGCCATCATGCGGCCTGTCAAGGGCCCCCCCCAGCCCGCCCCCAAGGTCCTCAGGACTCACGGCAAGGACCCCCTGCCGCCGAAGGGCAGGATGGGGCGGGCGAGGGCAGCGATGCTCGGCATGTTAAGCGCCGTGCGGCGGCACATGGCCTTTGACGTGTTCTGTAACAACCGGCGCTATCGTTACTACTCCATCGGGATCACGTGGGCCATGCTGGGCTTCGTGGTGCCCCTTGTGTACCTAGTGCCCTACGCTACCACCCATGGCATGGAGAAGGGCACCGTCGCCCTGCTGCTCACCATAATGGGCCTCATCAACATCGTAGCGCGGCCGCTGGCCGGCCTCCTTTTCCAGCGGCCCTGGTTCCAGGGCCGCCACGTGTACGTGTTCTCCGTGGCATTACTAATCAATGGGCTGAGCAACAGCATCTGCGGTATGGCGGCCAGCTTCCCGGTGCTGCTGGCCTACGCCCTGGCCTTCGGCCTCACCATGAGCGTGGTGGGATCGCTGCTCTTCACCGTGCTCATGGGCATCGTAGAGGCCAGCCGCTTCCCTGCCGCCCTTGGCCTCCTGTCTGTCATGGAGAGCGTCACCTTGCTGCTGGGACCGCCCCTCGCAGGTGGGTGGAGATTGGCATTTGAACTATAGAACTTTATTTAAACTGGTTCCACTTAGACATTAGCTTATGTGCACACAGTACATTTACTCTACAATCTGTTACTCATTACTTTAGAGTGGCAGAATGTGCCTGTCAGTATTTTCAGGCAGATAGCTGTTAACAGTGGACAGGCCTGCGTACAGGGGTAACTGAGTGCTTTAGTTTGTCATTATTTGTGTAGGTGTAAACTTAGCTATGACAGGCACACACATGTTATATGACGTGGGCACACAATGTCTCCAACAGCCTCCCCCATGGTCCTTTGACTGTGTTTGAATATAATAGGGCGGGCCACCATTGTCAGGTGACAGGTCTTTTGTTCCACCCTATTCCTGAGATGTTTCACATGAGTATTCAAGGTTACAGAAATCGGGCTTTGGGAATCATGCCAAATCCTCAGGGTTTCCTAATGTCGTGCCCCTGTCCTGATGTTTCAGGCATCTTGGTGGACACCACAGACGAGTACATCCACGTGTTCTATGTGTGCAGCATCATTGTGGCTGTCTCTGCAATCTTCATCATGGTGTCGTTCTACTGGCTGAACCACACCGAGAGCAGGCTGGCCGCGGGGCCCCACAAGTCACTCCCCGAGCTCTCGCTTGACATAGCGGACTGTCAGGACGGCGGGGGGGTCCCATTGCAACGAGTGGAAGCCCCCTCTGGAGAGGTGGTCTGTGCTAACATCGCATGAGCCGGACTCAAGTGTGGTCATGAGAAGAGAGAGCCCCCCCAGACAGGCAGCTATGGAGAAAATACCCTGAGATATTTGCTCTACAGAGGTTTCTGTGAATCACACACACGCACACACACACGCACACACACACGCACACACACACGCACACACACACGCACACACACACGCACACAGTTCAAATCCAGCTTGGAACCGTCTGTCACCCAGATCTCCAGGAAGACCATGCCGTCCCCTCGGGAGCTGTTTGGTGAGTGTCTGGGGGGTGGAGGATTAGTGCCCAGCAGCCTCCCTGAGCTCTGCTTTCTGGTTGGCGTTAGGGGGCAATGATCAGGGGGGGTTGTGCTTCTTTCTGTAGTTTTATATTTTTGTGTAAACACTGGTCTGTGACCTCCTCACCTCAGAAACGGTTTCAGGGTGAAATCCACCCAACGTTCATGCGAGATCGGCCTGCAAAGTGCCTTGCGATATACTGGGTGCAGCCGACTCTCCCTGCCTCCCAGCAGAACCAAACCCTCGCATTCAGGCCAGAACACTCCAGCTCTCAGCTTCCTCTCAGGCCAACTCCAGTCCTCTATTATTACTGTATTATGTGTTAATTTTATAACACAGACTGACAGAGACAGCATCGGAAAACCGAACCGCTCTCAACCAATGAGATGAGAAGGAGCTTTGGAAAAATAGCAAAAAGCACCAAAACATGGCGGCATGGTGGTGCAGTGGTTAGGGGGGGGGCAGGGTGGTGCAGTGGTTAGGGTGGGGGGGCATGGTGGTGCAGTGGTTAGGGTGGGGGGCAGGGTGGTGCAGTGGTTAGCACTGTTGCCACACACCTCTGGGACCCGGGTTCGAGTCTCCGCCTGGGTCACATGTGTGTGGAGTTTGCATGTTCTCCCCATGTCGTCGTGGGGTTTCCTCCGGGTACTCCAGTTTCCCCCCACAGTCCAAAAACATGCTGAGGAGTTATTAAATTGTGTGAATGTGCCCTGTGATGGGCTGGCCCCCCCATCCTGGGATGTTCTCTGCCTTGTGCCCATAGCTCCAAACCCCCCATAACCCAGAAGGATAAGCGTTTTGGGAAACAGATGATATTGTTAAACAGTTCTTAAGCTTATCTCAGGTAAAGACAAAAACAACAGAAAACAGTCGGTGAGATTGTATCCCCAGTAAGGACAGCCTTTCTGTAATTGACAATGTGAAAAAAGACATTGAGGTTTGTTACGTTAAAGGCGTCGGGTCTGTTCATGTTTCAGGCCCCTGACCTCAGGTTGCACTTCTTTCAGAAAAATGTGCTTGTGTCAAATTAATCTATTTTTTTATTTGTGCTGTATTATCACTGCAGCGAGGCACGACATACACGGTATAACCTGTCTCCTTTGGGATCTTCCTCTAAAGTCTAAAAAGGTGAATTGTAGATTTCTGATTTAGTGTGCATGTGGAGAAGGAGCACGTAAGTCTCGGAGTGTATTTGTATTTAATCTTCAGTTCTATTTAATATGACAAACAGAGGGAAATTCATCTTAGAATAATTAGAATAAAGCTCAGTGTCGTAGCATGGGATAGGATGTCGATGTGTGTTTAAATCGGTGGTGCTCCAGCAATCTGGCCCCTGAGTGTGAGATGCCGCTGTGCCGGAATGTAATACAGTCCTGAGGTTCAGCTGGATGGTCCCTCAGCCCATGTCCGGGGGGGGGGGAGGGGGCATGGACAGGGATGCATGAAGCAAAATTCCCCATTCCTCATGGTTCCTGCACCCCTGCTCGTATGTGCATGTAGAGCCTGTGGATTCCCATAGAGCAGTGGATCTCAAACTCAATCCTCAGGCCCCACTGCCCTGCTTGTTTTCCACCTATTCCTGCCCCACACACTGCTGATTACCTGGATCAGGTGTGTTCAGTCAATCAGAAGCTGAAAGACAGCTGGGACTTGTGTGTAGGGCAGGTATAGCGGGAAAACAAGCAGGGCAGTGGGGCCTGAGGACCGACTTTGAGAACCACTGCCATAGCACCATGTGCTCTGATCATGTGACTGCCGTAGGACCATGTGCCCTGATCATGTGACTGCCATAGCACCATGTGCTCTGATCATGTGACTGCCCAACCGTCTGCATCAAGGTTTAGTACATTGAATACTGACCAGCTGATGTAACACCACAGTGATCTCTGCATTAAAGTTTTATCAGTTTATTCCATTACATCTGCTTCTTTCTTTCACCACAGTATAAGTATGTTTAATAATCTAAATGACAGTGTACTTGTTCTTTTGTAACTGAAGGTTTCTTCCATTTTTCCTGCATGACAAAGCAAACTTTCACGTAATTCTCTTCAGAAGCCGACGTCACAGAAATATGTCTCATACTGTATATCCATACCTGCAAAAGCCGCTTTAATATTAGGCCACTTAAAAAAATGGGTTTTTTTCCGAATTCCCGAATTTTTTTAATTATTTTATTTCGTTAAAATCGCATGGAAAATGCCCAAGAATGACGAACTTTGAATTTCCCGCGCATTCCACATCGACGTTTGATCCACATTGTGTAATCCTAGTCTTGGAATGGTTTCATGAACCTAAATTTGTCTCTACCTGAGATGGGCTGGTGCAAAGATTTAAATCTGGGGAAGTGATGTGGTACATGTTCTTAAGTACTTGTTTGTAGAGTTGCATTTCCTTGTTCAACCATTCAGGTTCCTGTATTTTGTAAATTCCTCGTGTTTTAACATGTTTTAATACACTTTCTTTCTAGATGTATATATTTTAAATGTTGGTTGTTCATTTAGAATGGGAATGACAAACAGAATATTGGTTTAAAATAGTATTTTTATATTCACGAATGAAACATCAGCATAAAGTAGCCAAATCCATAGTTGGGAAGGCATTTATGAGATACACAAGGAATTTACATTCTTGTATTTTCTTACATTTAATATATTTGAAACGCAACAAACGAAGAACTGAGGAGGCGTACTAAGTAGGTCTGCTCTCTTCGGTATGTATTTTCAAATATGTATTTTCTTACATATTTGAAAGTCCAAACAGTCAATCAAAATTTGTAAAAAAAAAATAAATAAAAAAATCCCGCCCGCCCTACCCACCCCCTCGAAAAAAAAGGACGAGAACCAATTTTTTTTTAAGTGGCCTTACTGAAAAGCTGACATACGTGACAGTGTCCCACAATATATTGACATTAATGTGAAACATATTAATACAATTTAGGATATTCTGTTTTTATTATTATATATTTTATTATTACTCATAGTCGTTTAAAATGTGGGGATAACTCCATAATTCAATTAATTGATTTTTCAGTTATTTTCATAACCTAAATTGAAACCTTTTATAACTTTACTGAAAAACACAGAAATACGACAACGAGAACTTAATTACTAGCTATTAATGGAGTACAAAGAAAGTAGAATCTTGTCATGATCAGTGGAGAACGGGTAATCGCTCTGGCAGGCGAGCGAGCAGGAAACAGGCGTACTTTGGAGTAACCGGGGATTTATTAAGGGATCAGGTACGGGAAACATCCACCGACTCACAAACATCAATGACGGACCACGGACACGGGCAAGACTTGGACTTAAATAGACAGGACTGATCAAAATAACTAGACACAGCTGGGTACGATCAGGGAAGCACACGTGGATAATCAGGGGGGCGTGGCACACACGAGGATCGTACGAGCCGGGTGTGACAGAATCTCATGCTATTATTTTTTTTGTTTGTTTTTATGAAACCGGGAGATCAAGCCAGTGTAATGGTACTTAACTGAGATATACTACATGAAGAATGATCTTTAGATTTTATCAAAAGGGAGATGCTGGAATGCAGGGGGAATGATGAAGTGGGGGCTTAGGAAGCCTTTTTGTGGGGCCACCTTATTCAACATATTTAAAAAAAAAAACAATGTCATTACATTTCAGAAACTGGCCAAAGACACAAAAGACCTGGAGAGAAAACATTGATCCCTGTGGGACACCTCCACTTCTGCAAAACTAAATAAACTCAGACTAGAATATAATACCATAGTACTGAAAGAAAGCTAAATACAGATTATTCTGGGTCAGGCAGATAGACCATGAAAATGGAGATGGGGTGGAGATCCTTAGGGCAAAGAAACAGCCCACTAAAGCATCAACATCTGTTCAGAATGAAGAAGGAATTAATTACAAATGGCCAGATATAAACACACCTTTTCTAAGAAGAATTTATCAACAACATTAAACGAATGAATGCACAGAGCAGGTTGATGTGAACCATTTTCCATCTCAGCAAAGGCCATATCAGGTCGGAGTAGAGGTTATATTAGAAGAAGATCAGGTGGCTTCTGATGAATCACAGTCATGGAGATATCCAGGGGAGGACGGGTCTCCCACTGAGCTTTTTAGAACTTTCCATGACATATAGTTCCACAGCTCCATGGAAAGTGGGTGTCTCTCAGGTAGCACGCAGACAGTAACTATCACACTAATACATCAGTGAGGTCATTATCCCTGATTCATGTGGAGGCAAAAATATTGACCAAGATCTTAATTAACAGACTGGAGAATTTTTATAATTTTTTTTTTTTTTTTTTTACCAAATTTTCTTCAGCGTGACCATTTTGCTTTATTAAGATGGTTTTTTCACTTTGAATTGTTTCTTTTTCTCAGATTGGGTTGCTGTTCTTCCAGTATCTCTCATGAACTGTTTTTTTTTATAATTTATTAATTTTTGTTTGTTAATGTAACATTAATTGTCCATCAAATTAACAAAGAAAACAAAATGCAATAAATGAACATTGCTGGGTAACACTGTGGTTTCACGTGGTAAGTCTGTTAACTAGAGTTACAATACAGTTCATGTGTGGGATAACATTAGCTGACAGGGTGGCAAACCTGCACTTCACACAGGCAGTTCTGCCTTCAGAACGAACTTGATTCTTCGTGGCATAGATTCAATAAGTGTTTAAAACATTCCTCAAAGACTTTAGTCCATGTTGACATGACAGCATCACAGTTTTTGCAGATCTGCTGGCTGTACTTTCGTGATGCAGTTCCCATCCACCCCATCCCGCAGCTGTTCTATTGGACTGAGATCTGGTGACTGAACTTAATGTCGTGTTCAAGAAACCAGCCTGAGATATGGGCTTTGTGACATGGTGTGTTAGCCTGCTGGGCGTAGACATTACAGTAGCTGGGTGCACTGTGGTCATAAATGTTAAATGGCATTTAACATTTAAATGATGCTCAGTTGGTACAAAGAGACCCAAAGTGTGCCAAGAAAATACCCCACACACCATTACATTACAAAATGTTGTTTACATTAAATTCTGATCCTACCACCTCAATGTCACATACCGAGATTCATCTGACGTGATGAATTATCTTCCATAGTCAAACTTTGGTGAGCTAGTGCCCACTTTACTGACAGCTATGGCACCCAGTGTGGTCTTCTGCTGCTCTTCAAGGTTCAACATGTTGTGTGGGATCAGAGATGCTCGTCTGCATACCTTGGTTATAACAAGTGTTTATTTGAGTTACAAGATATCGGCTGGAACCAGTACGGCTGTTCTTCTCTGACATCTGCCAACAACAGATCATTTTCACTCACTGGATGTTTTTTTACGCACTCTTTGTGAACCTTAGAGATCGTTGTGCATGAAAATCCCAGTAAAGGACGTTACTACTATAAGGACGTTAAAAATTCTGCTACTCGTGAAACAAAAAATAAAGTGCGAGTTTAAATAATAGACCATATAGACAGTGTATACAAAACTTAATAGATGGATGAATGGATGGACAAATAACCCCAAAGAAGTAGTTACCAGCTGTCAATTAGCCAATGAAAACGATTTTGGGGTTCACAGCTATAAGCGGGAGGCGCGTTCACAGCCAGAGCGTGGTTTACAGGAACTGGAAATTGCGTGTTACGTGCACGCACCTGCAGTACGTGAATGCGGGGGCGCGCAACTTAGAACTGGGAGTATCTGAATTTGCCCCCAAAGTCGGTTGTAACCGATTATGAAGTTACAGATCGATTCAGTTGAATCGCCACCTTAATAACTGATTCATCACGATGCATCTTTACGTCCTTCGTCTAAACCACTCCTACTTCCTTTGAAAATGAAAGCGAAACTGTCTCTCTGTACAGAGGTATGAACAGAAATAAAATCGGTAAGAGTAACATTTCTCTTGGCTTTTATCACATATAATTTTTAGTCTCACATAACACGCTATGAATAAGACAACCTGCTATATTTTCTGTTTATCGTTTTTCTAAAGATGCGCTGCTACCCGGCATTATTTCTGATTATCGAAAGACTAAATACCTTTTTATTCCGCATTATACGAACCAAAGCCGCATGGATGGTTAAGGTTACCTGAGCAAATAAATACCTTTAAGCATGCTTTGAAGCTTTGGCTATGTTTTAGTGATATTAGTGAACAATTTAATGTTATTGATGTTGGTTTAGCGACTGCAGGTGTAACGGGGCGGGATACATACAAGAACGTATTTTGCCACTCGAAAAGACTTTTCGAATTAATTTAATTTTGTAAAGCGTGTGATCTATTGATTTTACCATCACATATCAAACTAAAACGCCCGATATGGAGCTTCGTTATTGTTTAGGCATGAAGGTCGGTGCAACACTTAAATGTATTTTGCGTTATTCTTCTCATTAACACGCGCAATATTTTAAATAATAATTTATATAAAATTCAGTCCAGAAAATTCCAGCGAGTTTTAGTTTTCTTTTTTCTTTTTTAAAGGCCCATGAGGATGGTGGACAGCGACGTGGGAGCGTTTGCACTGGTCCTGTCCTGTGACCTCGCTCTCTGGGGGGCGCTGTGGAGCGGGGCGTGTCTGGTGGGGGTCCCGTGCTTCGTGGGGCCTGCTGGGCTGTGGACTTTCGGGTTGCTGCGGTGGTGCCTGCTGTACTGGGTATCCCGGGCGACTGCGGCGAGCGGCAGGGAGCGTCCCTGGCTGCAGCGTTGGGTGGCGACACACAGCCTGCTGAGGCCCGTGTTTGAGAGTGTCCGGAATGTTCTGCACCGCGGCGTCCCTGTCTCCCTGCCGCCGGGCCCCGCCGCCGCGGCCCTGCTCGTGCTGTCATCTGCCGGTGCCTGTCTCTTCTGGGAGCTCAGCTTCCCAGAGGAGAGGGCTGACCGCAGGGCGGCGAAGAAGAAGCACGAGGCCAAGGCACTGCTGATGAGGGTGATCCGCTACTCTCGAGCAGACGCCCCGCACCTGGCCGTAGCCTTTGTCTTCCTCATTCTGGCCGTCGCTGGTGAGTGCATCTCGCTGTGCTGGTGTCGCCCGCAGCTGGCCTCCTGTAAGCACAGTATAGAATAAACAAACGCCGTCACGTTCATCTTAAAGGCAATAATACACAACCCGTGGTAAAAAGTAGATACATTTTTGTTACAGTTAATATTTGGAGCAATTTAGAAAATGCTTTAAAAATGAGTTGCACAGTTTAAGATAAGTTTGAGTATCAAATGTATGAAATTCATGTGAGATTGCAAAAGGATTAAATTACAATTTTGGTTTGAAAATACAGTGTAGGCCGAAATAAGCGTGGGCTGCAGTGTACAATCTGCAGTGTACACCTTTCTGCATCTCCGCTGTTGGTTTTATTTGTATGAGGTTGGATTTGTAATGCAGGGCGGCATGGTGGTGCAGTGGTTAGGGTGAGGGGGGCGGCATGGTGGTGCAGTGGTTAGGGTGAGGGGGGCGGCATGGTGGTGCAGTGGTTAGGGTGAGGGGGGCAGCATGGTGGTGCAGTGGTTAGCACTGTTGCCTCACACCTCTGGGACCAGCGTTCGAGTCTCTGCCTGGGTCACATGTGTGTGGAGTTTGCATGTTCTCACCATGTCGTCGTGGGGTTTCCTCCGGGTACTCCGGTTTCCCCCCACAGTCCAAAAACATGCTGAGGCTAATTGGACTTACTAAATTGCCCATAGGAGTGCGTGTGTGAGTGAATGGTGTGTGAGTGTGTCTGCGATGGGCTGGCCCCCCATCCTGGGTTGTTCCCTGCCTCGTGCCCATTGCTTCCAGGATAGGCTCCAGTAGGATAAGCGGTTTGTAAGATGGATGGATTTGTAATGCTTGGAAACTGTTGTTATGATTTTGAAGTTACTGTAAAATAAGCTGGATAAAAAAAAATCATGAACACAGCACATACCAGAAGTGACTTTCAGCAGCCCAGAAAATTCCAGCGAGTTTTAAGCTGGTTATCCAGCCACTTGTCCATCCATGGTCCAGCTGCTTGCCCACTGCAGGTCGGTAGGGAATGTGGTGTCTGTGTCAGACTGCAGCGTTTCGTACACAAAGGATGAGGACATCTCACTTATATAATGACTTCCATCTTGCAAAATGTTTTGCATGTCCATTCACTTCATTTGGAATAAGTGTTTCATCCACTGCAACAGTAAGCCATTTCTACTTAGAATGTGCCCTCTAGTGGACTGTTAAGGATGCAGCCAGTGTGCAGTTACTGAAAGAGCCGTAAAAACTCCTGGCCCTCATTTCCGCAGGAGAGACTTTCGTTCCCTACGCCACTGGGAATGTGATTGACATCCTGAGCTCCCAGTATGAGTACAGCAGCTTCCTGTGGGCCATTGGTGTCTTTGGGCTCCTCTCAATGGGCAGGTGAGCTGGGGGGGTGGCCAGCCATGAGGGCGACAATACTGTACTCAGTATACAGTAGTATACTAGTATACTCGGTATACTGCAATCTATTATATCATACGGTTTATATCGCAGCATACTGTACTACAGTACTACTACTGGTCTACTTTACTACATTGTTTGAACTGCAGTATACTGCACTACAGTACTACTACAGGTCTATTTTATGATACCATTTATACTGCAGTATACTGCATTACTATAGAGCTGCAGGTGAATTTTTACTACATTGTTTGTTTTACTAGTTATGCATGGTCCCTTTGTTTTGTGTCCACGTATATTCCACAGCTCCTTTTGCGCTGGAGTCCGAGGTGGCATGTTCAAGTGGAGTCTGGCCCGGCTGAATAAGAGAGTCTGTCACATGCTGTTTGGCAGCTTAATGAAGCAGGACATCGGCTTTTTCGAGGAGACTGAGCCTGGTGAGGAAGGGGGTCAGAAAAAGAAAGCATGAGAGAGAGAGAGAAACGCGGCAGAGAGAGAAGGAAAGAGCAGACAGAGAGAGGGAGACGGACTGGGAGCATTGGAGCCCACAGTGCCATGAAGAAAACAACTTATTAAAGACAACCTCTTGCGTTTGTCTTTCCTGTCACCAGGGGACCTTTGTTCTCGTCTGGAATCTGACACCAACAGGATGAGTCTGTCTGTGGTCCTGAACATGAACGCTCTGGTCCGCAGTGTGGTGAAGACCGTTGGCATGCTGGCACTGATGCTGGGCATCTCATGGCAGCTCACCTTGCTCACCTGTGTGGAGATGCCCGTGCTCGCCCTGCTGCAGAACGCCTACAGCACCTACTGTCTGGTATGGAGAGTGCCATCTTATCTTCACGCATTCTGATGCACTGCGATCGCCTGCTGCTTCCAGTTTATGATGTCATCCAGGCTGTGATGTCATCTTCCTGGGACATACTAATGCTGACCATGTTGAGCAGTATCATCATCTTGGGAGACATTAAATCCAGTCCAAACCATCCCCCTGTATGGCATTCCCCCTGCCAGACAGGGCAATTGAATACACTGTTCTAGGACATAACAACTTAGTGCAATCCCCTGATGTCATTTGGTATCCAGATATACTGTGTGATGTCATCCCCATAACACCAACCCTAACTTAATTGGTTGTTTGCCAGACTCACTCTCAGCAGGTGCAGGACTGCAAGGCCAGAACGACGGCAGCTGCGGCCGCAGCCCTGGATGGAGTACGGATGGTGCGCAGCTGCGGTGGGGAAGCCACTGAAGTGAGGAGGTATGAGGAGACCCTGAGAGAGATGCATCGCATCCAGAACAGAAAGGGCGTCGTCAGCGCCGTACACCTCCTGCTGCGCAGGGTAGGATGTTCCCGCCTCACACCATTGCTTTGGTGGATGGCATTTGGCTGAAGACATGAGCTTTACCCACAATGCTCCTCTTTCCCCAGCTGGTCACCATCTTCGTGAAAGTGCTCATGCTGATTTATGGACGGCGGCTGATCCTGCTGGAGCAGCTGACTGGAGGAAGACTGCTGTCTTTCGTCATCTACCAAAAGAACATGCTGAGCAATGTGAAGGTGCTTCACGACCCTCTAGTGCTCCTCTTGGTGCATATTTCCAGAAGCTTCCTTCACCTAGATGGGCCTTTCTTAGGCTACAGTAACAATCACTCTCTCACTGATACCGCTGAACACATTGGAAGCAGCTACCTGTGTGATGCAATTTAATGCTCCGGCTTGGTTCCATTAATGTCACAACAGTCTTGGTCCCAGCTGTTCATCTACGGAAACTTTAAACTCTGAAAATTCTAAATCTGCAGCAGAGGTCCATAACATTTAATAGTGTCTGGCAGGTTAAAATAAACTAGCATGATTTTAGTCAGCGATGATGGTAGAGCTGGTTAAGTAAGTGAAAGCAGTGGTGAGCCAGGTTCTCAGATGAACGGGTGCGGACTGGTCATGTTGGCACGTCCCTGAACACACTGTCCCAGAACGTTGTGCACCCCCTCACCTGTGGGACACTTGCAGATGGTATGGGCACAAAACAGGGAAAATAAAAGATCCAACCCATCCCAACAATTACCTGTTGTATCTGCCGTGGCCCTTAACAGCAGCCTGAAGGCCAAAAACTGAGGGACTGTGAACAAGATTCTCCTACAAATCGGTTCACTACACACCTGTACAGTGTATGTTTGCATATGTGACTGATAGGACTTGAAACTTTAAACAGGAGCTGGTTACCGTGTGTGGAGCCATGCTGACCTCTGTGGGGGCTGCCGCCAAGGTGTTCAAGTACCTGGACAGGAAGCCGAGGCAGGAAGAGGCGGGACACCTGGAGCCCGTCAGCCTGGAGGGACGCGTGGACTTCAGGAATGTCACCTTCAGCTACCCGTCACAGCCAGACAAGCCTGTGCTTCGGGTGAGCTCTGGGGAAAGCTGTCAGCGGTTTGCCCAGCTGGCTGCACGATGAAGGTTATGGTAGAACTGAATGATGATTTTAGCTCAATTAGCTGACCTGGAGCACAAAATCCCACCAAAGGTCATAGGAAACCTGTAGTTATTCAAACTGGTGTCAGGGGGCAAGCTTGCTCCTTCTGTCTCTCCTTCTGTCTCTCCGTCTGTCTCTCTGTCTGTCTCTCTGTCTTATGGAGAGCAAGATGAGACAGGCCAGAAGACAATTTCTTAACGGGTGGATAAATTATCACTGTTCTACTATAGTGACCTTATTCCAAGAAAGCAATAGCTTGTAAGTCATCCTTCGGCCAATATGGCTGTTTCAGTATATTGAAGAATTTTCTCTAGTTTCGGGTTCAGTGTGGCATTAGTAATTTTCTGCTGATTTTAAGTATTTGAGGTAGCGATTGTCAAATGAAGCCTCATGAACCATTTGCTGTATTTTGTGAGCCCACTAGATGGTGCTGTTTTAGGGTGCTCTGTGCTCTCTGAAAGGGTAGTGTCCTTGTTTGAGCCTGAGACAGTATGTTAGCACCGTTGCTAAGTATGTGGTAAGCAGTGACGGACAAAATACCGCTTCATGAACCATTTGCTGTATTTTTACCCCACTAGGTGGTGCTCTCTTTTCAAAAAAGGATACAAAGCATGTGCCAGAAAGTAAACCAAGAGCACCATCTGGTGGGGTCAAAAAAAACACTGTAGATGGGTCATGAAGCATCATTTTGTCCATCATTAGTAGTAACCAAAACTTTGAGCCCTGCAGTTCTGGAGGACTCTGATGTACCCCAAGTGGTACTTAAGACATTTTAAATGATTTGGGTCTGGTGTTTACATTGTGCATATTGTGATGTTGACTGCCCGGTCTTGACCCTTTGGCATGTCTCTCTAGGGGCTGACCCTGACTTTGCAGCCTGGGAAGATGACCGCTCTGGTGGGGCCTTCTGGGGCTGGGAAGAGTTCCTGTATCTGCCTGTTGGAGAGGTTCTACGAACCTCAGAAAGGGGAAGTCCTGCTGGACGGAAGACCCCTGCACCACTACAGCCACCGGTATCTGCACAAGCAGGTGAGAGCCTGCCTATCTGTGCAAAAATATCTGTTGTGTGGAGCAGGTACTGGTGGCAAAAAGCAATGTGAATGGACACGCGCATATAGTGAAAGAAGCACCAAGCAAGGACTGGCTAAGGCCCCCGTCATGTCTATCTCCTAATCTGTCTTGGGGCAGGTGGTTCTAGTATCCCAGGATCCTCAGCTGTTCTCCAGCTCTGTGAGATGCAACATAGCTTATGGTCTTGAAGAATGCTCCCTTGAGAAGGTGAAGAAGGCAGCTGTGAAAGCCAGCGCCCACGATTTCATCAGCGATCTAGAGCATGGCTACGACTCAGGTAAACGTACCATCTGACACACGGACCTGCCCTGCGTGGATCCTAAGTCACTTGTGATGCGGGTCCTCCGTAATGCCTCTATGTGCCACAGACATCGGGAAAGGTGCCGAACAGCTGGCAGCTGGAGAGAGGCAGCGGCTCGCCATCGCCCGGGCACTGGTTCGAGAGCCACGGGTGATCATCCTAGATGAGGCCACCAGACATATGGATGCCAGCACACAGCATGCGGTATGCTCCCATGGACTGTTAGTGACACAAGTATGGCACTAGTGTACCCTAATCTTAGGGAGCAGGTGTGTGGATTTGAAAATAAACACTGGCTGGAAACACGCCTGCCAACCTGAGGGTTAGATTAACATGCATTTGGCCAGGTAGTCGTAAACTTCAGTGAAGATCTTGGTTCTAACAATACCTACACATTTCACAAGGGGGCGCTGAAGTGAATTTAAACATAAAACAGTATGCAAAATACAGCCAGCTGTATTCCCTCAGGTTTGTATTTTGGTGTCAGGGTTTATGCAGCAGATGTTCATGCAGGAGTTTTGAAATGTTTCATCCCTAACTGATGTTCCACCCCAGGTGCAGGATGTCCTGTCTGGATCCGTGGGCCAGACGGTTCTGGTAGTGGCCCACCACCTGCAGACTGTGCAGAAAGCTGACCACATTGTTTACCTGGAGGACGGGGTGGTGGTGGAGCAGGGAACGCACGCACAGCTGATGGCCCTTAGAGGGCGCTACTACAGGCAGAGAGAGAGGCTGTTTGATCTGCCCGTCGGTGCTGGAAACTGAGGCCAGCAAGTGGATTGCAGTTGATGGGGGCTACCACTAGGGGGCGTGTTGACACACATAATGTTAAATAATGTCATGGTGACTAAGTGGTTGGGACAGTTCCCTCACGCATCCAGGGTTGGGAGTTGAAATCGCACCTTCACTCTGTGTTTGTTACCACAGTATTACTGTTGGGTATTGATGTGCCTGTGTGTGTAGGCACTTTCACACTGCTGGAACTTTTTCCTGGAACCAGGGACTTTTGTTGTGTTCATACCACAGGAACTCAGCCTAATTGTAGTTCCTCAGAGGCAGTTCCAGAACCATTTTTTAGTACCTACTCTAGACTGTACTTCTGTTCAAACATGAACTACTGAGGAGGCTAACTGGCTGATTGGGTGACCACAAACACCGGCACTAACTTGGAAGTTAGAGATGTAGTGGAGGAAAAAACGAGCAGATGGAATTATTTTTGTATCCCATTTAAATTTAATGCATACTTTTTAATATATTTTCTGTTTGCGTCTTTATATTTCTGCCTTGGAAAATTTGATCGCTAACTAGTATACTTTTGTTTAACATCTCTAGTGTTGCTGGTGAAACTTGCCAGCGCTTATTAGTGCGATAACTTTACATCGTTTTTTATTCTGTGGGAAAACTGAATATGTTTTCACTCATTTCATTTTTATCATGGATATGGAAAATTATCTGCAGGTCCCGCAAGGGGGAAGCAGAGAGCCACTTAGACGATGGTTCAACTTTGCCAGAAAACCTCATGTATACTTATATGGGTGGCAATTTACAGGATAAACCTCAAAAGGTTTGTATTTTACTGTTTAAAAGGTAATTAAACCAACTTTAAAGTGATTTGCAGAGCCTGTGTTTAACTTTCAGCTGTGATTTATGTAACTGCCACTTGTCACCAATGAGGAGCAGATTTGGTACATCTCACACTGTCCACTCTTTTCCCTGTGTGTGTGTGTAAAAAAAAAACAAAAAAACAAATTTGCACTTTCAGATGGTATTCATAGCCTTATTGAGCTAGTATCGGAAAAATTAATTGCAGTCTCAAAGCACTTATGTAAGTCGCCCTGGCTAAGGGCGTCTGCCAAATACTGTAAATGTAAATGTCCACACACTCACGCGCATATGCACTTTCTGCGGATCTGAATCACTTCACCCTGAAAAAAGATCCTGTATCTGACAGCACCTGCGACGTATCACAATACAATGCACAGAAAAATAAGATGGCCGTTATTTACTGATTAGGCATTTATTGGAAAAGAAAGTCCCCCTCTTAAGAGGATAGTGTTCAATATACACAAAAGATGCGTACAAATCGATACTTTAAATCGTCAACCTTGCTCCCAGAGTCTGGAAATGTTTGCATGCTAATGTCCCATGCAGTGATTTGGAAGGTAAATCGCGCTCTCTTTTCTTTATTGCTTTGTATTTATTTATATTAGTTGAAATGTTGGTGTCATTACGCCGTGAAACCATGGAATTTTTTTCACGGATGAAATGATACAAGCATTGCCAAAGCAGGATAAATGGAAAACATATTGAAACTTCTCGAGTTTGTTTTTTGAAAAAGTTTTGTGTATGAAAGCGGCGCAATCTCGCTTTGAATGTTACAGATACTTCTATTACGGGTGGTATTTTTCCAATTAGCGCTTTAGGTGCCTGATTATTTTCCGCGTCTCCGCGCGGGTATGGGCGCGCCGACGCTTCCGCTGTCCGCGCGCATCCGCGTGCCCGGGGAGTTCCTGCGTAGGGTCCGCCGAGACTCTTGGTTTTGTCGGGTTACGCTTCAGCTTTGTGGGGCATTACTTTAATTTCAACGGTCCATTTAGAGTGTAATATAACCGTTAACCTCAGGGCGGCGATGACGGACGTCCTGAGAGGTGAAGGTAGTTACCAGCTGGGAAGTTTCGGCATTTCAGAAGTCCATGAAAAAAATGCCCTAATTTTAAAGAGATTAGGTGCAGAGGGTTATGTTTAGCTGTAAAGATGTGAGATACCTGTGCTGTTCAGCGCGCTTAAGCATGTATGCGTAAAACCCGTGCATATAAAAATATATTCATGAGTATTTCGAGTAAGTGTGTATGCGTGACCGTAGCAGAGGGACAATCCTTGCCCATTACGGGAGGGGGTCCTCTTCCCCGAGTCAGCGAATTTTACAGAGCGAGATCCCCCACGATTTTCCGGATTTCCCGCAAAACAAAATTATCATCTTTGATACAAATTTGCTCTTTCAAGAACGATATTTTTGTCGTGGGGTTAGGACCCCCCGACAGAAAGGCAGGTGTGCGCATGAATGTGATGATGTTCTGTGCTGTGTGCGCGTGAGTGTAACGATGTGCTGTGCTGCGTGCGCGTGAGTGTGATGATGTGCTGTGCTGCGTGCGCGTGAGTGTGGTGATGTGCTGTGTGCGCATGAATGTGATGATGTTCTGTGCTGTGTGCGCGTGAGTGTGATGATGTGCTGCGTGCGCGTGAGTGTGATGATGTGCTGTGTGCGCGTGAGTGTGATGACGTTCTGCTCTGTGTCCTTCTACCAGCCAGGATTTGTATGTTGTGTCGAGATGAGAATGAAGGGGCCATACAGCTGGGTGTAGCGGTTAGCGGTAGCATCCCTCCTCTGTGCTCGTCGCCGGTCACTCAGACACGTCCTCCCCCAAGTTCCCTGTGGAAGCACACAGACCGCAGGGACAAATCACTCTGCCGGTGCCCTGCTGCTTGGTGGAAAAGCAAAGGAGTGTTTGTGTGTATGTAGGAGTTTTGGAGGCAGGTCCTGCAGGGCTTCTATGCGCAGGCTTTCATCCTGCTAGCGCTCTTTAGCTCTGAAGTGGCCCATTACCCTAATGACGCCAATTTACATACCGAAAGTCAATTCGAAAGTGACGGCTTAACTAACCCTGATTGCCGCAATCACCGGTAAATTGTACTTCGACGTCGGCTATCAACTCTTACTTGGCAAGAAGTTTCTTAATCAGTCTGTGCACGCTGACATAGAAGCGGCAGCGTCTGCTTTGCAAGCTAAGTACGCTATAACTAACGTCGCCTTTTGATAGGTAGGCGATAATACTCCTTCCCTCGGTGAACGCATCGAATATCGCTATCAGAATAAAACCTTGCTATTGGATCAAAAAGAAAATCAGTTGTATCGCCCACTCCCACTGTGTAGTCAAAAGGCGGCTCTTGTATAGTGTAGGTTTTTGGGCGAAAGCGCAGTGCGTAGATACGTTGTAGGTGATAGGGTAGGACATACAACTGTTTTAATCTGAAAGCCTGCTCGCGGAAGGTTAGGCGTGCATCGTAAATTATCATGACGGTATAGCCCGTTTAAAGATTAGTAGTTATTCGTAGGATCAACGTGGAAATAAGTTTAAAGAAGCCCCTTACGACTAAGGTTTCTTCTCCGTCTGCCTATCATTTGCTTAGTAGATACTTTTAGTTTATCTGTTTTCTTTGAGCTATTCTTTTATGGAAACTGATATTTTCATGGAAAAGTTTAAAAATCCGTATCTTCCTTGCTATCTTCACCAATAGCAGGACCTTAACCAAATAGTTGTCTGCTGTCAGCCTGAGATGGAGGACCACTGTTTTGTGTGTGAGGTGAGATGCTGTCTCACATCCCAAACTGGAATGGACGCAGTCCCAGCCCCAAACCTCACTACCTCATCCAGAGGCAATCCCATACTCTTCCTGAATATAAGTATACAGTTTTAGTCCCAAAATACTGTCTTTTGGTCCAGACTCAAACTGGATATGTCCCACTACTACGTTCCAGCTATGTGGGTGTATATTAGGGTGGGGGGGGTGCATATCTGACTTGTTTTTGAGAGATACTGGTCTCTTCTTTGCTTCATGTCCAACTAAAATCCTGCAGAGATGCAAGACTAATTTCTAGCTTACTGGAAATATATTCTAAAATAGAATTTAATATTTTAATTTACTGATAAAATGTGTGTGTGTGTGTTTTATTGGGCAGAACCTGACAGCGCCTAAGTATGGAAGGCTTCTGTGCTGAAAACACAAGAAGGACCAGCTTTTGGGCAGCACTGTGGGTGAAGGTGGAAGGTGGTCTGTAGCAGCTGCTCCTACTGCCAGGCACGTTAGCAATGGAGATTTTGTTGAAACGTGTCTGTTTCATTTTGTGATGGTGGCCACTTTTTGGTCTGTTTTTGGTTTCCTGTCGAGGACTTTCTGTCTAACCTGTGCATTATAAATATATATACTGTCTTTTTTTTTTTATTCAGTCCGGTGGCCTGTACTACGAAGTGAGGTTACTGGCTTATCGGGGTAACTTGTCGGATTTAAGGTGCCACAGTTTAAATGGACTTCATGTTTGTTCATTTACATTTTGCGCAGGCTACCTTAAATCCGACAGGTTACCCCGGTAAGCCAGTAACCCCGCCTCATAGTACAAGCCCCTGGTCCCTCTATCAGTCAGAGGCGTGGAACAATTTTCAATAACAAAACAGCATTTCATGAACTTTAATGAATAAGGGAACGATAAATTTTGATACTAGACATCGATATACAACAAAAATGGGAACTTGTAATGCCTGCTGATTGTTCTTGACACACTGTAATGGAGGAAGGGAGGGATGATGAGGTGTGTGTGTGTGTGTGTGTGTGTGTGTGTGTGTGTGTGGGGGGGGGGGGGTTGGTGGTTCTGCGTTGTATTTCTGTACTTCAAACCACATTAAGCCTTATGTTAGCCATATTGGTTAATGAGGTGCATTACCGGCTTGGTATGGATTCACGTGCCGTTCAGTCTGCATCCAGACTTTGAGAACCTCTGCTCTAGTACCTGCCTGGTTCTCTATTGGTCGGTAAGCATGCTCTGACCTTCATTGGCCATTGACATTGGTGGTCTTGTGTTCACTTGGTCCCGCTCGCTTACTTGCTCAATGGCGCCCCCCCTTCTTGGCCTGTCTCGTCTTCACCCGGCAGCTGCTGAAGGCGGGGCTGTCCCGCACCTGTTTGCCCCTCTGATGGGAAGGCGAAACGCATGTGGCATCTGGGCGCTGCCGGCTGGTGTCCATCCACCTGGGGGTAGGGCAGAGAGAGGTCCTCAGAGTGGGGGTTGCTGTGATGTCCACAAAAATGTGACTAGGGCATCTCGATTGTGCAATATCACATGCGGCACCAGGCAAAAGTTTGGACACGCCAAGCCACTTACAGAGGACACTGCTGGTGTTGCATCACATGACCTTGCCACCTGACTTAGATACAGTAGAAATGGTTCTGGAGGAGTTTGACCAGATAGTGAAGGCAAGTGACCAATGACCACTCAGTATATATGTGAGATCTCCTTCAGGACTGCAGGAAGGGCATCCCGTGAGGCCTACTCATAAAACTGGCGTAGAAGAGAAAGTAGGAGCAGCCAGTTCCTGGAGAAGTTGGGGTTAAGGGCCTTGCTCAAGGGCCCAATGTTGGGATCACTTGCCCGACCACTGGCAACAAATTAATTTTGTCTAATGCTTTTACTGGTCAATGCATAATTCCATGTTATTTTATGGTTTTGATGTCTTTTTATATGGAAAAAGTATGAAATGTGCAAATAACACTTTCTGTGGGTAGGTGTGCCTGAACGTGGACTGGTACCGAGTTGTACCCATGTACTGTATTGTTCTGAGGTGTGTCTCCCAGTGTGTGACCCTCACTTGCGTAGTGGAGTTAGCTGGCAAGTGCAGCTCCAGGGGTTATTGGCTAGTGTGATGTTCTGGATGGTGCTGAACTCCAGGCTCCGTGGGAGGGTCCTTAGCTTGTTGTTTTCCAGGTGCAGCGACTTGAGGGCTGTTACTCCAGTGAAGGCACCTTCTGAAAACTGAGCAGGAGAGAAAAACCGAGTGAACCATAGCAAACCTCATCATGTTGCTCAACTCGCAAGGTCAGCAAGTCTTAAAAATGGACTTTTCATTCATGACCTGCATCCCTTAAAACTCTTCATCTACACTAATCTGTAACTGTCAGTTTTCCCCAGTGGGAAAAAATTGTGTAAACAGGTCTGCTGACTGTTGAATTTCTCAACCCCTTACAAAAGTCCTCCCTTCATTGGTATCCATCAGGGAAAATAGCCCCCAAAACAGGTCATAATTTTGCTGGGCAGTTACACTCACATTAAAGTCCCACTTAGGGTCTCCCGGTCTACAGTCTTAGATGGACCTCTTGTCCGACTTTATGCGCTTTTCTTAAAATGTTAAATCTCACACCTAACTGCAGAATCTGTTGATCTCCAGGGTGTCAGGTCTGCAGGAAGTTAGGGGCGGGGGGGGGGGAGGGAACAGCAGAGGAAGGTAGGGGAACAGGGGGCAGGTGGGCGGCCTCTTGTGCAAGTCCAAAATATTCGAGGGCACTAAAGGAAATTTCCACTGGTGAGGGCGGGTGGAGAGAGGAGGAGGGCCTGGTAATTTGAGGCAATGGAAGATGGATGCTTTCCAGCTCCAAGGGTTGTTTTTCTCGATCCTCGGTCTCAGATCCATCCCCTCGTCTGCCAGTGCTGCTGCAAAGGGACCGATTGTCCATTCACCTGAGCGATGGCACGCTAAAAATACTCTTCATGGGCTTTGGAACACCATGCCTCTGTTTACCTGTCTCATAACCCTGACCTGCGCACAGGGCACACAGTTTCTGTGGTAAGAAATGGAATGGGGGTGGGGGCTTTGAGAATATTGCATGTGTAATGATTCGTCAGGATATACCTGGAAATAAATAAACATGCCTAAAAATACCCACTTTTGACTGTAGAGGGGCTCCTTCTCCCGAGGCCTACTTCACTAGTGCTCCGTGCCTTCTCACGAGGGCATGGAGGCTGAGTTCCCTGCATTTTTATTCATTCTGTAGTTTTCCTACACCTTTTTAGAATGGAGAGGTTTAGGTAAGGTACAGCGCACCCCCATTGCTGGGTAGGACAGTTCAGACAGAGATGCTCTTACGGTGGACAGCTCTTAGATAGGACGGCTTGTACTATTCTCATGAAACAGCTCATGAACACGTCTTATAAAGGTTCTTTCTCCATGGTCTCCTGGTGGACACGGATCACCATTTTCTCACAGAACATACTGTACACCAATTTTACACAGGACAGTCCTCATGCTGGCCATACACTGCAAAGCTATCCTGTTCCAATGATTTTTGGCTTCAGATTTTGTTGTCACATGCTCAGAGGAACACAGGGGTGCCAGTGGAAGTCTTTACATACCATCTTCCATCTCTGCTTTTAATTAATTGACCTCAGCTCTTGGCTCAGTCTTTTGGCCTCAGCATAAGTAATTCTGGGCAGCCTGCCTAGACAGTTGTCCTGAATTGTGCCTGAATGAGCCCCAGATAGCCCAGCGGACGGACGCAGTCCCACAAAGGAATCCACCGAGAGGGTCAGCGGTCTAACCATTCAACCACAGGAATGTGAGGTGCTCTCTCCATGCATCTATGCAGCATCTGCGCCTGCAGTTTGATGGGGAGATCAGGAGATGATGTATCGCCTCCACCTAAAGGAGGCAAGGTCAGCTCCTTCACGGCACATCACTTGCTCTCTACTTCTGGAGAACATGTGGAAGTATAAAGTCTCTACCATGACAAGGAGGAGCAGCAGAGACGAAAGGTCATGGGATCTCTAGCTTACCATGTGCATCCTCCAAGGAAACGCCTGGTCTGCCTTTACGTCCAAGAATTCAGTTCGGGTCTTTTATAAACTAAAACTCAACAGCTTGGAGACTAACACACTAACACATCACCCCCAGCATAAATGCACTCCTCAGAGTTATGAATGTCCACATCATCGCATCACCCCTGACATCTGGGTGGGATAAGATGAATATGGAACGTCAACCCTGATCTGACACATTGCCGTGTAAAGACCCCGCCCAGTGTTTGCACCATGACATTTTGAGACTCCCTAATGACAGCACAATGAAAGCGGCTGCTTCATTTCGACCATCCTGCCCATGCCAGCATCACCATTTGCTTTCATCAGATAGCTTATCTCAGTCTAAGGTCCCGGCAGATGAACGTGCATTATAACAGTTTCATTTACTGCATATCACATGTGAGGGTGGCGCAGGGACTCATCTCTTCTCAGTTGTATTTGGTTGTATTGGCACCATATCTATTATGTATTGATTATGTTTTTAAGTGCAGTTGGTCTTTCCACGTTGTATACAAGAAATGAGCTATCAACACAGAATCCTGCACCTCTGGTGATGAAGAGGTCAAAGCCTGTTCCAGATCTAACTACCATTAGTTTTAGCATGAAATCCACTATTTATGCTCCAGAACCAGTCTGGGTTCAGATCTTGCCTTACCTCTGCTTTGAACTTACCTTCTCTAAGCCCATGTTATCCAAAAATAGCTTCTCCATGTAGCGACCAAAGCTCTGGAAAGCGTTGTCCGGGATAGTCTTCATGGGGTTCTTGGAGAACTTGAGTTCTTCCACCACACGCAGTTTGCTCATGGCTGCACTGGGATAGGTGGCCAGCTTGTTGCGGTCCAGATGCAGGATGGCTAGGTTCTCCACATCATCCAGTGAGCCAGGCTGCAGTGAGGTCATGTCGTTGCCACTCAGGTGCAGCCAGCGTAGGTCTTTGGCACCAGTGAATGTGCCTGCACGTAACTCCTGGACCCGATTATCATTGAGCTGAAGGATAAAGAGGTTGATCATGGGTGAAAAGATGCCGTTGGATAGGTCACTGATGTGGTTGCCATCTAGGTAGAGGTAGGTGAGCTCTGTCAGGTCCTCGAAGGCCCCTGGTTTGATGATGCTGATCTCATTGTTGGACAAGTAGAGGTAGATGAGCTTCTTGAGGCCCTTGAAAGCCTGGCCAGCAATCTCACGCAGCTGGCAGTGTTGCATGTGCAAGGAGACCAGGCCTTTGGCATCAGAGAAGGTGCCAGTGGGCAGGACACCCAGACTGTTGTGCTGTAGGTTGAGGAGCCGCGTGGCTGCTGACACACGCGGGGTCTTGGTCAGCCCCACATTCTCACAGATGACGTGCTGCAGGTCTCCATGGCAGTGGCACTGGCTCGGGCACTGGCTGGGTGCCCCCCATGCTGCAGGGCCAAGTCCCAGTGCACACATCACCACCAAGAAGTGGTCCACCCGCATGCTGTTGCTGCTTCTGTTCACCTGTCTGTGGTCCCTCTGTATCAGCAAACCCCCCCCAGGTAGGTACGGAGTTAAACACAGATTCCAAGAGGTTCTGTGAAGAAGAGAGAGAGGGAGATGCAGAAGAAGAAAGAGGGTGAGAGGGAGGACTCTGAGAGGTGGGCACTGAGAGAGAGAGTGTGATTCCAAGTAGAAGTAGAGGAATGCAAAAAAAAAAAAGAGCCCACGCTGGATTTGAAAGGAGGACGGCGCTAAACTGAACACAGCTCTATTTATAACATTTATTTGAGAAGAAAAAAAACTGCAAAAAGCAGCCAACACATTACGTGGAGAGGTCTGCAGGAGTGTCTCAGAGAGTTAACCCTGCACAGACCGGGCTCTTCCACCTGTACCAGCCTGTAGTTCAGGAGAAGTGGCCCATTACGTGGGATGTCATCAGAATGAGGCCGCAATGAGGATGTTTGTCCTCGTTGGTTATGCTTCCGGAAGGGGGGGGGGGGAGTGCTGATTGGACTCTGTACGGGAAAAAAAGTCCAACCTGGCAAAAAAATGTTAAAACTTGACAAGCCTCTGGAATTTCCTCAATACGACGTTCCCTTTAATGTGTTGAGTCTGGCACCCTGGACTCTGCCTTGCAGACATTTTTGTCGTTCCTCTGTCTGTGGCGAGAGAGACAGAATTTCTTCTATATGTATAAGTTTTTCTTGTGTTTAATCAGGTGCAGGTGCCTCTTCTTGAGGGCCAGAGGAGATGCTGCTTCTAGGTAAAAAATGTATGGATTTCTGTGCTAAAAACCATATATGCCACCTGCCACCAGCACAGGAGCTGTGGGCACCATGTGTTACTGTGCCTATGATCAGAAGGTTCCAGGTTCTAATCTCAGGCTCAGCAGAACGATGACGCCTTCAGACCCTTGGTCAATGCCCTTAACTCTAATTGCTCCAAGGACTGACTGACCGTGCTTTTTCAATTTATGCCTTGCTTTGGATAAAAATGTCTCTGGTTGGATGGAGTTAGTCTCAGATGCTTGATGTAGAAGTGAGAAGAAGCAGTCAGGCTGTAGTGTCCTGGTATAAACAGCCAGAGCACTAGGGGGCAGACAAAGTACAGAAAGGTGAAGGTGAAGAAGCTGGGAAAGCTCCAGTTGAAGGATAAATACCAGCAGGTCGATTTCACCTCTGAAGCATCGCAGCCACTGATGTATTTATGAGCCACGATCACAGCTCACAGGACAGCTGGAATCTTGTGCTTGCTCAACAAATTTGACATTTCAACGGGAATCTGTCTCTGGGTCCTACAGGTGAACATGCCCACTGTTCCAGACGTCTCATTCCATTGGATTTCGCACTTCACAGCCAAGCTGCCTTTTGCCTGATTAGTCTCTTGTGTTCAGCTCTTTTCACAGCCAGAGGAAAGATAATTTTCTCCAAGAAACAAGACGTGTGTTTGTCTGGTTCAGTTAGCACTATATCCTGGAGTGTTTTGGGATTTCCATATACAAAGTATTGTGGTGTATCGTACAAGTTGCTCTACTGACATACTCTCAGGCACGCTGTGGTTGTCCCTGCAATACTGATACTGTCCTGGACCTTGGACTCACACACCCTTTCCCAAGCCAGAAGGTCTATTTAGTGAAAAGAAAAGAGGGGCTGAGGACTGACAGGTAGATAAGGGGTCAGATCCCACTGTGAGACTGCCACCCAAAAGCCGAAAAAAATACACTTTCTGTGTAAGTCCGCTGATCTCCAGACCTGCTTCCCAGAGACTGAGCTGGCATTAGGCAGGAGGACAGGCTGGGGTGGCCTGGAGCTGTACGACTTCTCAGTTATGCATCAGATATTTCACCATCCTGATACCCAGCCATGCCTTCAAATGCTAATATACTGCTGCCCTCCATAAGATAGATTATGTTGGGTTACTTGTTTTGATACACAGATTCATGCCTCTTGGCAGTAAGGAAAGCTGTACCAAGGAGAAGGACGTAGACGCTTGCAGGGCCTAACTGGCCGCTGTTACCCCCCGTTCAGTTTCATTTAGGGACAAAAAAACATATTACAGCCTTGTAAAGTCTTTGTTTCTGCAGTCTGATGCAGATCCGTGCAGCAGCAGCAATTAGGATGCAGTTACCAGAAAGATGACGTCTTCGCCCCAAACCACAATGTTAACACTTTTAAGAGGCTTGATACTTCACTTCAGCAACTGGCTGCATCTGAGTTGTTTGTCCTCCTGAAGGATACTACAGTGAGCACGTAAACCAGTAACCATGCCAGAGTCTTTAACTGGTGCCCATTATGACTCTAACGGCATAACTACTCAAGGGTGAGAGCAATATAGGCACAAAAGTGGCACAGTGTCCAGAGAGATGGCAGAAGCGTACAAATGGGATCCTGGACAGCTGAGTGTGTCGTCTCACTTGATCCTTACAGGAATGTGACATTTCATAGGAAGAAGCAGGCAAGGTCCGGCGGATTGGGGACGTTAAGTCTTGTCAGTATGATGGCTTGGATTTAATCATCTGAAAGCTGTTATGTTAGATCTGTTAGCACAACACAGCACTGAATCCAGAACTAACATTCTGTATTTGTTATATGTTATAACTATGGATATTAATACTCTAACGTTTATTGTTAAACATCACAATCACTGCTCGAGATTCCATGGATTATCCTGCGGATTTCCCCCTTAGTTTCCAGGTGATTTTCATTTATATCTATCACATGGTACATTGGAATTCTCTCACTCCAGCTGCCTGTAATATTCACACTTAGGTCTGGATTACACATATATTTTTCTGTTTTTAATAAAATTGTGCCACATACTGTTAAGCTTTTGGCATGATTAAGGAGACCTACAAAGGCTAGGAACAGCTCATTTTTTCACTTTAGGGTTTGAGAAAATTAGATTAACGATGAGCATAAACATTTGGGGGGAAAAACAGCCGTAAAGACATTTTGTAAGCAAACTGTGCTTGTAATAAAAACTGAAGCCAGTTAACTCTCAGTCTTGGCAGAGTGTGAGTCTCAGGTTGTGTTTAGTATGAGTTTGAGGAGATTAAACTTCACATATCTTCCGGTCACTGCCCTTTGTCTGCTGTGAAGGGACAGTGGACAAACTGGGAAAAAGAAAAACTTTTTTGCAAAGCAGAGGATGAGAGCAAAACAAGGTGCCTGCCAGCAAAGTGGCTCCTAAGGTCAGCTTGATGAGTCATAACTAAGTTCTCGTCCAAATGGCCTCCTGTTTGTTTGTTTGTTGGACTCTATATGGACCCGCCCTTCAGTCTGGGAGAAAAAGGAGCGGGCGTGGGTGGCGGTGGGCCGGGAGGAAGAGGAGCGGGCTTGGGTGCCGATGGGCCGGGGGAGGAGCCAGACTCCCACCGTCTGCAGGGTAAGAATGTCTTGAATGCAGTGGGTCCACCCTAAGGAAGCAGGTGGTATGGTGGTTAAGTAACCACACTTAAAAGAACAGCTCCCTACTCTTGTAACCCTGCAGAAGGCTGGGGAATGTAGCCGGAATCACCCCAGCAGGTATGCAGATGTCTGAGCCAGGCTGGTCCCTCTGAGTAGGAACAACAGCCAGACAACACAAAAGGATCTCTGTTAGGGTACCCACAAATATTCAGCTGTTTGCCCAGACCTGGCCTGGTTTTTATATATACACTCTTTATTTAGCTCCTGAATAGGCTGTGATCTCGTAATAGTTACAGCCGTTCCTTCGGGGTCACAGGGAGTTCTGCTTTTCACCGTTTATCTGCTTCCGCTTGCTTTGCTGAAATTGGCAGTAGGACAATAAAAAAAGGTTTAAATTAACTAGGGAGCTGCTGCTCCAGCAGGAGGACGACACCGGAGAGCCACACTGACCCTGACAGCATGTAATATCAGCAGGGCTCTTCAGGCCAGAGTTTGTCTGCTTTTACCATGAGAACATAGTCACTGACCACTGGTACCAGTGACAGCTCACTGCATGGGCCCAGCTCCTCGCTGTAATTTCCCCATCCTCCATACCTCCATGGCCACGGGGAAATGTCCCACCCCGGCTGAGCCAGATCTGGGAGGGACTGCGGTGTGGAGCAAGAAATGCAGCCCCAGAGAGCCTGGCAAACCATCGGAGCAGCAGCGCTGTAAAGGTTATGATTCTCTGTGCAAGGGCCCACATCACAACACTGCAGACATTTCTGCACATTCCCCAGTGTGTCAATGCAAGTCAATTTGGATTTTTAAAGGGCTAAGAAAATATACTATTCTGTGATACTTGTTTTGGTTAATAGACCTGATTCATGCCTTTTGGCATCAGTGGCAGATATGACAGGTAAGTGTCCACTGACTGAGTGGAGCACGATCTGTTGATTTAGAGCCTCTGTTCGTAATAACATGCTACATACTGTAACACCACATATCATCAGACCCTGACAACCAAACCACACATTTAATGCTGCTAACGACAACAACAATATACTTTACGTGGACTGTCCATTCCCAGATACCATTCCAAAGCGCTATAGTGGCCAGAGACCAGAGGAACTGGCTCCCCCTAGTGGCACATCCGGATGGTGTAACAGCCATTCAATGGCTCACCTGAGTAAACAACACACTGGACATTTCCTGGAGCTCAGATATTGCAGTTATATTATTACATTTTATTAAATGACACCACATTGACTATATTCATTATAAGTAGAGAAATGACAATACTGACATCGACTGTGGTGTAAATCGGTACATCGCCGATGCATTTTTCAAAGAGGGCTTCACTTCTGTCAGTCTGTCCTTGTTTCTCAACGCTTAAAATGTCTTAGTTTCAACAAATCCTCTGTTGGTCCTGCCGTTTCCCCCCACATTCCATCCTGATAATTCTGTATATCCAACTGTTAGCCAATGCATAGATTTAAGGAATCGGATGCGATCACGATCCGCTGTCCGACGCCTCGGGTAACGGGATCCCCAGCGCGGTCTGGGTGTGACCCTGCAGCTGCTGCTTCGCCTCTTCCACCTGCTCTTGAGTGCAGCAGTCCTTCAGGAAGACGATGGCCAAATTTCGCAATCGAGGGCTCCGGGAAAGCGAGAAGCGCAGCATGCACTGCAGCACTGCGTCGCGGGAGGCGAGTGGGCGCGTATCGGCGGCAGCCAGGTTCATCAGCGTGCCAATGGCCGACAGCACAGTCTCTTCACGCCGGCTAGACAGGCAGCCCGTCACCAGCTCCACGCCCCCGCTCTGTACGATCTGGTCACAACAGTCGCGGTCCGCGCTGAGGTTGCACAAGCCTCCTGCAGGCCACGCAATAGAAGCAAAGAAACAGGCAGAAAATGAGTAAAATCAAGCATCGGAAACCCAAGGGCAAACCTCCTGGCACATGCAAAAGGTACTGCACAAACCCGTATTTCAAACACGGGGAGGTTAATGACATTTGGACATGATAATCAATGGCTGTCCCAGTAACGACAACCGCTATAGCTGGATCCTCACGCACCAATGCCGAACTCCACCAGGTTGTCACTCTCCTCCGTCAGCATGTCAAGAAAAAGTTCGGTCACTTGCAGCCTCCTGAGATCCTCCACGTTCCTTGGATCATATGAGAAATTGGCCAGGTTCGCTAGAACCTGTTCTTTGGCTTCTATAAAGGAGTCAGAGGAAAGTGATTTATTAGAAATATACCAGTAAACAATGAACGCACTCACTGACGTCAGGCACAGAACGATGGTCTTATACCAAGTAACTTTAACCATTAAATATCAGTTTTGCGTGCGCCGCCACCATCATTCTCGAAGCAGAATTTAAATTTTAAAACCAAAAAGTCACGGTGACGCACCGTCACTATCGGTGTCCTGGAACTCGGTGACCAGCGCCTGCAGGTATTCAGAGCGATCCGACGCCGAGTAACGGCGCCGTCGCGACATTATTTGGGTTGGCTTTAGTCTGACATACAGGAAGTCAGCTTGTGCTCATTCTATGTTACCATTAACTAACTGCTGAATTACGGCTTAAAGAACTGAACCGCACGGCACCAACATAGCCAGAGGCCGATGTTTTCGCTCCATTGGTCCGTCTTGGAAACTCGTCCCTACTGCGACAAAATAAAATACATTCAGGATCCGGTTTTACTCCGTTCTTTCTGAGTTCCTTTTACACACTCCCCGTTAATATTCAGAATTATCGCGTTAATTTTAATATTTTCAGAATTAAAAAAAAAAATGTCTACGTTGTTAAATTATTCATATCTGTCTTACGTCTAATTGCGGAAATGTATTTTACGGATTCATCCAAGATTATATAAAGTCATCATCATAAAAGTATTAGGCGAATTATTGCATTGCTTTGCAGACTTCATGTTATTCTTTTTTACCGCATACTAACCTGTTATCTATTAAAACATACGACATACGTTTTATCATTAATATGAGTATTACTTATTGCAACATTTGTTTTAGTTTAAGTGAAAAAAAATAGCGGGTGTTAAATGGAAATGAGCATGAGTTCCGGGGAACGTGTTCTTGTGACGCCGGAAGTGAAATAAAATCACACCGTTCTCGCTGCAGCAGGTACGTTACTGCGTGGGGTCAGTGCTCTTGTGCGTACGTGACCTAAGGAGTGTACACTTCGGACAAGCTAAGTAATGCACATTTTTACATTTCATTTCAGGTGTGTAGTGATCCGCCATGACTCAGCATAAATTGTCCACCAGAAAGAGATTAAACAAACCGATTCTTTTTGGAACGCTACTCCTCGGACTGGCTGCTGTGTTCGTCAATAGGTGAGAAATGACCGTGCAGGATAACGGGCGCCTCACTGCAGGGTACGGTCTACATCTCGCTTTCGAAAAAGTTTTTGGCTGGAACAGGGGCGGACTAACTTCTCTGGGGGGCCCAGGCTGACATAAAATTGGCCAGTCGAAGTCATTTTGGAGCCGAAAGAGAAACGACGAGGTATTAAGGAACGTCAATAACATGCTAATCGAAGAACGGGGTGCCAGCTGTAAAACTTATCGATCAGGATGGGCGCGGGGGCTTTGTCAATAAAATTCACCGAGCGCCGGCGGATTGACCGACCAAATTTAAAATATATTATGGATTATAATAGTTATACAAATTGTTTGGAGTACGCATCTGATCTGTGTTTTGTGTTACAAAAAAATCTAGATAAGCAGGGAGTCCCTTTTAGAGTGGGGGGCCAAGGTTGTTACCCCCCGAAGCGTTTTTCAGGGTTGAGCATGTGAACAAGCACGAGATTTGAACCAATGACCTTCCGATGACAGGGACAGATGCCTAACCCACTGAGGCCCTGAAAGGGTACCCCACCCTCCCTGTCGGGGAATCCCGGCCCCCCTGAGAAATACTCATTACTGATCGAATAAGGAGATGGCTAGAAGAAACTCTCACATAGCATTCTGAAAGGACATTTTTTATTTAGGAGTCTGATTCTTCAATTTATTATATATTTGTACAGTGACCATTACGTGAAAATATTTATTTAAAAAAAGTTATATGGGAAGTACAAGGGTGCCAGTAAAACACACTGTTGCACATGTTTACCCTCCATCAGACACGCGTTCTTCTCAGACGTGGCAGAGATCCGAGCTCAGGATCAGGCTCGGAACGAGGCTAAGCGGCTGGAGATTCTCAAAAGGAGGGAGAGACAGATGGATGAGCTGGCTGAGAAAAAGCATCAGACAGGCAGGTGAGGGCGATTGTCCCGCAGGGGCACAGTGGGACTGGGTACCTACCGCCTGTCACCCCGCAGGGGGATGAGAGTGAAACCGACGACCGTGGAGATCCATCAACTGAGGAGGACGTCGCGACAGAACATCGTGCGACTGCTGTGAAAAGGACAATGATGGTGAAGAATAAATCCAAAGGGAATCCGAGTTTAACTGAATATCCGTGCCACGTGTATTAATCGGTGTTGCCTAATTATCAATGTCAAATGAAGAAATACGCGTTTTTGGAAAAAAGTTTGAATAAATTGAGACACCTCTATAAAAGAAAGCATGCGTGCGCTCTTATGATTCGGTAACCAAGACAGCCCTGTTCCCAAGTTATTTGTTCGTATAAGACTACTCCATTCTTTTATCGGGTTGCTTTTCCTTTAGACTTGTATTGGAATACTGCTGAAAAAAAATTGGTTTGTCGAGTTTCCATGGGAATTTACCCGTATGCTTCATTTGCCGCTTGCTTACGTTAAGTCAGTGTTAAAGGAAGCAGCCGCTAGAGGGCAGCATTGGCTACATCTACTGCGGACACGCAGGATACGGTATCAACAGGTGGCGAACAAGTGTATGAAACTGCTTCGTGGTTCATTGTCTCCAGAGAAGTGGCCATTTAAACGTGTGAATTCGGCCTACAACAGACATGTGGAAACCATGGCGACATATCAGACACCAGAATGACATCCTTTGGTTTTTAAATACAGTATTTTATTAACTTTTGAGCTTTACAGTTCCATTTCAATACATGCAGAGTCTAATATAAATAATCCCATTACTGCTAAGGCTGTATTTTACACGTGTGTTTGCATTTATGCACATGCATACATGTGCACACTCACGCACACACACAGTTATCAGACATCATATAAGCAGAGCGATAGATAGTACAGCATGTAACTCATCAACAGTGACTGGTCAGAACGAAACGAGGCGTCATGCAAGGCCCAGAAACCTGTTACAGGCAAATCATTCAGTGGCAGAAATGAGTGAAACTCACCCAGTGCTAGACCACAGCTGAAGGCACATGAAGACAAATGAAACTGGGAGGTGAAGGAGTCAAAGGTGACATTAATAAAAGAGCCCAGAGTGACGGCCTTTACATTACGGTGAATTCGCTTATAGGGTCACACTCCCAGCATCTTTGGTCTGAACAGGCAGATCCGCTATCTGGACAGTCTCCATCGCGAAAGCGACGAATACCAGAGACGCACAGAACCACAAAACTGAGAACATCTGTGGAGCAGGATAGTGGGGGGCAGCCACACTCTGGACAGGCTTCTCCTGTGGGCCCTGTGAGGCCGGAGATCCGCCCCCACCCTTGTGGACAGTGGTACATAAGATACGTCTTATTGAGGCTCACCCCTAATTTCATACCACCATGATGTAAAGCCATACAGAATAAGGCAGCCCCCACCCCCCCACCACGCAGTGGTAAACCAAACAGAAAGAGAAACTGCGTGGAACAAAAGTGCAGTTTACAGCGCAAACCAGAAACAGAGTGTGCGCGAGAACGTTAGTGTGGTCTACATACACATAGTGTACACACATGCAATCCCGTGTGGGGGGGCCCAGGGACGAGTACGGCGTGGGGGGAGAGGAGCCCCCGCTTCAGGTCTCCATCTCCTGAACTGCGCTTGTCCCGTGAGGTGCTGTGGTATCTTGGGGGGGGGTGCTCCATTACGCGCTGAGAGGCAGCAGGCCGGGGGGCGACGCTGAGTGGGGTGCCGCTTTCATGGCTGCCAGGGGGCCGGCTTCCAGTCTGTTCATTGGCCTGCACAGCACAGCATGGGGGGGGGGGGGGGGGGTTACAGTACAGACTCCTCTTGCCTAAATGAAGCTCAGCACACTTTACATTCAGACACTAGAGGCAAACAGGCTCTTAAGCGACCAAGAAACACTTGCATGATCGAGCTAAAGGAGGCTGCTCATGTGCGGGCGCTGCTCATGTGCGGGCGCTGCTCATGTGCGGGCGCTGCTCATGTGCGGGCGCTGCTCATGTGCGGGCGCTGCTCATGTGCGGGCGCTGCACCTCGACACACTGTCAAGGGGCTTTCAACCCACCGCCTCTACACGCCACCAACAGGCCTCAGCATGTTGCCTCGACACGCTGCTGACAGGCCTCGGAGCTCCGCCTCGATGCTGCCAATGACGCCATGACGCACCACCAATGGGCCGCTACACACCACTGATGCACATACGCAGTGGAGCCTCCATGCATTCCCAGCCCTGTCCCGGTCCCCGCTGACCCAGCCTACTTCATACTGACATCGTTCCTCAAGATTAAGTTGCACCCTTAACTGCTTTGGGGATGAAGCTCCTGCATGGAGGATCTCCAATGGTTCCAACGGCTCGCTGTGGATCAGCATCCCCCCCCCCAGTCACCCCCAGTCACCCCCAGCCTGTCCGGCTTCTCTGGGAGGGGTACCAGGCCTTTTCAGGTGGGTTTTTACGGAGAGCTCCTAATGAATGGGCAGGCTGGACTCCATAACCACACCAGAATGAGGCAGATCTGTCATCCAAATCGCTAGCCTAGTACTGATACTGTAGGTCTGATCATTTAAGACCTTGGCTGTGTTCGAATTCAGGGGCAGCATCCTTTCAAGGCTATTATCAAAGACCATCTGCATCACAGCGGTGCAACCATGTTGTCCCATTTCCAAGGCTCCTTCAAATGCGGTCAAAAAGTGTACTTTTGCTAGGTCGTGAAGGATGCACCCATTGGATCTTTTGCAGCAAAATATATCCCAAGATTCTTTGCAGAGGTAAAGTGGGTGTGTCCAGGCTAAGCCGATGGAAGTGACGCTTTGTGACTAAAGGTCGGGAACAGCGTATGACGCAAATAGGAAATTATCCATAGGCCAGACCATACTATTTGACAACGCTTTCTGGTCGACCATTGAAGTACGCGGCCTACAAAGGGTGCCCCTTTGCAGACCACCTCCTTTGAGGAACGCGGCCTACAAAGGGTGCCCCTTTGCAGACCACCTCCTTTGAGGAACGCGGCCTACAAAGGGTGCCCCTTTGCAGACCACCTCCTTTGAGGAACGCGGCCTACAAAGGGTGCCCCTTTGCAGACCACCTCCATTGAAGTACGCGGCCTACAAAGGGTGCCCCTTTGCAGACCACCTCCTTTGAAGAACGCGGCCTACAAAGGGTGCCCCTTTGCAGACCACCTCCTTTGAGGAACGCGGCCTACAAAGGGTGCCCCTTTGCAGACCACCTCCTTTGAGGAACGCGGCCTACAAAGGGTGCCCCTTTGCAGACCACCTCCTTTGAGGAACGCGGCCTACAAAGGGTGCCCCTTTGCAGACCACCTCCTTTGAGGAACGCGGCCTACAAAGGGTGCCCCTTTGCAGACCACCTCCTTTGAGGAACGCGGCCTACAAAGGGTGCCCCTTTGCAGACCACCTCCTTTGAGGAACGCGGCCTACAAAGGGTGCCCCTTTGCAGACCACCTCCTTTGAAGAACGCGGCCTACAAAGGGTGCCCCTTTGCAGACCACCTCCTTTGAAGAACGCGGCCTACAAAGGGTGCCCCTTTGCAGACCACCTCCTTTGAAGAACGCGGCCTACAAAGGGTGCCCCTTTGCAGACCACCTCCATTGAAGTACGCTGCCTACAAAGGGTGCCCCTTTGCAGACCACCTCCTTTGAAGAACGCGGCCTACAAAGGGTGCCCCTTTGCAGACCACCTCCTTTGAGGAACGCGGCCTACAAAGGGTGCCCCTTTGCAGACCACCTCCTTTGAGGAACGCGGCCTACAAAGGGTGCCCCTTTGCAGACCACCTCCTTTGAGGAACGCGGCCTACAAGGGGTGCCCCTTTGCAGCCCACCTCCTTTGAGGAACGCAGCCTACAAGGGGTGCCCCTTTGCAGCCCACCTCCTTTGAAGAACGCAGCCTACAAAGGGTGCTCATTTACAGACCACCTCCTTTGAAGAACGCAGCCTACAAAGGGTGCTCCTTTACAGACCACCTCCTTTGAAGGATGCAGCCCCTGAATTCAGACACGCCATTCTGCTGGGATGAGGCCCCGCAGCGTCCGTCCACACCATGCAGCTGTCCCTGGGGTGACATGATTCAGGCAGCAGACAGACCCTCTCCCAGAGCAGTGTTAGGTAGCTTAGATATGCTCAACCACCTAGGCCATTAGTACAGATTACATCTACCCTAAAGCCTGCGAAACCCAGCTGTACTCGGCATGCACGGATGGCGCTGGTGGTGGAGTTACCAAGAACAAGTGCTGGAAAAAAGACCTTCTCCTTCCTGCTGGGAGAGAGACGGGGTAAGGGAGAGGCTTTGGCACCACTAAGCCCTCGTGTTAATTACAAGATCACAGCTAGGGAGGGGGTGCCCATTTCCATTGGGGAAGGTGGAGCAGAATGGCCGTGGTATGGAAGATGTGCGTTTCAGGTGGGGGGGGGATTCACTCACGCTTTGTCGAAGTAGGTAGTATGGATGGGGTGCGAGAACTTGGTGGCGTTGCCATTGGCCATGCTGGCGCTCCCTGCCATGTAGCTCCGCCTCGCCGCCTGGTCCTTGGCGAAGTTCCGACACGCAGCCAGCTTGGACTCCAGCGCCTGAGGGGATGGACATGGACACAGGGCGCCCCCTACAGCTCACATCCTGTCACTTATCGCATGTCCTAGTGGACTGATGAACGCACTAAAGATTGGTGGATGTTTCAGTAACTGTATAGAACAGAATTCAGTTCTCTCTATTAGGGCTGATAATTCAGGTGGGTTACCAACTACCAGCAAACCAGTCATACTATTACACCCTCTGGAGGAATATTACACATCTAATTATGACCATCAATCTCTTATTCAACTGAGAGAAATGCCCATCGCACTCACCCCTACTTTCCGCAGGAGATCACCAACTATATTGAGAGCCGATACTCTGGCCGATGGTGTTAGCGGTGAGCTATTGCAGCCATTGGTGAGCACTAGGAGCAAGAAAACGGTCACTATCATCATCATGGACACAGACCTCATTTCCGCCAACGTGGAGCCAGTGCTGGGCTGATTCTCATTCTGGGACTTATGAAAACTGGCCTGCTTTTCCACGTTTCAAAAATGATCAGAAAGGATACATAGATGAACGTGAGAGTAAAGTACTCTGATGTGAACGGCTAGCCCTCTTGCTCTTCGCTGTTGTGCCTTGTTCTATATAGAATATTGTTTCTCTTATACGAGGCCAATAATAACGTCAAACAACATTAATAATTCACAGCGATTGTTCTCAAAACAATGGGTAACATTCTTGATTAAAAGAAAATGTTTTTTCATTTTGCGCAACTGATTCGACGGATACATAACCTGATTACCATTAGCTACACAAATCCTTTACACGATGCTTTTACAAATACTTTTATTGCTGCTGTGAGTACAGTGCCGCTTCCACTAAAGTTATCGTTCCAGACCAGCTTTTCTGTGCTGCCGTGCTGGAGCCGTTATGTTCTGCCCTAGGGCCAGTTTTTTGCCATGGAAACGCATGTAACCAGTTCCGGATTGGGAAAAAGCCCGGGCACCAGCACTGCATTGTTGGGGGAGGGGCTTAACAGGTACTTGCTGTCTTAAGACCTGTGCTGCTGGTGAAGACACTGTCCATGTTCTTGCAGAGGGGCGTGGCTGGCAGTGACAGCGAGGCCTGGACGCCAGAATCTGTCTTGTCACTGTCAAGCGTTGGCGAGCTGGGAGCCGACATGCGTGTGTCGGTCTGTCGCTCGCGTACAGCCAGCTCCTGACGCAGGTCTGCAGGATGGACGGGGGGGACATCAGCCTGCCAGCGACCGTACATGACGCATTGCAACGTCTGTGGGCATCACAGGTCATAACATTCTGAAGCAGAAATGAGAGCTTCCTGAGAGTGTACTGGCTCCCTCAGGGAGTCACATGACCATGCGGGCCCTTGTCACATCTGTCTACAGTACGAGAGACCAATAAACACAAAGCTGCCTGGCAGTCATGTCAGGTGGCGCGTGCATGTGGGTGGTCAGCGTACGCCTCAGCACTGAGGCGGCCCGTCGCTATAGCAGTGCTGTGCCTCGCCTCGGTGCCTCAGCTACCTCTGGCTTCGTCTTTCAGTCTCTGCACAGACACCAGCAGCGACTCCT
The DNA here is from genome assembly GCF_023856365.1 of Brienomyrus brachyistius. NCBI lineage: Eukaryota > Metazoa > Chordata > Actinopteri > Osteoglossiformes > Mormyridae > Brienomyrus > Brienomyrus brachyistius. The sequence continues at coordinate 2,586,498 of NC_064537.1, forward strand.
TCTCGTCCAGCTCGCTCTCCAGAAAGGCGTTCCTCTCGATGGCCTGGTTCAGCCGCTGCTCAAAGTCCTCTAGTGAGACAATTGTTGCCCTGGATGCCCGGAAGGAATACCTCTCAGAGATCATGCGACGTGCTACAGAGCACTGAGCTCCAGCTACAGCCCGCTCTACTCGGGGCGAGAAACATTATCATACACATAACACTATGCTGCCAATGTCCGACTGAGGCGATCAGCACGGGCCTCCCCAGAACCTCCCCCAGGATTCGCAGCCGCAATGGTGGAGCCCAGCCTGACCTCTTGGCCCTCTCCAGGTCGTCATTGGCCTGCTCCAGCTCCCGCACGTATTTATGGAGCTGCTCCTTGATGCCTTGCGTCTGGCCCAGTTCATCCTCCAACGTGGAGATCTGCTTGTAGCTCTGTGTATACTGCTGCTCTAGCTTCTCCTGAGGGGGAGTACAGAAGGCAGCGAGGGTGGGAGGAAGCTCTGGAGGTAAATAATGCCGCCCACCCCCAGATCACGAAGGAGACATGTGTATGTCCTAGTGTAGTGCTGAGAGTGCCCTCCCCTCCCTTTTAAAGCCAGACTAAGGCCACCCCCATATATTCACCATCCCTTTCCACTGGTCTACACTCACAGTGCACTTCATGTTCCAGGCCCAGTCACACTTGTTATTACTGTGAGACTTTTTTTGTTGAAGCAAAGATAGGAAGAGAAGTGCCAACACACAGCACAATGGAGTTCATGATGAAGGTCCTTTTGGGTGGATGACACACAGCCCTCTACAGACTAATAGAGTATGAAATGCATCGTGCTGCACGAACAAGGCGGCCTTTATGGAGGCAGGTGACACTGAGGGAGGACTTGGCAGCTTCGTGCGTCACATCCAGTCGTTCCTGAATACTATCAGTCCAGATTTCCAGCAAACACTGCTCCCCTGCCTAGTATGGCACGATCAGTACGGCACCGTATGGACCGGCTAGTGCGAGTAGACCCCAAGTCTGGCAGCTTGCGATTGCAATACCTGTCCACCTGGTGGCAGCACATCCTACCTTCAGGACCTCAGCCTCGCTCTTCAGCCTCTGGTTCTCCGTCTGCAGGTCCCGTATCCGGTGCTCCGCCTGGCCGAGCTGGGCCTCCAGCTCAGCTTCAAGCTCCCGACTGCCCTCCTGGAACTCCGTCAGCTCCTCCTGGGCCTCCTGGTAACTATGGGGAATCGGGGGGGGGAGCCAGCCCGCCATCAGAGAGGAGCGATCGCAGTATGGCACACGCACGAGGTCAGGCAGTGATCAAAACAAGCGGCCTGGTTCTGCACACAGGCCACATTCCACTGTAGCATTTTGACCACACCTCCCAAAATGGCCCATCACTCATGGGGCCTGACCCCATCAAGGATGTAGCTCAGCATCTTTCTCTGGATAGACACTGGCTGATCTGGGTCCAAAACAGCAGCCTGAACCAGAGAGAGTCCCGGGCTTTTTGCAGACTGTCTGATTGTGTGCAGAGCATTATGGGACAGTATAAATAACAGGTTTATTTACTGCAGGAGGGCCGTGCTGCAGCTGGAGTCTGTATGCAGCCTGCAGACAGCTAATTAGAGAGCAGCTATAAAAAGCAGGCGCGTGACAGAAGGCTGAAGGGCTGGGGCACCTTGGAGCTGCTGGGGTATAAGGCCACCAGCAGGGTAGGGGGTGGGGGGCCCCATCACACGCTGCTTAGAATGCACAGGGGGGCAGGACCTGTGACTAGCACACCACACAAACACACACACCAGCGGCACGCTATAAAGCGCTACACTGCTCACTGCAATGCTCACTGCTCACTGCGAAGCTCCAGTCTGCATGCATGTATGCATGTGCGCACACACAAACACACACAGCCTTTCACTGAAATGTGTCTCCAGTCCACTGTTGGAGCCCAGAGTGTGGAGAAGAGTTAGGGCCGTTTAGAGTATCTGCTGGGATGTTTGTACAGATGAGGGTTGATCTCATCCCTGGTCCTGTCAGTCACGTGACTAACTTGTGTTGAGGTCCCCGAGGCAATAGCCAGACCTTCTCCCCCCCCCCCCACATACACACAGGGGGGTCATCTTGTTTCAGATTAGCTTCACATTTCGCAAGGCCATTCAAACCCACTGAACTACAGATAGACTTCAAAGCTCCCCTGCCTCTTAAAGAGAAACAGAGGAATCAGATTTCTAAAGAAAGACTCGCAGAGAGTCCTTCACGGCTCCGACCCCGTCAATGACACAAGCTGGCCGAGCCGGAGCTGGGGCCAGTTGGTGTGACCTCTCAGTCGAGGATAACCGATTGCCTGAGGTCACACAAAGGCACGTAACCCCTCCTCTACACCAACGCACAGCCAGCACAAGACCACAGACTGGAACAGGCCTGAGGCCTTTATACAAAATCTGGGGCTTTGTTACAAGGTTCCTGCCAACACATGATGGAAGCACAGCCCTTAGGAGACAATGGCAGAGTGCGGGGGTGTGTGATTCTGTACTCTTACGACATTGACCAGCTCCTCGTTCATCAGACTTATCAAACAGATGAAGAAACAGTCTGTTGGTGTGTGTCTGTAGGCCACAGGGTCAGGTTTACCTCTGCATGTACTGGTGGGAGAGGGCCTTCCAGTACTCAATCTCCTCATCTTTGCAGGAAAATTTTGGTGCAATCTCGGTGTCCATGGTCGGCAAACCTGTGAGGGGAGGTGATGGCATTTGACAGTTTAGCTCCAACATGCAAACGTGCATATGTATACACATGCACGGCTGGACACAGGCATAGGCTTGTAGAAGAGCAGGTTCATGGCTGTGTATGCAGCTCTCCTTCACCCAACAACCTGAGCTCATCCTCAGCTGGCAAACACCCAGCCTTCCCATGGAGCTACATTTAGCCATTGCCCTCCACCTGACCCTGTGTCAGAGACATCGTGTCCCAGGGACAGGAAAAGTTGTTGTCCATCTGGCCCCAAGAGGCAGGACTTACCCCCAACCCCTTCCTATGCTGTCACAGCCTCAAAGTTGCATGTGCTGACTTGAACTGATCTATTTTTAAACACAAGCAACACCTGTCCCACTCTGAAGCAGACATGCAAATTCAAAACTGCACTTCACTCTGTCAATAGAGAGAGAGAGGGAGAGGGAGAGAGAGAGAGAGAGGGAGAGGGAGAGGGAGAGGGAGAGGGAGAGAGGGAGGGAGAGAGAGAGAGAGAGAGAGAGAGAGAGAGAGAGAGAGAGGGAGGGAGGGAGAGTGAGTGAGTTTTCACTTTGGAGGTGAAAGGTGAGTTGTGCAGCCAAGCAAATCAGCGACAGGAAGGTCATTTTGGCTATGCCTGCTCGGCACAGAGGAGCCAAAGCAGAGCCAGGCTTCACCCTCCCCTGCTGCTCACTTGGTAGGTGCCACGTGGCACACTTTGCTGTGGAGGTGGTGCACAACACACATGGCCGTCAATTCCTATATCTGAGGCAAATTACAGGAATAAACTCAGACACCTTTCTGCTTGCTAGCAGAGCCGCTGCCTCAGATGCAGGGTACACTGCCCCCCTCTCTGCAGGAAGAAAGCCCCGCTCCCCACAGCTGCAGACTCCAGCCCCAAACTCTCACCCTCACATCTTTATGATGTGATGGGGGGCCTTCCCACCCCTCCCTGCCCCTTGCATCGAACACATCGGCTTGGAAATCTGTCCTGCCTCTGAGCCCTGGTCCCCTGTGAGCTTCAGAATGGGACTGCAGGATGAATCAATACCCTCCAAGCAGCTAATACACACCGAGGGCCACTTCCTCCCCCCGTGCCACGCTTCGGATTACAGACCTACTGATTCTACCTGGAGCACAAGATGAGGGGATCAGAGGAAATAAACTAATCAAGAGAGCTTTGATTACTGTCAGGCTCGGGAGCGTGCTCACAGAGGTGTCGTCGTGCTGGCGGCGAGGGCAACATGACATTCCTGTCACCAAAGAATGGTTGAATCAGCATGTGGGAAGGGATGACAGGCCAATGATGTCATTGTGTACACTCACTGCACCACACATAACACCACCCTGAACAAAGACGACAATCTCACACCCAGGAGCATGACAGCGCAGTGCCCATACCACCACAGAGACAGACAGGTGTAACCAGTCACATGACCTTGGCCGTGGCGTTTCATGTTCCGACATTCCTGCACGCACTCCTCACATTCTTGCACACTTACAAAGACTCTCGTGATCACAGGAGACATTCGCAGGGTTACTGCTCACAGAGAAACTTCACTGCAGGAGCCGTGTCAGAAGCAATAACAATAAAATAGCAGGAAACAAGGAGTAATCGCAGGTCATCCAGGGGATGAAGCCAGCAATGTGGATGCGTGCCATCTGATCCATACCACATGGGGCAGAGCGAGGAACTTGAGTAACGGATTTGGACATAGAGCCTAAATCAGGGCATTGAACCATGCAGTTAAGGTAACTGCCTCTACAAGGCAGCATGCAGAGTGTAAACAGTCATTTTTAAAATGGAAAATTATGACACTCCTTAAGGGGCAGTGCGAGAGACCATTAATCACATTCACTTTTTGATGCATGATAGTTTTGGCTGCAGGCCCAGTTCACATAACACGCATTATATTTGCCCTTTATCCCACGAGCACGTTCTGATCACAGCCCTGCAAACCCCCAGGTAAGGCGGCTTGGTTTTCCAAAATCAAACACACACGCTGCCCCACCCATCCACAGAGAAGCTGGCTTCCAGACCTCTGGAGAGGCGCGGCCAATGGCATCATGTCTCACAGCTTACGGGAGTTTCCAAAATAAGAATCTGCATGCACATATACCTATGCATCTCGATTTCTCAGACTTTTCAGCAGTTCTGGGTGGAGCTGGGAATCATTAACTGCTTTAAACTTAACAGGAAGAGTCTGCCAATACAAAAATGCAAACCTACTGGGCGAGTAAAGATCCAAACTGGTTTGTGCACAAAGATGCCCGTAAAATGAAGGAAACTTCCTTTATTCACACAAGCATAGAGAGCCTGGATTACGAGGGCCACAGAAATGTTCTGACAGCAGACGGGCGCTCCTTTTGCCATACATGATAAGCAACAACAAAAGTAACAAAAGCATTTCTCATTCACAAGGGATCTTCCTGTACCTCGAAATGGTTTCAATTACAATGCCTCAAAGAAAAAATTACAGCAAGGTTTGATTATCTGAATTTCACGATACACTCGTGATCCAGAGGCAATTTGTGTCTTCAAATCTCAGCGATTTATACTTTTAACACAAAAGGAACTCTGAAAAAGCACGAGGTGTCTTCAGAGTCACAGTCAACACATGCACGGTCAGCCCGTCTTGCAGCACGGCCAACACCGTATGGACCCGGCCCAGCTGTCTCAGCCCTGACACGCAGAAAAGAGCTACGGTACTGCGGGCCATACATGTGTCCAACAGAAACGTGCGTTTAATCTATCCAGCTGGTGTTGGCTGTTGAGTAGACATACTGAGGTCTGTACAGCACATGACATTACTCCTCCGCACAGTGATTCACAGCAGGGGTGGCAATGCATGTGTGGGTCCTGCTATTAGTGCCAGGTCAACTGCGGGACTTGTGCAGCTGCACTTCTGTGCAAAGCACTAAATCTGAAGTGCTACACTTAACACGCTTGTCAGTGGTGGCGGTGGGGAGCACAAGCCAACGAAAAGTATGTTAAATATTCGAAATCGTAATGCGGTCCCATGATGCTCTGAGATAAGCTTAGAGGAGAACCCTGGCGAAGCTAATGCCATTGCACGACTGACTAGTAAAACTAGGCTGAATCCTTCACAGCAACAGCCTCTTCAAAGTACAGTAAAGAGAAGATGGAAGCACACCCAACACGGCAAGACAAGCAGCAGTCTTCACAAATATCCACAACTAAACACGTGAACGTTTAAGTACAAACCCTGTGTAAATAAGCAGCTCTGCTGTGCGTTTAAATCACTTGAAGATGATCTGTAATGTGTGTAAAGTCCTTTGATACTTGCTACCTGCCCCAGCAGCAATGTCCTGTGTGTGTGTGTGTCCGGCTGGACTAGCATATACGGTTACAGCATAGTCGTCACACAAAAACGCGTCTTAAGGGAAGGTCACATTACAGCAACCGCAACAAAGGCATTTTCAGGCAGGCTGAACTTCAACTAATGTTAAGGATACTGAACACCAGTGGCAAAGTAAAAGTAATGCTTACAGCCATGACTGGTGTGTGCTGAATCTCCCCTCTGACCGCCACTCCATACGAGTGGCTATTAAGCATCTTGCGGCACATATATGACGCAATTTAGTAGCACACCATCCGGATAATCGCCGCAAGGACAGTGTGAAAACCTACATGTACCACTCAACATGGCTGCAGCCAAAAAAGGCACAGGTCGACATGGGGAGAAAAACACACTGCGGTGGCAGCTCAGAGGGAGGGGGGGCAACCACGTATTCCAACACTGCATCCAGACTTGAGACAGCAACACCAGCACTGTGGTTATGGGTACATTTCTCTTTCTGCTTTCCCAGTTCTGCCATACGCCAAACCACTGGAATGAGAGGAACTAAACTATGGATCTGTCACCATGGAGCTTGTGTCAATAAATAATCCACCGCTGCAGCCACCATTCATTTCCAAATTAAGGCAGCACAACACAGACTCTTCCCCCTCATGAAATAGTGGGAAAAGAGAAGAGAACAGTCACTGATTCCTCAGTGATATTCATACTGCTGAAGAAAGGAGCAGAAAGAGCCACAGTCACAGGGCCGGTCACCTGACACGCAGCTCTGATGTCACGCCGTGAAACACCAAAGCAATGGTGTGCCACAGGGCCTACGATCCATTTCCTGTTTTGCTCTCATAAAACTCAACTGACTGAATACGAGAATCTCAGCTCCTGGCGGCCGGATGTCACTGAGGGAATGCGGTGTGTGTGTGTGTGTGTGTGGGGGGGGGTTGCGAATAAGACCCATACATCTGGACTTACGGAACACTGCAGGATCATCAAAAAAACAAGCCTCGCCAAAAGTCTATGTGCCAGGATTGGTAACAAGGCATAGCTTAACAAAGGGGAATCGCACCAAAGCTCGATCACTTTGCATATCATTCCTCAGGCTTACTGAAGAGAAACAACACAACTCATCAAAAATTCATTATTGTCATGTTTGGATTTCTGAAAAAGATCTTAATACTTGCTGCAGATTAAATAAACCATCCAGTGGATATATCCTCCTTTAGTCTTATTGTTTTTGACAGAAATACAGATTCACAGGAAACGGTATTAGATACTAATTTTAAGGTGGCAGTCTTACAACAAACTCGGGAAATATTAACAGTCTGACACGCCTTCATCTGATGTGAGGGTGGAATTTTCTTTGGAACAGAGAGCTTGTCTTCTGTACTGGTAATGCCAGTTTTAATAGACACTGAATTAAAATGAACTTTTTGTTGATTTTCTTTTAGTGAGGGGAGAAGACATTCTTGTATGTTCTTTATTTCTATGAGAAAAGTTATTTTAAAAGTTGTTAAAGGTTAATAAATCTTCACATTTATAATAAAATCCTCACTCTTCCAGTTAAGAGTGAATGAAACAAATGAAGATCAAATCTGGATTATAACATTCCCGATCTTCTCAGATATGAAATAAACACATTTAAATTGCGTCTTATATACAATGAAAAGGCAGACAATCCTAGAATCCGAACAGCAGCGGAATCAGCTCGAATCATCCGCAGGAAAAACTGACTTCGGTCCATTTTCTCTCAAACGCTGAATAACAACGTCAAAGCAAGCTGGTTCCGTAACTCATTTTCCCACTGTTGATTTGGGGAGGGAAATCAAGGCTTGCCAGCTCGTTTACTTAAACTTTTACATGACTCATCACCACTGTTGGCACCTAGCGTTTTAAAAAGGCATTTAAAACCATAAACCAGTACACCCAGTCCGTAACGGTGTGCTAACAGGAACCAGCTTGTGTCAAACAAAACGGTTTAACGGCAATAAAAAATACTCGTCGGTCTGTAGAAATACTGATAGGACATTGCAGGACAAAATCTGGTTCAGTCAACCTATACCGCTTTAGATTCCGTTAGGAAGAGCAAATAGAAACTTTGAGCTCGATCTCCGTATTCAGCAATGCAAAATCCACTTAACGTGCCTGTAAACTTGTGCGTTCTCTTCACTGGAGCACTAAGTAAAAACCACAGGTGTAGTCCCAGAAATATGCCCGGCGTTACCGGCTCGATAGGTGTAGCCCCTGGGGTGACAGACTCACGCCCCGGCGGGTCATGCGCCACTGTGATGCCGTGCACATCACTGACGGGAATGACTGTCACAGGCTTCCAGTACCTGCTCGAAACTCAACGGTAAACAGCCTGTCTGGGAAAACTGGGAATCTCCGCCGGTCCCTTAAATAGGACCTTGGGAGTGAGAGCAGCACAGGCAGTCCGCCGAGACGGGGTTAGAAAAGCCGGCGGCAGCCAAGAGCCTAGCCGCCTCACCGGATATCTATACTTTAATGTCCTAACTTTCACGGCGAAGTTCTGGATAACTACCTAATCAACTCAGTCTCAGTCTCCGACTCGAAACAGCCCCGTCCGGCTGAGCTACCGGGAAAACGACACATCACAATACGAGTTTTCAAGCTTTTTTTAAGTAAAAGTTCGGTGGCCAAAAAAACACGAACCCTGAACCAACGCAGGACTATATGACACGTCGAACATCGCCGGGACCGAGTCCGTTCACCGTTCCCCCGACGAGGTGAAAACGCAGCATTAGAGACCGGCTTTTCTCTTCGGGGCTTTACCTTCGAGTGAACGCAGGGCTGGGACGTGGCCGAGCCGCTACCTTAGCATTTCCGAACCGCTCCGCCTTCCGCACCGCCGCTCCCTCGTCCGCAGTCTCCGCTTCTGAGCCCGAAAGCCGGCGAACACTGTTCGCGAGGCCGGCGCGCGTCGCTTCCGGCACGCGATGACGTCGCTCGCTCCGGATTCCCAAAATATCCAGATGACGTAATCTCACATCGCGAGTCCACAGCCCTTTGGCCTGGAGCGCTCGGGAAATTACCTCAAGTTGCGGTTTTGTGCCATCGCCCATGTAACCTACTAATTATTTTAATTTTCCATTATTATATAGCTGTCATGCATGTTACGACGCCTTGTTCTGCGATTCCTAAATCTGGGGCTGGTTGGCCAACTGGGAATACCTTGCTGTTGCAAGTAACTTTTTAATTAGGTTGGGCCGTAAAAACACCCAACTACTGAAAACACGGAGTATTTCACTGTAAAACCGTTAATTTGTCAAAAAAAAATTAAGCACTGTATTTTGCTATTTTTATTTCATTAAACGTTATCTGTTTAGTCAAACTTATATAAATAGTCACTGATTCACAATCGTTTGGGAACAAACCCAGCTATGTTAGGGGTCATAAAAATAAATATAAAAAAATACTATAACCAAGGTAAGCAGTTAGAGAATGAATAAAAAAACAGTATACCGTTTTATTATAAGAAAATCAGCACTATTCAGTATTTGTTTACCTTGCATACAATTTTTGAGTGCCATTATTTGCGAACTTCGTAATGAATCGCTAGGACTGAAAAGCAGTACCGTTCTGCGTTTGCAGTTGTCTTGTTTTGGCACCTACTACTGGCGAGAATGTAGAATTCTGTGTGGGAAGAACTTCGTAAAAGAAAGAAAATAGTACATTAATGAAGAAAATCAATCCATCCTTTTTTTCGACCTCCCCCCCCCCCCCACCCGCAGGATCGAGTCAGGATTCTTCCCATAGCGCAAAGTAAGTTAAAATGTTAGTTGTTCAGTAGCCAAAAAACCAAGCGCGCGTTTGTCATTCAGGGTATTTCTGCTTTGTCTTAGAGCACGTTCCCGTTAAAGGCGCCCCCTCCCCGTCGGAAAACGCCGTGTGCGTGCTGCTGTGTTGATGCTGACATGTTCACCTCGGCAAAGGCATGACGGCGACACTGAAAGTAGTTAAAAGGAAGTTAAAGGCAAGAAGACGGCAGTGTGGGATCGATGAGCGCCAGCGATGGTCCAGGCGAAAGCGTCGGGCGCTGACAGAGGCTTCACTGGAGAGGCAGCAGAAGGAACTCGTGCGGCCAGCACCGAAAAGGCTTTATGACTTTTAATTAAGGCGGCGATCAGGGCTTAATCATTTCCAAGCGCAAGGAAAAACTCCTGCTTCTTCGCCTTGAGCCGGGATGCCGGAGACGGAGGAGGACGCCCGGGCTGAATGCCCGGTTTGCTACGAGGTCCTAAATGCCAATTCGCGGACGCTCAGCTGTGGGCACGTTTTCTGCCACGACTGCCTGGCGAGGACGTTGCTTAGCGGGGCAGGACAGGGACCGATCACCCGGAAAAGCATCACCTGCCCGGTGTGCAGACACTTGACCTTCATTTCCGAACGGGCCGGGGGTAAAGGCACAGATTACAGCCAGGTGATAGAGGTGCCTCCCATTTCGGTCGGCTGCCGGGAGGACCAGCTCGGGAACTACGTGCTCCCCTGCACATGGCTCCCCGGGGTTTTTACCCGGACCCGAGCGGTCACCCCCATCCAGGCTCCGCAGATCTTCACCATCAGCGGAGAAGGGCGACCCATGGAGGACGGGGAGCAGGTCAGCGTGCTGAGCGCGGCCGGCGAGTCGCTGGCCCGGCGTGGGCGCCCCGCAAACCGCTTCAGCGCCTGCGGCGTCCTGTCGCTGCTGCTCATCCTCGCCTCCCTGGCGGTGGCTTCCGCGATTTTGCGCTGGATTCTGCTGGAGTACCTTTAACTCGCTTTTCTGGAATTGGTACGCAGACGTCTCTGAAGGCTGGAAAAATATAATTCATGATAAATTAACGGCACGTTCCGCTCTGTTGAGTGTATTTTAAGGTAAAATGCGGTGCTGCAGACTTGCTTCGTGTTATTTCTTTGGAGTTTGTAATTAGACCACCGATCTTGTAATCTTATATCGTAAAAAGTGTTTAAAATTGTAAATGGTACTATCTGCCAAAACCGTTTTTTAACCTTTTTAGATTTCCACTTAATCTTGATACGATCTCTGTGAAGTGCACAGAATTATGATCTAAAGTGTTAGCACCACAACGATATGGAGATTTTATGCTGTAATTAAAAAAATTCTTAATAAACTTTTGAAACGATTTTTAATGTTCTGTGCCAAGATAATGACTAGTTACTCTGCAAGCCAGACCATGGAAAGCAGTTAGAAGATGGATGGAAGGTAATCGGTTAGTATTTCTCAACTTATGAACAAAATGAAGCCTGATGTTATTTTTGGAAAATGCAGGATCTTTTTTGACTATTAATAAATATGTTCGGAGTATATCATTCCTAGAAACGGGGACGAATGTGACAATTGAACAGAAAAATGATTCCTGAGCCTGCAGAGTGGCAGAATCGTAAGCGCAGTAATACCACACTGTAGTCCCGCATGTATGGTTATGAAAACACAACCCTTAGCTTTACCTGACGCACAGTCCTGCTGCTGCCCCTTTAAGCCCCCCCCCCCCCCCCCCCGTTGCCCGGTAACAAGCCCAAACAGCCACACTGGTCATGGCTTCCGCACTGCACAAAGTCTGGAGGCTTCCTTCGGATGATGGGAGCCTGGTCTTTGACGAGAGGGAGTCTCTGCTCACACAGCTGCTGGACTCAGGCAGGGCCTACAGAAAGGTTTGTATTGTGACCCTTGACCTTTGCTCCACATATGATGCCTTGTAAGTCCGTCAGAACACACACGCACAATGGCTGACGTCACTCCGGTGTGTTTGGGGGAATTAGGTTGGTTGTAAGAGGCAAAAAGAGCCATCACTGATTGACATTGACTGTGTAGCAGAGTACTCCACAAAGCTCCTTTTCAGTTGCCCAAACTCCTGGCCGGTCTGTGGACCCCTTTAGCCTGATGTCGCTTTCACATTCAAATCCGCTGGGCTCTCTCCCGAGGGAGAACGTGCTGTGTAGTCATGGCGACTCAGCCCTGCCGACTGCCAGTTTGCAAGGACGTCCAGGATGCTGGTGAACGGAGCCAGCGTCAGGGTAAATTCAATACCCACCCCCTGGGGGTGAGATTCTCCCCCTGCAAATGGGGCGGAGTTTGTTTTGCTCTGGGATTTGCTGCCGGCTGTCAGTGTGGCCCTGCTGTGGAACCGGTGGGTCTCCAGGATATGATATTAAACACAGAGACAGCCTGTCCTACAGCTATGAAGGTAGGCCCAGACAGTCCAGAAGAAAATGTTGGGACCAGCCTCTTCCACCGCCTTTGGGCCCAGAGGATGGTGATGCGTTCGCAAGAGGAGATGGTCAGTACAGTGATGGGCTTTTCTGTTCTGCTCGTTCATATAATCGGCCAATTTGAATGTACCTTAAAAGGTCGGTCTCAGGTCAATGCGTTTGTATAAAGGCACGTCACCTTTGTGATGCCACTTGGAAAGCTAGTATTGGAGCGGGAGCAGAAGTATGGCCAACCTTGGAAGACGGTGAATAGTGACCTTGAGTGAGGTGGTCCTATTAGACATTCATACAAACAGCCCCCCCCTACCCCCCCCCGACTGTGCTGTTTATATATTTGGAGGTGCAGCTAGAATGTTGATGCTGGCCGTAACGACATGACCTGCCCAATCTTCGGCAGACTTTTCCAGGTAACGTGCGGCTGTCTTGTTGACAGGGCACACAGCGTCTGTTTGTGCTGGGGGTGTGGGGGTGATCTCTACGGACAGAACCTGGTTTTCAGGTCCGCTGCTAGGGACCTGCTTTCGCGTTCGGGGGTGTCGAGTTACGGCAGCGGTCACTGAGAATAGGAGGCAGTGTGTGGGATTGTGTAGGTGCTCACATCGGGGGGGTCAGGGGTTCAGGCTATTGTTTTACCTGTCACCTGTGACTTCATTCATTATACTCCCCCCCCCAGAAGTTCCTGTTGCACCGGCTGGTGGTAGCCTCTGGCATCTCTGCGAGCTGCCCGGGCAGGATGGAGCTGGGAGGTAGGTGCCATCTGAGAATCCTCTGTGCCTGTGAAGGGGGCTCAGGTTTGGGACACTGCTCTAACAAACATGGAGTCCTCTGGTCAGGCTGGAACTGTGGGCATTGTGGGCCACCTCTCCGCGCTCACAGGGAGTTGAGGTAACACCAGGAGTGTCGCTGATGCCCCTCCCTGCAGTAGGGGGTGCTGAACAGATGTCCCGTTTGTCGACATTGGACAATTCCCCTGGGATCCATTTAAGCCACATGTCCACGACCTGTGCGGGGAATAATCTCATGATGTCTTTCCCTCAGCCCACTGGGAGACCCTGTGCCACAGAGTCCAGCGCCGTCACCATGGAGACGTGGTTACCGGACTGCTGCTCCTCTACCCGACCTGCGCGCTTCACATCGTCGAGGTAATCAGTAAGACGGGTATTTTCTTCAGCGAGGGATTAGCTTAGTTAACCTTCGCATCCTCAAAAGAATCCCCCCCCCCCCCCCCCCCCGCAGATCAATGCAGATTATCCATAAATAGTAGCCCTGTTTTCCCCCCTCAGCCCCGCTGTGTAAGGTCTAAACATGTAAACACACAGCATCCCCCCCCCCCCTTGTGTCCCCAGTGCTCCAGCGAAGCCCTGGTCACCATCCTGCAGGACCTGGGGGGTGTGCACACACCAGAGCACAGGTGCCGCCTCTATCACCCACTTCAAAGTGGACTTAAGGGAACCTGCTGTTGTACCTTTGACAACGGCCCTTTTTGCTTTACTACAAGGTTCCACAATTCCGGTCCTGGAGGGCCAGACTGCAAATTTTGTTCCAAACTGGCCCCCCAGGACTGGAATTGGGGATCCCTGCTTTACTAGCTTGTACGGTTGTCTGTAAAAAGATCTCCTAAAAGTTGTTCAAACTGAATAATTCCTTTGAATAATTTTAAAACTGATAGCTGTGGACACCTGTCAGCTCTGAGTGACTGGAGCTCAAAGCTCATTTGCTCAGTATCTTTCTTGTGAAGTCATTCATTAAAAAGCATTTTTCCCTCCCTTTCTGGATCAAACACACATGTCCAACCCGCTGTGCATGTGGTGTGGGTGTCCTGGCTGCCTCGTGGCCCTGCAGCCCCCCCGCCACGGACGCCAGGGTCCTGGCAGTGTCACATGACCTGCCGGTGCGGCTCTTCCTGCAGTGGAGCTGCAAGGCGCTGCCTCCAGTGGCTCGGACTCTGGCGGGCGGCTCGGAGCGGGAGCCCACAGAGAAGCTGGTCACAGATGCTCTGGAGCAGCTGGTGCAGCTAAGCCAGCACATGCTCAAGGTGCCCAAGGTGGGATTTCCTGTCCTGAGTCAAACCTGCAGTATTCACATCACCCTGTATAGATCCTGGGTAACCATGGAATGTAAATTATTCCATGGGATGTATGTGATATATTTAACAGTCAATGCAATTCTTACAAGCAATACATTTTTGCTTAGACCGAAAACCACCTTAAGCTCGACCTAAGAAACCAGGCGACCTTCCGTGTGAGATGAGACCCCCATAAGTGCAAACGGAGCACCCAGGTGGCTTTAAGTGTGTCGTGGTAAATTTGTGACAGTTCAGTATTTTCAGCTTGCAGGTCAGTCCCCTAGGTGAGGAGCAGAGAGCAGACATGCCACTGTGAGTAGCTGATGTAGCCCCCCAACACTAAGTGTTTTTAATTGGCTGCACAAGGGGTCAAAGGTCGCCATGGATACTGCCCTGGACCAGGTGCCAGAGCTGATGGTCCCGCAGGGTGTGGTGGAGGAGCTGCTGAAGAGAGAGGAGCTTCTCACGCCCAAGCAGTACTTGGAGGTCTACCACTCCCCACTCAACGCGTTGGGGGACTCCGGTAGGGCATCGGGTGAGTGTCACACACACACTCACTCAGACCACCTTAAAGTGTGTGTTACACAGACCAGTGCGTAGAGCACAGACACATGCATGCAGGAGCTCACCAAGTCCTTCACTAACCACACACCTTCTGTGTTTGTCTGAAGGACACATCTTCAGTAGCAACTTTATTACCACAGTATAGATGTGAGCAAAGGTTATAAGTCGCAGGTAAGTTACCTACATGATGTGGGATGTTAGCTCTATGGGGGCAGCTGTGGGCTGCTCCATCTGGATCTGGATCTGCTGCCCTAACGTAGATCTCCTCTGCCTTCCCCTCAAGGTGTGTGCGTGATGTGCTCTCCGGGTTCTGGCAGCCTCAAGGTTTCTGTGTCGCTGGCTGCAGCTCTGTGCTCTGCTGTCACCTTGTGGCGGTGATCGGTACTACAGCCCCCGACAACTGCGAGCCCCAGGGACTTATACGCAACGTCTGCCTGAACGTCAGAAAGACAGTTATATACTGTAATATCATAATGACATTGATTATGATGAGAATATTAGCTTTACACATAGTACCACTTATTTTTCTAGCATCATTGAGTTGTAGCTGATCAACTGCATCCCCTCACTGATGGTTAATTTGTGAATGCAGAGTAAAGTACAAGAAATAATCACTCGTCCCTGTAGCCCTTTTGCTTATTAGCTCACATGAAGGTGACGGACATCTCTTCATCCCTGTATTCGGCTGGGTGTCATACTGTTGGTAAGTAAGAGCCAGCAGTACAGCTGAGCCCC
The DNA here is from genome assembly GCF_023856365.1 of Brienomyrus brachyistius. Taxonomy (NCBI): domain Eukaryota; kingdom Metazoa; phylum Chordata; class Actinopteri; order Osteoglossiformes; family Mormyridae; genus Brienomyrus; species Brienomyrus brachyistius. The sequence continues at coordinate 2,602,101 of NC_064537.1, forward strand.
GTCGGGACTGCAGGTCTGTCTCCCTGACTTCCTGACTTTAAGGTGACCCCCAACGCCCCCGCCAAGCAAACATGGAGGTCTGGAAGAAAAGGCAGCCGAAAGACATCACACACCTTTTTAAAAACGAGCTTTAATCAACATTCTAATAAGGACCGATGGAGTGGTACACAGATGCTGGACCATGGGCGTGTCGGGGGGCGGGGGGCCAGAGGTACCCCTACCACTCTGCACCCCAGGGTGTGGTACAGAGGATCCCCCGAATAGCCCCCAACAAGGGACAGAGCAGCCTCCAGACTGAGCACATGTACAGTCCCAGCATGCACCTCAGTGTTACGTACAGCATCTACAGAGAGATCATGTGACCCGTGCTTTCAGTTTCTGGTGTAGGAGGGGCGGGGGCTTGTATGCAGGTTACTGGAAAGACTGGCTGATTGTGGTTGAGGACCCTGGATTCCAATGAAACAGCTGAAAAGACTCCATGTCAGCTGACCTCACTGTATAGCCCATTTTGATTGGCAGATGGACCATGTCAGCTGACCTCACTGTATAGCCCATTTTGATTGGCAGATGGACCATGTCAGCTGACCTGACAGCACCCATCTCTGGGTATTCTGTGTTTAGACACCTAGTTCAGTGATTTTACACCTAGGTCTTCGGTAGCGACCCCTAAGTCTGGCCGCGTGTAAGTCAGTAGGATTTTTAACCCTCACCAATGCACTCAAACATGCATGCACACACAATAAGCCAGTCTTATCCATCTCTCTGCTCTTACCTGTCATACTAGGCATCTCATGGGTCTTCTGGGTTGTGAGGCAACCAGCCTTACCTTCAGTCAAAATCAGATTATTAAAGAACCAACTGTCAGAGAGCTGACATACAGAGCATCATGGGTTCCCCCCCTCCAAAAAAATGTAATAATAGCTACCTGTAAAAATGTTTTAGTGTGTCAGAAGATCATAGCTAGCTGGTTAGCAGAACGTGCTGCTTCAGCATCTCCTAAATAAGGAATGCATTTTTAAAATATTTAGCGTAGTGACTGTTTGTGGCCAGCAGGGGTCATGAGAGAGCGGCTGTTGCCACTGCTCCTAACTCGGAGTGTGTAGTCAGGGAAACCCCAAACCCCTGTTAGCCCAGCTACCCTCCTTCACTTTGCCTGCAAACCAATTAGGGCTGAGCGATGACACCACATGACCTCACTCAGTCCCTCTAATGGGAGTTCATCACAAAAAAACACATTTCTCCAACAGTTAAGGGCTGGCCTGAGCATTTGCTAAAAGATCATTCTATAAAACATTACCTCTTTTTCTTGGGGGGGAAGCTAACAATGTAATCAAACAACCCTTTACAGAACAGCGAACAAACCATCACACCAGATGATAACCGGACTGACTGTCACAGTAAGCACACCCACCAGCAATGCAAGGATACACGTCATCAGCACGAACATCAACATGGTTTTCATATAGTATCTCACACAGCTCTTTAAACAAGGAGGATTCTGGGTAACCAGAAAGAAGCGAACAAAGTGCTCACATCACCTTCCATGCCTTCTGTCATCCAGTTTACTGAGGTTGTCCATGAAAAATGTTGTAATTGCACTTTAATCTGTATTCACTTTCTGTTTTGGAAGTTCTCATCGTCGGGTCGGGCCTGGATTGAACGTTATTGCTTTCTCAGGTGACTGGAGGACCGAAATTAAACCCTGTTAGCAAATCACTTCGAACGTGACTTATAAAACAGTTTGATGAGTACAGGGCTTGTACAGAATGGCTACCCTCTTCATCACAAACCCATAACATTTGAAACGGCTCCCTCTGGTGGCAGCAAATGACATTCCTCAGCTTTTGCGTTCACCTTGCACAGGCTAAGGAATTGTGTGGGGAGAAGGGGTTGGGGAAGACGGGGGCCGGATGGTACCTGGTGGCATGCATGAGCATGGGGGGAGGGGGGTCACCCTGTTTAATCAGCACCCTGTACCCAAGCCCTCTGCAAACTTTCAAAATACAAACATCTTGTCTGCGCCCTTCCTGCATTTGGCCCTAAAGATGGATTAAAAAGAATCCTTTGTCTTTGAAAAGTTGCCAAGATGATAGGATAAAAACAGGAAATCCAGAGATCCTACATTAACCTTCAGGTGGTGTGTGTTTACATATATGTTTGTCTGTTAGGTTATTCCAGCTATGCATATACACACACACGTATGTACAGTGTTAAGTATTTACAGCAGGACTTTTTAGCATTTGAAATTGCGTGTAATGGGGTCAGGCTTATCGCTTTCAGGCAGTGCACAGCCTCCTTGCCCAGTGGGGGGGGGGGGGGGCAGAGCTTGGTAGCGGCAGGCACTCCGCCCACGACTCACAGCCCCCTCCAGTCTCCCAGGGTTGGGGTCCGGAGGTTCCAGTTAACCCTACAATGGATATGTGTCTCTTGACGGTTTCACATCTATATTTAATGAAAATATTTCCTAAAGGAATAAAATCAGTAAAATATTTCGTATAATAATTTCATTTATAATTGTCATTTTTAAAGAAATACTTTCGCTCTCTCTCTCTCTCTCTCTCTCTCTCTATATATATATATATATATATATATATATATATATATATTTTTTTTTTTTTTTTTTTTTTTTTTTCACGTCTGTGATCATCACTCTGATTTTGGTCACTATGGATGGATTCTTGTTCAGCCTCCTGAGTGATTGGAGAACATGTGCTCTAGCCACACCTCTGTGGCATGACCACGCCCCACATGCTGGCCACGCCCCACAGAGAACGTGTCATTGGGTCTGAGCAGACGGGGGGAGGCTCCAGATCAAATGGTCCAACAGAGGACACCTTCTTCACGGCACCTGAACAGATCTAGCAGATTTTGTATTTTCGCTTATAAATGTGCTCTAATATATGTATTTTATATATATATATATATTTAAATATATTAAACTGATTTCTAAAAATAATATGACATATATAGCTTATATAATATTATAAATCTATCGTTTTTATTTTCTACTCAGAGGCACAGAATGTGAGCTGCTTGCTGTGATGGAGATGGACTCAACCGGACTCAACCGGAACGGGGCCTCAGCGTGGGGAGGGTGCATATCACCACCCCCCACGGCGACCAGTGCTGGCTGGGGAGGTGATGTGAATAGATGGGGGTCCTGCTCATTGGTGCAGTGGGCATCTTTGAGTTTGACACTGGGACGCAGGCGAGGATGACAGTGTCGAGAAAGAAAATTCGAAAAACGATAAAAATGTTTAGAAAATGACCATGCGGTACCTATAGATAACACTTCTGTCACATGGGCTTTCGGTCCTGTTTTCGCAGGTCCCAGTGTAAATATATTCATATATTCTGTTCTTTTAACATTATCTACAGACACGAGCCCCTTTGCAGTCAGTAGAGAGAAAGCCAGTTCTAGCCTGGGGAGGTGGGTTTGTGGAGTGGTCCTTTAGGGAGGCTCGTCCAGGGGGTGCGGGCAGCATCCGAAATCCGACAGCCTCCTACACAGCTGGAGGACAAGGAGGAGGCGGAGGAGGAGAGCAGGAGAGCCGGTAAATTTGTGTGCGTGTGGGGGGGGGGAGGTGTAGGATTGGTTGATTGCCAGCAGGGGGCGTTCCTTGGCGCCGTCATAGCACGGTGCTCTCTGACTCCTCCTCAGACTCCGCCCTTCTGGTCTGTCCCGCTGTCATCGGCGCCGAGTCTCCAAAGGGGGTGGCCTTGTGCTTATTGTGGGGGCCATCCGGCTCAGCGTAAACAGAGGGGTAATCCGGCTCAAGGAGAGAGTCTTTGGTGACATCAGATGGTGACAAGGGCACAGCGGGGGCGTAGGGAGGAAAGAGAGGGGAAGAGCGGTTAGCCATCGTGCAGGGACACGAGGAGGCGGCACGTGATGGCAGGAGTTGCGACACACGAGCGGACAACAGCGCGGACGCATTATATGCGTAGGAGACGTCATCATACATAGCAGGCTGAGAGCCCAGGGGAATTCTGGGTACCAGATAATCAGCGCAGACCTTTCAGTGGGGCTTGGATAATGGAATAAGCAAGTTACGAAAAGATCAAAATATACACTGCTCAAAAAAATTAATGGAACAATTTTTAATCAGAGTATAGTATCAAATCAATTAAATGTCTGGGATTTATCTGGTCAGTTAAGTAGCACAGGGGGTTGTTAATCACTTTGTTGCCTTGGTATTAATGAAATGAACAACAAGTACAGTAGAACGGCAACAATGAGACGACCCCCAAACAGGAAAGGTTTCACAGGTCCCTCCTCATCATTTCTGACTTTTTTCACTTGTTTTGCATTTGGCTGCAGTCAGTGTCACTACTGGCAGCATGAGGAGATACCTGGACCCTACAGAGCCTGCACAGGTAGTCCAACTCCTCCAGGATGGCGCATCAATACGTGCCATTGCCAGAAGGTTTGCTGTGTCTCCCAGCACAGTCTCAATGGCATGGAGGAGATTCCAGGAGACAGGCAGTTACTCTAGGAGAGCTGGACAAGGCCGTAGAAGGTTCTTAACCCATCAGCAGGACCGGTATCTGCTCCTTTGTGGATGAGCACTGCTGGAGCCCTACAAAATGACCTCCAGCAGGCCACTGGTGTGAATGTCTCTGACCAGATGATCAGAAACAGACTTCATGAGGGTGGTCTGAGAGCCCGACGTCCTCTAGTGGGCCCTGTGCTCACTGCCCAGCACCATGGAGCTCGATTGGCATTTGCCATAGAATACCAGAATTTGCAGGTCTGCCACTGGCACCCTGTGCTTTTCACAGATGAGAGCAGGTTCACCCTGAGCACATGTGACAGACGTAAAAGGGTCTGGAGAAGCCATGGAGAACGTTATGCTGCCTGCAGCATTGTTCAGCATGACCGGTTTGGTGGTGGATCAGTGATGGTCTGGGGAGGCATATCCATGGAGGGACGCTCAGACCTCTACAGGCTAGACAACGGCACCTTGACAACCATTAGGTATCGGGATGAAATCCTTGAACCCACTGTCGGACTTTACGCTGGTGCAGTGGGTCCCGGGTTCCTCCTGGTGCACGACATGTGGTCGAGAGTATGCAGGCAGATCCTGGAGGTTGAAGGAACTGCTACCATTGACTGGCCCCCACTCTCGCCGTTATGTTTCGGTCCATCAGACACCACCAGGTTGCACCTCAGACTGTCTGGGAGCTCAGTGGTGCCCTGGTCCAGATCTGGGAGAAGATCCCCCAGGACACCATCCATCGTCTCATTAGGAGCAGCCCCCACGTTGTCAGGCATGTATACAAAATGGACTAGCCTGCCACATCACTTTTTCACATTGATTTTTCATTCAATTAATTAATTCAGCCTCTGTAGTATGATGATTTTCATTTCCATTAACGATGTGGCTTCCTATCGTTCATTACACATTTCCCAGTCAGTATAGATACCCAGCATGACGTGTTTTCAGAGTGTTCCTTTAATTTTTTTGAGCAGTGTATTTCACAGGAACTTACGTGAAGGGCGTTCTGCTAAGGACTGAGAGAACTACACCAGGGAGGATTGTGGGTATGATGACATCACCGGGGTGTTCACAGAATGGATAAGGCCACACTGATGCAGTTCAATTGGGGTGGGGTGGTTTAGGAGGGGCAGAGACTGCAGTGGCTTCGGGGGCGGGGCTTCCCGATGGCGTGTAGAGAGGTGGGGGGCCAGGGGGTCGTGGGGGGGGGGGGGAGGTGGACCTGACTACGAGGGTGTTTGAGGTGGGTGAGGGTGAGTAGCCAGGCAGGGCTAACGTGGGGGGTGGGACTGGATGGTGCAGAAATGTAGGGACTGGGGGGGGGGGGGGGGAGGTCTTCCAGAAGCGGTGACGGTAACGACAGCGACAGTGGTGCTGTGTGGAAACGCGGCAGGTCCAAAAAGCCATGCATCATTGGCCCGGGTCTGGCCCACATGCAAGGGACCATGCCAACGGGGGTTAGTACTGGACTGCACACGCCGCACACACACACACACACACACACACACACACACACACACACACACACATATATATAGAGAAAGAGAGCGAGACATATGTGGTCCATGTATACAGGTATATATATATACAGACAGCACCCTGTTAGCCAAGGAGCCATACAGTGTCGTCAGTCCAGCTTACCCTACATGTCCCCCTCACCTCTAGCCCACACTCACAGCCTGGCCTCATACCGCTGCAGGTGCACAATAATAATAATCATCAATCAACGGAGAATGACTTCAACAGCTGCAATCTACCATGGGACAGTCTCTTGAACACTAGGGGGCGCTCAAGAAAGAGGAACGTGCAGTGGGCCGTCTGGAACCACCATGGAGATGGGCTCACCTGTGGACATGCTCTCCCCGGAGGACAGTCCGTCCAGCAGGCCGTGCTCCAAGGACTGGGGACTGGAGCCGGGGGCGGTGGGCGGCTGTGGTGGGGGGGGCAGGCTAGGCCGCTGCCGGGGCTTGGCCGCGGCCCGGGATTTGGTGAGCGTGCCGCTCAGTGAGGGAGGTGAGGACAGGGAGGTGGGCGTGCCTGGGGTAGCCTGACCCGGGGAGGAGACGGTGGCGTAGCTCTGGGGGTATCCGAAGCCGTAAGGGGAGGGCGTGTTGGGAGGGGTGGGGGACAAGCTGACCGGGGACGGCTGCCCCGTAGACTGATCGGACACTGCCCCCGACGGGCAGAACGGTACTTTGGGAGGGACTGGGACCAGCTTCCGACATACTGCTGCCAGACGGAGAGAGAGGAGGAGAGAGAGCGTGAGAGGCAGGCTGGGGGGGGCGCGGGGGCAGAGAGTAGTAGACATAGGTAATCCAGATCCAGAGAGCAAAAGTCCAGACCAAGAATTTGTTTCAACCAGCCAGTTGAATAATCTGTGTCTGTGACTCTTTATAATGAACTGGCTGGTTGAAACTAAATCTTGTTTGTACTTTCTGGACCTGAATTGCCTACCTGTGGAGAGTAGCATATGCTGCTCTCCCACCGCCACCAGGAACCGAGCCGTACCACAAAGGGATGGTTTTCCACGGTAAATTCTGTGAGCCGTAACCGCACTGACAAGCCCTGCTTACTAGCAGGACCAAGAGCGTGAGCAGACCAAGCTGACTGCATCACCACCCATCAGATACTGGGCAAAACGAATGGAGATACTGGTGTTCTGAGCATGGATTATCGAAGGAAAAAGTGTATATTCTACATATTATTCATTATTAGTAGTATTGCACATTGCATTCCCAATAATTTGGAACTTGAAAATTTCCAACCTCCTACTTAAAGTACAGCTAAATGGAATAGATTCGTAATGCAAATTTATGTAAGCGAATGCTAATTCCGCTAGCATTTGATGCTAACATTTGGAAAATTTGGAAATTTGCACATCGTAAATCACGATGCACACCATGTGAACCGTAAAGAAGAATCTCTTCAGTTTTACGCCACTGTCACTCCCAAGCCTGACTACACCCTTACCAAGCTGACCCTTCTGCAGTGGAAAACCAACGCGAGCTGGAACCAACGCTATAACTAATCCCTCTTCGGAGTACGGCTCGGGTACGGTTCGGTTCCTGTACGTCAGTGGAAAAGCGCCAATAGACTTTATTAGGGGAAGAGCCGCCAGAGTAAGAGGGGGGATCGGCCATATTAACCACTGACGTCTCAGCCGACTGACATCTCAGCCGACTGACATCTCAGCCGACTGACATCCACGCGAGCAGAAGGAGAGCCTTATGTTTAATTCATTAGGGCTGTTCTGGGCCTGTGTGAGGCTCACTAGCAAGCTGTCCATTAAGGAGAAGGAGCAGGATGGATAGGGAGAGTGGGGCAGAGAGGGAAGGAGAGCAGAGGGAGGAGGGGGGAGTGGAGCAGGGGTTGGGAGGCGCGGCGAGCAGACGGCATGTGGGCCGACGCCCTCAGCCGGGAGCGCCGTTGCCGTGCAGACGGACACTGCTAAAGCAGCTCAATAAACCGGAGACGGGGCCTCCAGATCGGCTCGGCGCCGGCCCACAGCAGCACCGGCTCGCTCAGGAGGGCACAGGAGTATGGGTGAGGAAACCTGATTGGCTGATACCTTTGCGCAAGGTGTGAGGGCTCTGCTCAGTGGTCAGCTGTGCCTGCCCGCTACTGGCTGCATTACCACTGGGGCCCAGCCCCTGGATGCCTTTCTGGCCAATCGAAGGAGAGAGCTCTTTGTTCTTCAGGGTACTGCAGGGGGGGAAAATAATCAGGCTGACCATAATTCCCAGCATCCTCTCTGTTCACCCCCCATCACAATGACTGTATCATGCCTCTCCTTCTCACCACATTCATCACACTAGTTACTATAATATAGACATTTTTCCACAATAATGTTATTTTTTGTAACACTGTTTTCAAATGGTGAGCACTAACTCCCTTTTCCTTGTCTGAACGATAGTGTTCTGGTGAGTGACTGTAGGCCTAATTTTATAAAAAAAAAATAGTCAATTCCATCCATCCATCCATCCATCCATCCATCGGTTTATCTTGGGATTGTAATGAATTCCTTTGATGTCACTTCCTCTCAGCATCTGCTTTCCATCTGTTTACCTTCCTGAAGACCTCACTGCTTAAATCTACACTTTCTGGGTTTCAATCCAGAATTTGTTATCTGAATCTAGATGGTTCCGCCCCACCAATGAGCAGAAGCAGATTCTTAGCAGCTGGAGGTCAGGAGGAATGCAGAAGAAGGTGTACGTACAACACCCTCGCACTGGCAACGGTAGGACATGTGGGCGCAGCCCCACGCTAACCTCGCTGGGATTTACTGGGCCGGAACACGGATCTGCTCGTGGTCACAACTCTCACCACAGACAGCGCAGAGTCGTCTTTGGGTCACGAGCCCAGGCACCACTGCATCGCATGTGCTTTTGGCGTATCAGAGTGCACGTGTGGCAGTGTGAACCAGCCGTGCCGAGCAGCTGGGAGGACTTTGGATCTGGAGGATCTGTGGATGGCGGGGGGGCTGATCCACGGCCTTTAGTCCTCGCGCATGCTAACAAACCAGCAATATATCCAGAACTCTCTGTGTCGAAATAAACAGCGAGTGACACAAGCAGGAGTCATCGCAGTGGATCACTGCCCCCCCCCCATCTACTGCAGCAGGCTCCAATGCCTCTCAGCAATAATAACACCCACGGTTGCCTGGCAACCCGTCACCCAGTGCCAGACTGCCAAATCCCTAGGGGCTCCCCCCGGAAATGGGGAAGATGTAGGGCTTGGTAAGCAAGCGCCAACCGTGACCTTATAAAGCCATCTGAACAATGTCAATGTCAGATATCAGTGCGTGGGCCCCCGAGTCAGCATGTAATGGAGTGGGATGAGTGTACAGAATGAAAATGAAAATGACATCGGCACGGCTTGAGGACCTCTGAAGAAGCTAAGCACCCTGAGCTGGTGGGGGGGGGCAGTGTGTTGGTTTTTGTGTTGGGGAGGGGGTTTAGTTACCTAGTCAGCTTGGCTCCTTGCTCTTTGACACAGGTGGCCCACGGTGGGGAGGTGGGTAGGGGACAGTTAGTGGGGTCTCTGGGGAGGGGGTCATGAGGAATTAACACAGGGGGGGCAGGTGCCACCTCAGGGATAGGGTCCTGCTCGGGGAGGGGCAGGGAGGTAGGTTTGGGGTTGGAGTTGATGTCAAGCTGCGGAGAGGGCGGGGGGGCGCCAGAGCAAGCCCAGTGGCAGGGGGGTGGGGAGAGTGCAGTAGGCACAGGGTACGCAAGGGGGGATGCTGGGACATAGGAATGCTGGGGGGCAGGGTCAGAGAAGGAGGCGGGGAAAGCAGAGGAATGGCTGGGAGGGGGCGGGCTTTCCTCCCCAGCGGGGGGGCGGGCGCAACGGGAATCCAACCACATGGACGACGCGTCAGCTCTGCTGGAAATTTTAAAGGTGAACAATAAAAGATAAAGAGAAACTGAGAAGGTGATCTGAGGCAGAGAACAGAGGTGGGTTTTTCTGCTCTTTTGGTCATAATTATTTATAGAAAAGGGGGGGGGGGGGAGCACACAGTACAAGCCGAGGGCTCGGCATCTGCACATCGTTGTTTACTTCTAATGTAAATGTGATTTAATGGAGGTGAAGGTACTTATTAAAAGTGAGGAGTTTCCTTTGAAAGGTGCTGGGGTTAGTGAGTCAGCCTGAGAAGGCGTTTCCTTTGTCAGTGGGGGCAGGGTTAATGGCTCATTCCGAGTGAGCTGGGGTTCTTTAACAGGGGTTGGGGGGTTAGTGGGGGACAGGCAGGCCAAATGCATAGGGAGGGGGAGCATGAGCACGGGAGATGGAGATGGGCAGCAAACGGAAAGGGGGCGAGGGTGCAGGAAGGGGGAGGGGTACGCTTAGCGATGTGCTGCAATAGGGCCTGTTGTCCAGACGAGGAAAAAAAAATCTTTTCAGAAACAAATTTGAAAGACGACACACTAAGCATACAAATGGCAGGATCCCAAGGCTGTGTGTTATTCACAAACAGAACCTCACCAAACCTTTAAATTAGTCTTTTCCATTCTGTGAAATCCACACAGACACTAACTGTACTAACTATAGCTCGTATGACATGTCTGCCAGATGTAGGATCAAAGAAAACAGGACAAGTGAACAGATGAGGAAGCCAGTCGCGCTGCCATCATGCTCCGTATGCACTCCTCCCGAAACACCATATCTCTGATGTCCGGCTACGATCCTACAGGCTAAACCTCATCTGAGGCATCAGTTCTCAGCTTCAGGGAGACGGAAAGGATGAATGGCTGTTCCCGCTAAATTGAGAAAACTATGCAGAAGCTAAGAAGTACTGCAACCCACACTAGCTTGATCCATGCTAACCTGCCTTACACTAGCTTCATCCACGCTAACCTGCCCTATGCTAACCCGATCCACGCTAACCTGCCCTATGCTAACCCGATCCATGCCAACCTGCCCTAAGCTAACCCGATCCATGCCAACCTGCCCTAAGCTAACCCGATCCATGCCAACCTGCCCTAAGCTAACCCGATCCATGCCAACCTGCCCTAAGCTAACCCGATCCATGCCAACCTGCCCTAAGCTAACCCGATCCATGCCAACCTGCCCTAAGCTAACCCGATCCACGCTAACCTGCCCTATGCTAACCCGATCCATGCCAACCTGCCCTAAGCTAACCCGATCCATGCCAACCTGCCCTAAGCTAACCCGATCCATGCCAACCTGCCCTAAGCTAACCCGATCCACGCCAACCTGCCCTAAGCTAACCCGATCCACGCCAACCTGCCCTAAGCTAACCCGATCCACGCCAACCTGCCCTAAACTAACTCGATCCATGCTAACCTGCCCTATTCTAATTCGATCTATGCTAACCTGCCCTATGCTAACCCGATCCACGCTAACCTGTCCTATGCTAACCCGATCCATGCTAACCTGCCCTATGCTAACCTGATTCACGCTAACTTGCCCTATGCTAGTTTGATTCATGCTAACCTGCCCTATGCTAGTTTGATTCATGCTAACCTGCCCTATTCTAATTCGACCTATGCTAACCTGCCTTATACTAGCTCGATCCACGCTAACCTGCCCTATGCTAACTCGAGAAATGTTAATGTATCCTACGCTAGCTTGACTCATGTTTACTTGACTCTGACCCAACAATATACCTGCTGGACACTGTGAAGACAATGGAGTAAGCAGGAGAGATGTCCAGACCATCTCCACAACATCAACAACAGCAACATCAATGACACTGGTGACAACACTAACAATGACCAACAACAACAGCAACAACTAAACAGAAAAAGAGACTTAATTTAGTAAAACAGGCAGTGGGGACAAAAAGAGAGACAGGTGACGATGGAAAGGCAAAGCTGTGTAGACCTTTATGGGAAGGGGGGGTAGATGGGGTGAGGCCAGAGCAGGCTGCTGGAAGAGGCCACGGCACAGCCTTACCTGGCCCGGTCGCTGCTAGCGGGGGTAGCGGCAGGGGAGGGGGTGGCAGAGAGCTCATCCGGCTGCTCAGGGATGAGCGAGTCGGTGGGCGGGGCGGGAGTCTGGGCTCCCGGAGGGGTGGAGGATGCCTTGCGTGCTGAGGAAGAGCCCCTGCGTGACACCCAAGACGTGTCCATCACCCGGACGCCCATGCTACAGTAAGACAGGGAGACACACCGGACCAGTCAGGTTACAGGAGGGTAGGGGGGTGGGCTCGGAGCAGTAGGGTGTAAGCTCCCACCCCCATTACTGCTTCTCTCTCATAGGCACTTCCATTAGCTTAGCTCCACTTAGAACTTCTTAATTGGCACCATGTATTAAAATGTGGTTATATGCATTGGATGCCAGTGCTAAAAGGACAAACAGGCAAGTACTCCATGAACGGCAAGAAAACCTGGTCTGTTGTCTACATCCAGAGGCTGGATATGCATCAACCGGACACGGGGGTCTATGACTGACAAGGCAGTGCACTGGCTTTGTGTCGGTACATCTCCACAACCACCTGCTGCATGACAATCTCATGTGAGCTCAGACAGCCAGGCCACCATAGGGCAGGCAGGGATTTACTCCGCCCTCTACATTCTTAATAGCCGTCCTGGTGTTTTTCGGGTGACTGGAGATGATGGAGGAATCAGCAGTTGAGATTCAGCACTGCAGAAGGGGGGGAGGAGGCACATGAAATGGGACAACTCCCTCCCCCAGCCCCCTGTTGAGGTGTCTTACTGCATATGCAGTCGGGGAGCATCATTAAGAGAACTGCACACAGAGAGAAGAGGGTGAGAGAGAGCCAAAGAGGAGGAAAAAGAAAGAAAACATACGGTACCTTTGTATTTTCCTAATGCTGCGTTAGTAGGACAAAAACATCAAGGGTGAAGATCAACGAGACTGCAAGTACATCTTAGCTCTATGTTCCCACGCTACACAGCAATAGCAGCGGCTGCCTTGAGGACAGGCTTTGAGCCAAGATGGCGGAGCATGACAGCAGGGATGGGGGGTGGGGCTGTGTAAAATGAAATTTGTGTTGAAAGGAGAGAGGACAGAGGTCCTGGGGGCGACCATAATGCCATCCCAGAGGAGGTTCTTGCACCTTCCCCTGCCAGAATCCAATTAGTGCTCCAATTATAGCAATTAGGACGGCATTCCCCAACAGACAAGAAAAAACCTTAAAATAAAACCACAGTTGGGGAGGATTGACTCCCTGCAGCACACAGTTCATCTGTCATCTGAGAAAATGAAGCCTAGCAAACCATATATGGCCATTGGAAAAATAAGAGGTAGTACGCTGACAATTTTACTCTGTCAAATGTGGGACTCCTACACCAAGAGATGCTACCACAACAGTGGCTGTGTCGTCACACTGCAGCCTGCAGCTGGATGTCATTTGGATCTCACTTGGAAACTACTCTCTAGTAAAAAGTCTAAAAACGGCTCGAAGATGCCAGGACGACCTGCACATGCTCGTCTGGTGTCCAATTCCACTGATGCATCGCCATTGAAAGCAAGGAGCAATAGGTTGTGCAAGGGGCTAGGAACTGGATGGTGTGAACACAAGGCTACAAACATGAAACCCCAGAAAAGTTCATCAGGAACATGTTAGAGCGATTATCTTGACTGCAAACATACGAGGTGCACTGTTAACCAAAGGTAATTGGGGATGTAAACAAGCCAAGCAAGCAAAAATATGGCCCGATAGGTATCCAATTTCCTCCTAATATTCTCCGTACAACATAAAAGCATCTGCGCAGAGCTTGCCTTTGGTATTCAGTGGTTGAAGGGCTAAGGACCTGTTTGCTGTCCTTGGCCGGCACAGTCTGCGTCAAGGCTGCTCAACCCCAAAACATCAGGTTATGAGAATCAAATGAAGAAGCTGAGACATGGTCCTCATGGAGTCCTTTGTGTTCCCCTCTCCCCTCACCCCAACCATCCCTGACGGATTCCAAGGGCAAGTAATTCTGTTTCTAAGATTTCAGAGACGATCAATTTAAACACCTCAAGAAGGTGGATCTTCTGATGTAGACTAACACCACTAACAACATATACACCCTGACCAGTCACTTCATAGTATGATAGCATCAGGAACTTGCTCTATTTATGGCATTGTGCATTATTTCAAAGCTAACTACTGCTCTCTCGAGGAACCATGTATTAAAATGGTAAGAACCTAATGGTATGGTTAGAGCCATACAGAAAAGCAGACTGATTAATGTTTGACTGTTGGATCAGAGGTCTTTCTATGTCTCTCATGCCATAACAGGTCAGTTGCATTATGGATATCTAAAGAGAACCGATATAGTGTTTGCGAGAGTAGGGATGATGTTTCTGGCACATGGATGATGGCTGGATGGTGGAGGATTGGAGTGGCGTAAAGATGAGAGTCTTACCCATCTTTCTTGTAAAACTCCAGCATCATGTTGTCAGTGGCGACGCTGAGGGGGCGTCGGCCTTGGTCGTGCTTGCGATCAGAGTGATCCATATCGGGCGAGGGCATGGAGCTGTAGTTGGCGTTGTGGTTGGTGTGGATGGGGCTGCCATAATTGCCTGTCACGTTGAACTCAATCTCTGGATGAGGAAGAAGAAGAGTGAAGAGCAAAAATTGCTTTTAAATGGCAAACAAAATCAGTTCTTAAAAATGTCAGTGCCGCTACAAAGCTAAACGAATGAATGAAAATATTCATTGTCACTGACCAAGTGCAATGAGATTGAGTATTGAACCGAAGAGTATATCTACAGAATGAATACAAAATCTATCCTAGTTAAAATGATTTTTACTTTTACATTTACTAGGGGCATCAGTAAATTCCATAAAACTATTCATTGTCGTCATGGTACAGTTACAGGAGATGCTTTATTCATGGCCTTTCCAAAGGCAGCAGTATTGAGGCCGAGTGGAAGGACAGCTAATTCCAAATGGCCACGGCTTAGGTCTCGCTCACCTCCAGGGAAGAACCAATCAGCATGCTGGATGATGGGCTCGATGATGCCCACGATCTGCAGGGACACCGTGGTCATCATCTCTGTGATGTTCCTGTGGGGGTTATTGCAATGTTATTTAGGTGTTACTGCAGTGTTATTATGACTATTACCCCTCCCTAAACACCGGAAACAATATTCTCCTAATTTCAAGCCCACTTCTGGGTTAACTTGGGGTAGGTAACACACTTTCACTGACTGGGGCATGATCACACATTTCTTTCAATATCATAAACTTAATTCATGGCAAATAAATAATTTCTTAAATATTTGTTTTGGCATTACATTCATCTCAATTTTAATGTACATTGTAAATATGTCAGATTTATGTGAAGTTTGTAATTTCAAAAGTTTGTAAAAGCAATGGTGGCAGTTTGTTTTGATCCCAGATATCTGATCACGAAAGTCTTGGCTACATGAAGATGATTAAATGGTGTAGTTGCAACATTCAGTTGGATAAAAAACCGAACGAATGTCACTATTTCCGGGCTCCTGCCATTGAATATGTAGGAGCTCTCATGTGTATGAATGAGCCATTCACACCTGGCCACACCCCCCCCCCCCTTTATGGTGCTGATGGGGATGTATCTGGATCGCGTTTCACCACTGCGTTGTTCATCTAATTACCATGCGAATGTGATTTGAATACGTGGAAATGCGGCTATTTATAATGCGAGTGCGGTGAGTGCAGCACTACACGCCCCTGATGCAGGTAAAACAAAGAAAGGTGACATGGTTTACGTTTTTGCCGATTTAACTTAATTTTAAAGACTTTAATACTTCCGACAATGAATGTTTTGAAAAGAAGACAGATTACGGATTTAGTCAACATGTTTCTTTCATGATTCTACATAAAGATTTAAGTGAGATATAAACTGAAATAGACATGAAAAATACGCTGCACCGTCGACGATGCGCTCATACCCGGAAGGTTAAGGGTTTATTATGTCATTTGAAAGAACAGCAAACTCCTTTCAAAATAGGAACTATATACTATATAAGTGGCTATATACTGTCCTTCCTTAAAACCTCATCAAACTGATCAGACTGGGATGTGCAAAGAAAACATTCAAAATCATGGGCAGAGCATCTTTACGTGGAGGAAACCACATGGCCTGCACTCGAGCAATGGGGGCATGTCACTGCCACCCGAACTGGCAGTGCCCCACTGGAGCTTACCCCACTGGAGCTTACCCCACTGGAGCTTACCCCTCAGCATGCGTCCACAGCAGGTTTGGTCCCAGCACGATGGCGATGTTCCCTGCTGTCATTTTATTCACATCCTGGTACTCACTCAGCTTGGCTAGGAATTTTATCAGGTATCTATCATGAAAGGACAAAAAAATCATGAGATGCCAGTTTCCCAGGATAACACAGGAATAAATAGCAGAGAGCATGTAATTGACCCAATTCCTTAGCTTAGTTCCAGCATTAGCAGGGACCAAATCAGCCCCAAACCCCCTACTCCCCTCAAACACACACTGTACTCCCACAATATCGGTAGGAACATGGCCCTACTCTCCATACCCAAATGTATGCCCTTGTGGTCACGGTGGGGGGGGGTGGAGTATATTGCATCTCATTCTGGATAGGTTAAATCCTGAACAGGATGCCAAACCATTAATGGTATGCACTCAGGCAAACAGAGAGCTAATTCAATTAACTGCATGTCTTTGGACTGTGTACCTAGAGAAAACCTGCACAACGTAGCAAAAGCGTGCAAACTGCACACATAGAGGGAGAATATACCTGCACGCATAGAGGGAGAATATACCTGCACGCACAGAGGGAGAATATACCTGCACGCACAGAGGGAGAATATACCTGCACGCACAGAGGGAGAATATACCTGCACGCACAGAGGGAGAATATACCTGCACGCACAGAGGGAGACTATACCTGCAGACATAGAGGGAGACTATACCTGCAGACATAGAGGGAGACTATACCTGCAGACATAGAGGGAGACTATACCTGCACGCATAGAGGGAGACTATACCTGCACGCATAGATGGAGAATATACCTGCACGCATAGAGGGAGAATATACCTGCACGCATAGAGGGAGAATATACCTGCAGACAGGGAAAGGTTTGGAATTGAAACTCAGGCAGAGTGAGACAACAGATCTACCCACAGAGAAGAAAAAATCCCAACAAACTCGTTCTGTAGGGCTCATGTTTAATCACTCAGTCATTCCTATTGAGCAAAATGTAGTGCGGTTCAGAGCTTGGATTAATATAACGTAGGTGTTGGGGAACACGGCCCGCGTTGCAGAGGAGGGAGCAGCTGGCTTGTCACAGAGCTGAGGCAGGTAGGCAGACAAGGATATGTTTGGTTCTTCCCTGATCCCAACCCATGACCGAGACGGAGCAATCCTGATACAGACAGGGCTAAGAACACAGCTGTCCAGCTCTTCACCATGATGGGTCCTCCGCTGGTCAGTTTTGCTGTTGTTTTGAGAACAGAGAGGATTCCCAACCAATTTCTCGAGACCTTTTCCGACTGATCCACTTTTTTCAAAGAGGTCACAGCGGATTACAAAGTTCTCGATGCCACTGACAAACTTTCTGTGGTAGAAGGTCAACAAAGGGGATGGAGAGAGTGGCGGTTCACCTGAAGTTGTTGCTGTTGGCTTTGGGAAGCTTCTCGCAGGCGGTGAGTAGAGCTTGGAGCCTCTTGTCTTGATCTTGAATGCTGTTGGGCAGAAAAACAATCTTAGTAAAATAATGCCAGCCTCCTCATCATGGAGACAGATGGTGCTTCTAGTCACTTGGAGAACTAGGCTACAATTTCGTGTTGGAACTTCCCGCTTCTGTCAATGGTGTTGAGGTAAGCTCTCTTTGCAAAACACTCTGTGCACTTTGGTGAATGAAACAACAGACTAGACTTCCTTGGCTTTCAATCCATTGTTCACTTGTTTTCCTCTTACTTGGAAGCTTGAATCCATTCCTCATAGAGGTCAAAGGTCATCAGCGGTTCTGGAAGTTCTCGCAGGTAGGACTTCAGCGCTCCTGTCAGTGTAAGAGAGAAAGGCTAATAGCACAGGGTGCCCAACAGAAGCCCGTGTGCACACGAGTGCACGGCTTTACGTGCCTGAACATATGCGCTCATACCCATGCATGACATACTGCATATGTGTTGCTGCATAGCCAACAGACACCAACGCTGAAGCACGCATTCTGGAATCTGAAGGGGTCCGTCTTTAATAAGTTTGTGGAAAATAAATTTTTTGACCCATGAGCACACTGGGATCGTAAACATGTCTTCCTGCGATCCAGCCGTATTCCGGCATAGCTGCTTTGAGGCCAGTCGAAGGGGAGTAGCGGGACACGGCTAACGAGGACGAGCGTCGCAGCTCTAACACTCGCACTGGGGCACCCTGCGGGTTTTCTGCTTCACACATATCCTAATGTCCCAGAAGGACATGAATGCGGGGAGTGGGACAACATAGCGGCTAACGACCCCACGGGATGCCAATCCCAGGACGAGCTGTGTTGCTGTAAGCATGGGAGACACACTTCACCTCAAACGGAGGACTGGAATATCCTGAATATATAAACAGGCACCAGGTTAGTCTATACATAGAAAAGCAGGTATTTAATTAGCACAGTCTCAGGTGAAGGACGGACCCACATCCTGCCTGTGGTTGCATTTAAAATTTTTTTTTTTTACTTTTTTTTAACCACTACTTGGTTCCTGTCCTCTCTGGGCGTCTGCTTTACTCCTTACCGACCCTCTGTTCCCAGAGGACAGATACCGTATGGAACCCGATTAGGGATCCAACAGCATTTCAAACAGAAGGAGCCCAATGGAGAGAACAGCCTTCATGTCACAAGTACCTGCTGAACGGGGGCTGCACATCACCATGGCGATGACATGGTGGGGGGTGGGGCGTGCCTCCTACCTGCAATGGCGTGGGGGTCGGCGGAGTATTCCTGCACGTCCAACACCCCACAGTCCAGGGACGCCTTCAGCTTCTTCAGCTTGGAGGCCGATGGAGCCACTCTGAACAAGCCCTGCCCACACAGGAAGCAGAAAGTGAGCGCAACCCCTCTGACAGGTCACTCGACCTACCTCTCCATTCATTGGACAGAAAGTGACGCATCATATCGCCTCTACGACAAACCCTGATTATTATTAAATAATCTCCTTTACAACTACTGTGACCACAGTGTGAAGCAATTTTCCAGTCAGTTCGGAGTTTCATTTGCATTTCATTCCAACCCTCAATCTTTGAGCAATTTAAAAAATTTCCAGGTAATCTGCTTTACTGTTACTTAAAAAGGAGTGTGGATTGTTCATGGGGTTTTCACTCACTCTGAGTCAAAGAGCGATTCTGGGGTGGGGGGGTATTTCGGCGGGTGGAAGTGAGCGTACCTCCTCCTGAAGACCACACTCCAGAAGCATGGTGACGCAGGCCTCGATGGGGAAGGCGATCTCCCGTCCGCTGATGGTCAGATGCTCTTCCAGGGGCTTCCCGTAACACGGCTTCTCCACCCACGCCTCTGCAAAGGGACACAGACACGCATGCCCACGGGTACAGCATCAAGACAGGAGGCCCGGCCAGCGAGCGGGGGGAGGAGGACTCACCCTGATGAGCTTTGATCTGCGGTAGGACGGTCTGAAGCAGCTCCAGCGACTTCCTGTGGTACTCAGCCTGGATCTCTATTAGCTGCAAGCAGATGCCTGGACTTCAGCACCAGGAATGGCAACTCACCAGAGAACACACCAGGGGGCGCTGTCTCCAGAGAGGTACTTACAGTCTGAAAGTAGTTTGCATAGTCGATTTCTTTGGCCACAAAGCTGTACATGTCTGCTGATAGCTGATCCTAGAGGGAATTAGGAAAAAAAAAATCAGAAAATGTTAGGCACTTTCAGTAGTTGCTCTTTTCAAAAGAGACTGTGGGATATTTTTGGGAAGTTTATTTTAAATCAGTGGCGACGGCTGACAGGAGACAGAGTAAAGTGGTGAGCTGCTGAGGCCTGGGGACCTGTCTCCCTCACGCGGATTCTTCACCATGTCAGCTCTGCTGTTTCGCAATGCGGAGCTTTGTGCAGGAGAAACAAGCAGCGTGTGTCTGTGTACAAGCGCATGTGTGTGCGCGTGCCTGAGGGAGCGAATGAACCAATGAGAGATGGACCGACCCTGCAGATCTCCATGCGATTGGCAGTCTCTTCCATCTCCTCCCTGAGGGAGTCGGCTTTGGCCCCCGCCGGCTGTTGGTTGCTGGACACACCTGAGGACTTGGAAGACTGCTGCCACCTGGAAAGGGGATGTGGAGGATCAGGTGACATACTGAGGCACACAGACACATGAGAATGCACAGGCAAACGAGCATGCACAGACACATGAGAATGCACAGGCAAACGAGCATGCACAGACACATGAGAATGCACAGGCAAACGAGCATGCACAGACACATGAGAATGCACAGGCAAACGAGCATGCACAGACACATGAGAATGCACAGACACATGAGAATGCACAGACACATGAGAATACACATGCAAACGTGCATGCACAGACACATGAGAATGCACAGGCAAACGAGCATTCACAGACACATGAGAATGCACAGACACATGAAAATTCACAGGCAAATGAGCATGCACAGACACATGAGCATGCACAGGCAAATGAGCATGCACAGACAGATGAGAATGCACAGGCAAACGAGCATGCACAGACAGATGAGAATGCACAGGCAAACGAGCATGCACAGACAGATGAGCATTCACAGACACATGGATATGCACAGACACATGGCTCTAAGAACAATATCCCCCATGTCATCATTCTGCCTTGGTCACCCCCGCTCTCACACGCTCCTTTGCATCACTTTCCTTCTCTCATTCCCTCCTGCTTGCTTCCATATCACAAACATTCCTCTGTTTGTAGCCTTTAACGAACTGTTACTCAGCCGAGTTGCCTGGGACCTTCCAGACAAGCCACATTTTAACTAGAACCAGTTACCAGGTACAGGTGTGCTGGGAGGGAGCTAATATGTGACCTTTCTGGGGGTTCCCAGTGACTGTGTTCATAGGCACTGGGTTCATGTGTTGGGACCTGGGTTACACACAGAGAGACCTAGTAATGTTGGAAGGGACTGGGGGTGTAAAATGTAGCAGGAGGATCCACTCTCACATCCAGACAAGAAAATTAATCAGCCAGAACAGCTAACAGACGGGTGACATTTCACTTTTCAGAAGAGACGCAAATCTAATGAGTGGGCTGGGGGGGGGGAGTGTGCTGAGACCACCATGAGGTTGGCGGAGGGAGCCGATGACCAATTAGGGGTGCCATTCAAAATCTGATTTGCTAGAGTTAAGGACTATCTAAAAACTTCCGCTGAACAGTGTGGAATACACGTTTTAATAATAATAATAATAATAATCAATGTAGTTGTTTTCTCCAGAACACCTGGAGGTCAAGGCTGGAGTGAATCCTCATTACAAAGGATTCATCAGATCAGCATAATTTGTGCTACACCATCTTGTCTCCAGATTACACCAAACCTCAGCACATGTTTGGGACAGCTTGTGTCCATGGCAACAGACTCAGCAGACATCTGGACAGCTTGTGTCCATGGCAACAGACTCAGCAGACATCTGGACAGCTTGTGTCCATGGCAACACACTCAGCAGACATCTGGACAGCTTGCTGCCGCTACCCCTACTCAGTGTGTCCTGCTCAGGGGTACAATAACTCTGCGTCTGTCCTGCAGTTTCAGCTTGGGTTCAGGTACAGCATGGTTTGTCACACCCTCTGCCTCGCCGAAGGGGCGTACCGCGTGCGGGCCGAGTCCATGTCCAGCACCAGCTTCGCTAGATGCTTCCGCTGCTTCTGGATGTTGGGGATCTCCACCTGTGGGAAAGCACAGAAAATGTCACTAATAAAACCCCAGGAAAGGCAACAGAAAGTGCATAGAACTCCCCTTAACCCCAGAGAACCAGCCACAAAACACTCCGCCAGGAAACAGTGCCACCTCCCACCCTTAGAGGGAGCTCCACCCTCCCTGTTATCCCACATCCACCCAGATGGCCCTGTGTAACCTCAGCAAGCCAGTTAGTGCAATCAGGGTCAGCTGGCTTTCATTTCCAGGAGGTGTTTGAAGGCTCGGGTAATCAATCACCATGGCAATGTGAAAAAAATCACCCAGAATTCAACAGTGTGCCTCTTGTCCACCCCCCGTGGCTGACAATGTGTCTTATTATGTTACTAAGGGCTCCTGTCCAAGTCCCTGCGACAGCCTACCTCGGCGAGTACATAGAGGGGCTCGATGACGTCCCGCTCCATCTGGAATTCGAACAGAATGAGCTCCTGGGCCAGCCTGTCCTCCGTCTCCCCACAAAGCTTCAACATCTTCCTGCAATGGGGGAAGGAGGGAGGGGGAGGTGCAGGAATACAGCCAATCATATCTGAGCAAGGCCAGGCAACAGCAAATCGGAAGAGCCCATGGGAATGTTCCAGTCCACTGCATCATAATTCAGTAGAACATTAGTAGCCAACCAGGGCACAACTGATCCAAATACCAGTATGAGGAATGCAGATCTGAGAGTGTTTATGCTGAGCTTCAATGCTCGTAACCCTCCCAGATATAAAGGACACATGGAGGCAGGAGATGAAGAATAACGTCAGCTGGTGATCTTGCGCAAGTGCGCCGAGAATGGGGAACAAAGCATGTGGCTTTGCGGGGGGGGGCGCGGCTCAACATGCATTTAGAGGTGCGTGACTGAGCATGGGGGCGCGTGCTTAGAGGCCTGATGTGTGGGATGACAGGGCTGTCCATGCATGTATCTGTGTGTGTGTGTGTGGGTTACGTTTTTAAAAACCTGTTATTTTGATGTTGTGGGGACCATTTTTCAAGTCCCCACAAAGATCTATGAATGCAATCAAAAAACTAAAACCGCCAAAAGTCTCGTATGGTTGTTTGGTTACTTATGGTTAAGGTTGGGTTGGGGTTGAGGTCGTCATGTTGGGATTAGGGTTTTCCCCATAGAAATGAATGGAGAGTCCCCACAAAGATATGAATACAAACGTGTTCATGTGCGCTGAAAGGAAACGTGTGTTTGTGTTCACTTTTTGCTTATCTTTATGAGGACAAGTTTTTAAAATACACACACATATATACACTTATACACACACATATATACACTTATACACATGCACACTCATACACATACTTGTATACAGATATACACACGCTCACACGCTCATGCACACACATATACACGCTCATACACACACATTTTTTGGGGTGTCTCACTGTAACATAGTTAGCAATCCCTCACCGACTCATAAAATCAAACACAGATGATGGTAAAATGTATCCAAACCAGCAGCATGTGAATATTCTCTACTTTGTAATTTGTGTGCGTCTGTGTGTATGTGCAAGTAAGACTCACCCCAGGAGGGAGTCGTCTCCAAGCACGATGGCACCGTCCACCAGGCATTGGGCCAACGTGGTCAGCGGCAGCTTTTTCTAGCCAGAAGAAAGCACTTAGCATTTAGCACTTAGCATTTAGTACCTAGCATTTACCACCTAGCATTTACCACCTAGCATTTACCACCTAGCATTTAGCACTTAGCATTTAGCAGACAGTGCCTAGCATGATGTAACAGCTGCACTCCTCCTGAGTGATTAGCGAGACAGCTAGCATTCACAGTGCTGCCATCGCATAAAGATACTGAAGCATAACGTCGTCTAGTCGTTCAGTGCAGTGCACAGTACAGTTTATACACATACCAAGTTGTACCATGTTACTATTTGAGTAACTGTGACCCTGTAATGGCCGGCATTTGGTGACGCTTATATAGGATTGTTTATATAAGGACTGTGCCCAATATAGCTCACTTAAACACTGATTAAAAGTGTTGTTATAGGGACGATACGTACCGAGGGCGACCTGACCGACCTCTTGTCCACGTCCTGCCCCTGCTGGCCCTGCAGGCAGGCGCTCAGCTTCTTGTGGGTGCTGTGGGAAACCTGCTTCACCAGCTCCAACCTCTTCTCCACCTGGAGTGGGGGGCGGGCACATGCCATACTGAGCATGCTCAGAGCTGGCACTCTGATTGGTCTGTGCTTTGGGCTTCTCAGAGAGTCCAAACTCCCGCACACACCTGTCCATTATTCATGACTACCCCGGACCAGTCCATAGTGAGCACAGACTCCCTGCAGCCCCCATATATAAGAATCTTTACTTAATGTACACTTACACACAGGTCAACTATTCAGACTGCCAATCCAAAACCACACATGAGGATGGTGATTACAGGGACAGTATAATTAAACATCAGTCAATGGCCCCTCCCTTCCTCCCTTCCCCCCTCACCTTTTTGCACATGGTGATTGTGGTGCGACAGGCTAATCGATGCTGTCTCACACGGACTCAGACAGACACACGCATGTCATATGCTGGCTACTTACCTGAAGCAGATCCTCACTTAAAACTTCTGTTTTCTCTGCCCTGAAATGAAAATAAAAATTTTTGAGCAAATTGTAGCGCGACAATTGGACAAGGGGTCAGAAGGTGATAGGGTTGGAGCTCAGGACTTTACATTTATTTATGTAGCAGAGGCGTTTTGGACACAAAGCAACATACATGTGAGGAAACTGGATGTCAGCCAGCATCCTGGAGCAGGACAAAGGTCTTTATCAAGGACCCAGCAGTGATGTGATTACGCTGCCAGCCACGGGATTAGAACTCACAACCTTCCCGACACAGAACCCTAAACTCCTGAGCTACATGCTGCTGACAGCCATGGTGAGTAATGGCTGTAATCAGCCACGGGATTAGAACTCACAACCTTCCCGACACAGAACCCTAAATTCCTGAGCTACATGCGGCTGACATGCATGGTGAGTTACTTCTGTAGTCAGCCACGGGATTAGAACCCACAATCCTCCAGACACAGACCTTAACCTCGTGAGCTACACAGCGCTGACAGGCATGGTAAGTAATACCTGTAATCAGCCACAGGATTGGAACCCACAACCTTCCCAACACAGACATTAACCTCTTGAGCCACACAATGTTGACAGGCACGGTGAATAATTCCCACAGTCAGTCAGGTGACCTTTCCTGCATTAATCTGGGCTGGGAAGAGGAGCCCATTGGTTACTGGGCTGGAAACAGCCATGTCAATTATCCCAACACAAATCAGCGGGTAAATTGCCATCGAAAGTGAGCTCACATGACACAATCAGGACGTGCATTCCAGTGTGTGCTCGAAGCATCCATTAACATGCAACCAGTAAAATCCCACTGGCCTTGACCCTCAGTCCTGCTTCATTAGGCTCTGCAAGACGTTCAGGACTGGCTGCCTGTGCCAGCCGCTGTTACGTGGGGGGCTGAGTAACCCACACCGAATCGAGGGGAGACGCCATGCCTTTCCATCGCCAGCCCCGTCTATCTGCCAGAACCACACACACCCTTCGCCCTGCGAGTTGGCGTGTTGCTAAGCAATGGCGAGATGAAGTGGAGTACGGTGAAATGTGGAATATTCTGGAGCAGCCGGGGGCCCGGCTTGCCTCACCGCTATGACTGCACTGCTGACAGTCTTGCTCGGAGGAGCCTGAGTGGCTGTTCCTGTTACCCGGTGACATGGACAGAGCATGACTCAGTGCATTATGGGTAGCTCACAGTGTTAAAGGAAAACTGAGCCTTCGTGAGTGATACAGCCCATCAATGAGTAAACAGAGCAGAACTACTAATTATGTTAATGAAGGACTCTGGGTAAGAAATTAACTGTGTATTAGTGAGTATCATACTGGATCAGTGATTAACATAGTTCATTACTCAGTAACACAGTCCATTTGTAGCACAGTCCCCGGCCCTCTCTCGGCCCCACCTGTCTATGACATCATGTCCCATCATCGTGTCACACTCTGTGCCCTCACTACACATTTTTGCTGGTCGTGTCCCTATGGCCTGGCTATCAGTTCCCAGCCCCCTTCCCAGCAGCCCCTACTGCCTGCCCACAGTGAATGCCCTCACTGGATGCCCCTCCCTCCCCCGAGACAAGACAAGGTCCAAGAATTCAACCCAAAAGTTAAATCCAAGGGCCATCGAGGTTTATCCTTATAGCCCATGGCAGCGGGCCGGGGGTGGGGGGTGGGGGGCACGCTCCCCTTTCTGTCAGAGCCATATCACAGGTCATTAGACAGTGAAATGTCACTTGCTTCACTGCAGACCAATTCAGCTATAGGTTACCGATTACAAACTCCTATATCATTCTACAAACCAGTAACTGAAATCCAGTAGCCATTTTGAGGATATTTACCAGACAGTCTCTTCCAGGGTTCATTAAGGTGTCTTCATGCCAGAGAGACCTTCAGTGGACTGAGCTGAAAGCTGCAAATCAACCACATAACCCTGTCACCTTAAAGGGGCTGCGGTATGACCACATCCCAATAAGCTTGTTAATGCCAGAGCTCACAGAAAGCTCGTCTGCCCACATTAACCTTCATCGCTTCTTCTCGCCGGAGCTGGATGGCTGTCGGCCGTCACAGCCCTTGCTGAAGGTCACCAGGACCTGCAGACGTTCTGCCCCGTGAACCGGTTCAGGATAAGCAGCCTGGAATTTGGAAAGATGGATGGAAATATGGCCCATTTTATCTGTTCATCTTTTATCCTCATTTCAATATTTTCCTCCCAAATAATGGGCTCCTGTAACTTTCCCCGGCAGCCATGATGGTTACTATGGGTCACAGTCTCACAACGAGGCGTGACTCTACAGGCTCCTCCTGCCGGCAGTTAAGTCCCCAGATACCATCAGGGCTCCCATTTGCACAGCATGATACGAGAGTGCAGATGCATTATGGGAGACATCACACTAGGCTGCCAGTCTAACCGCGCAAGGGATACAGTCTGACCGCGTGAGGGATACAGTCTGACTACGTGAGTGATACAGTCTGACCTCGTAAGGGATGCCGATCCCCATCCAACGGTGTGAAACAGGTCACGTGAGGGTATTGACAAGCAGTACTGCATACCCTGCCCTTGTTATGCCCTGAGGCGGCCTGACTGAGGCTGGATGGACGGAGTCTGGGTGTCATGGTGATTCAGAGGGCTGCACTGTTGTGTCTCTCCTCCAGATTCCGGGTGTGAAGGCTGCCTCTGCGTGTGGAGTCTGCATGTCCCCCCCCCCCCCCCCACCACCACGTATCTGTTTATGGCTCCTCCCACAGTACAAGGCATGCATACAGGTGAATTGGTGTCTTTGAGTTGCCTGTAGTGTGGATGTGTGTTTGTGTGCCCTGGTGTCCTTCCCGGAGAGTCCCCTGTCCTTTATCTCCTGCCCTAAGCCCCCCCTGTACAGTAAACCAAGGTGACCTCCTTGGCTGAGAACTATGTGAGATCCTTCAGTGCTTGTCAGCTCGGACATCACTGAGGAGGTTCCAAAGTCCTCCACCAGGGGGCAGATGCACTGACTGACCCTCAGCCGGGAGAAGTGAAAGCAGGAACGCTCTCACACACTCTCTGCATTAAAGGCTGCCTGCCTGTATCCCCATATGGCCACAGACACCCAGCTGCCAGGTATGTGGTCCATGACCCAGTAAAGGAGAAGGTCTCAGCCAGGGCCACCGGCGGGAAGGTGGACAAATAAAAACAGGGCAGCTGTAGGCGTCCACAGGAAGAGCGGGATAAAGATACACACACTCACAGGCGTGCACACACTCACAGGCACGCACACACTCACAGTCGTGCACACACTCACAGGCGTGCACACACTCACAGGCGTGCACACACTCACAGTCATGTAATCGTATCCTTATGGGGCCAGCTCATTCACTTCTATAGGGAAAATGCTGACGCTAACTATGACAACCTTAACCCCCACCCAGCCCTAACCATAACCATAAGTAACCAAGCAAAATACAAGAGTTTGTGCATTTTTAGTTTTTTCATAGCAGTCACAGATTTTTATTAAATTGAGTTTTCCCTGATGGGCATTAGGGTTAACACATGTTGCAGTGTGTCAGTGTCTCTGCATGTGCAGTCAGCCCCAAGGCCCTGGACACGAGCCGCCCGTGTCACCGGGGACAGAAGGACCCCACCCACATATAATCCCGTGTAGCTGGCGGTGGAGGGAGTTTGGCAGGCGGAGGCCCCCACCCCGAGCTTCGCTGGAGTAAATGCCCAGCCGTACAGCGGACCCGCCACCTAGGCAGCGAGCTGTTAAGGAAGAGCGAGGGTCTCTCTGATTCTCCCCCGACCCCCATCCCCCAGCTGGCTGCTTGGGCTGCGTGACTGACGACTCTCCTGTCCTGCCTCCATCTCCCTCGGTCAAGCCTCGCTGCCCCATCTGTTAGACCTTCATGCCCAGCAGCTTGGGCCCTGGTTGGCCTTTCCTTACGTGTTGCCGGGGCTGCTGAACAAGCCTCCTCCCCACCCCAGGATGTTAGCTTGGCTCACAGTAGGACAGGCGTGAGCGCCAATGATCCTAATAAACGTGTAAATAATGAACGTGTAAGTGCGGCATAAGTAACAGGGTAGATGTTCACATAACTGTGCCTCTCGGTCAGCTGTGGGGGGGGGGGGGGGCGGAGGGGGGGGCTGGGATAGCTCTTCCAGGTGAAACGGGATTTCCCAGGTGGTGTTGGGGCTGCGGTTGTCATGGTAACGCACTCTCTGGCAGCGGTGATGTCACTTGTGAGAGCAGCCTGCAGCAGTGACCCGTGAGTGATGTCTATGTCCCTGGAGGTCCGGGCTGCGTTCGTCAGCGAAGTACCGCTGGGCCGTTGTCTGTCTCTTCAAGGTCACAGCGGGATGCTCCATCCTTCCCAACAGCCTCATCGGTCATTTCTGTCTACGCCCACTACAGCTGCACCAGGCACTACAAACTGGAGATGATCCCCTAAGAACTGACCAACCCCGATACTCCAGGCCCACACAGCCAGCCAATAGCGAGAACAGCCAGTCCTGGGGATGGCAGCTGGCCAATCATGTTGCTTCAGGCCAAAATGGTTTTGAATTTCATGTCTGCCTCCCAGGCCCTGCTTCTCCCCCCAGCCTTTGTTGAGTTCCGTTTTCAAATGGGAGGGGGGGGATCTTATGATAAATCATTTTCAAAGTCAGAAATGTTTTTCGGTGCAGATGAGTTTGTAACGTCCCACTTATGGCTCTGCTTCTACCATTCTGTATAACGAGCCCCTCATCCCCTGCCCACCTCCTGCCAGTCTCAGTGTGCAGCTCTGCCAAACACAGGCAGGATGCCCCCCGTGCAGTGGCACACCCCTGACCCTCGTTTGCCCCCACCCTCCAGGGGGTGTGTACTCTCATTCTAAACAGATAAACAGATTTAAACAACTTGGGGAGTGCAAAGCAGATATGGGGGGGTGCAGAAAAACAAAAACAACTGGCCCCACCCACCCATAAAAGCCTATAAATATTTATGCACCTGGCACAGGTCAGCAGCCATGTTTAATCCCCTGTGCGGTCCTGTGCGGTCCTGTACTATGTCCTCTGCGTGCTAAACACTGAAGCACCAAGCCAGTGTAGGACACATGGTCTGGGATATGGAAAGCTTGGTGTCTGTGCACCGGAAGCCCATCGACCCCCCCACACCACACCACAGAGCCACAGGGCTGAATTGCAAGCTGTTCCGGTGGGGGGGGGGGGTGGTTACGAGGGGTGCTGCTGATGAAAAATTTATGCATTTTACATCATTTATGCATCATTAATATATAAGGTCTGTTTTATGCTTGGGGGGCACAGAGTCAGCTGTACCTGGGGAGGGAAGGGGGTGTATAGGGGTGAGAGCAAGTGTATGAGCTATTGCTATATTCTACACCTCCATACTGCCCCCTCCAGCTTCAGTCTCACAGGTGCTGCTATTATATGGCATGGTGCATGTAGCTGGACACTAACAACCTGCTTCACACACTGCGGATTCCACACTGTGGATTTTACACATCATACTTCACACTGCAGATTGTACAGTGTGGATTTTACACATCATACTTCACACTGCGGATTCTACAGTGTGGATTTTACACATCATACTTCACACTGCTGATTTCACACTGTGGTTTTTACATAGGCTGGGGAGCCATGAAACAATGACCATATCACACTGTCACAGTTCATTGTTCCCCCACAACATCAGCTGGTAACACGAACCCTCCCAAGGCAGACCTGTTTCCTAAATATATTAAATTTAAAAAGCTGCTGTCAAGAAACAGCCGAGAGCTCCCGAAAGCAGCTTGTCATTTAAAACCGGGCAGGAAGGGGATTGAAGGCTTTCGCAGATCCTCATGCCTGTTGGGAGCTGTATTTTACATTCGCAAGCAGAGATGCGCTCTGTCTGGACAGCAGCCTGCTGGCCAGCACCCCAGAGAGACAGCTGAGAGAGGAATTTGCTCCCTTTCAGGTTCAATTCCAACTCAAAGTGCTTCACTGGTGCATTACACACAAACTTCCAGTTTCTGTAGATTTTATATACATATAATATAGAGTAAAATGTAACAAAAAAGAAATGTCACACAAAGTATATTAAGATATTTCACTGCTGGAACATACTGTCCTACTGGTGAGCATGTCCCAAGCAACCCTGTGAGGCAGAGGAATGAATGAATTCATTCTATAGTCATATTTATTAAGCAGATTCTTTTATCCTTTATGAGGAGAAAGGGGATCAACCCTGCGCATTTTCCTCTCTACCTCCCCGACTTTGAAACTCCTTCCCTGCTGTTACTCGTCAGTCGATCTTCGTCTCAGATTTCAAATCAAGATAAAAATCCCTTTCGTCTGCTCAGCGCTGCTCAGATGTAAGCGCTGTGATAACACCCCCAAATTCGGATCGGAGAGGGTCTCACTGCTGCGTTGGACGAATGGAGCAGAAAAGCTTCAGAAACCTTAATTTCCTCTGACAGCGCTAGTCCTACATTCACAGCACAGCTGTCACCCGCAGACATGACTGATACTGCAGCAACAGGCTCACATGTGTGAACACAAACACGCACCAGCATCACAGCAAGTATCCTGTGAGCGTCTGTAAACACACACACCTGTGTGTAGGTTCCTCATTTCCAACAGACCAGCAGGAACCAGGAAGCTGAACTCTCTAGCCACGCCCCCTCAGGTCACAGGTTGGGGTCCCTCACAGAAGACAAGTCCACACATCGTTAAGTGACAGGCATATATTAAGGGGGGGCTCAAAAAGACATCCTCCCTTCACCCAGGACAGAACGAAAAGGAAGCCTGCTGTGACAAGGCGCCCCCCCCCCCCAGCCAGAACCACGGGGATGTGCAGGAAGTGGCACGTCGTCCCAGCGCAGAGCCAACCGAGCTCAGTGACAATAACGAATCGCTGAAAGTGCGACATGGACAAGGCTGAGGTCCGGTTCCCACACTGATCCACCGATGCAGATACACGGTGCTGACAGTTTGGAGAGAAAAGGCTTGTGTCTGTTTTCATTTTCGAGGGAAAGCACGTTGCACTGTGGCCTTCCCATGCACGGCAGACGAGCTGAGGCCTGCTTTTCTCCCGGGTCCTTGCATGGCACGGGGGCAGGAATCGACGAGACAGCGGTGGTACTGCTAGGGGTTATAAGGAAGGGTGCATTGGGGGTGCCGCAACAAGATGAAATTCTAATTCCTACGATTTTCAACAGAAGAGAAAGAAAACAGTAGATATGGAGACCCAGGAAGAGCAGTTGGTGGCAAAAGTGGGACGCAGCTTAACACACAGGAAGGGGTGTGGAAATCTAGAAAGAACGCATTCCAGTGGGCAGTGGGGCCAGGATGCAACTGAACACACAGCAAGAACACCCTCTAATGGGCGGTGGGGTCAGGACACACCTTAACACCCAGGAAGGGGTGTGCACAGGCTAGCAGGGTCAACCCGCAAAAGGTCTTACACCCTGAATTTGGAAATAGCACCGATCTCCCCTTCCTTACCTATCACCTCGGTGGATGATCCCGGCGATCCGGCAGCGTTCCTAAAACACGGAACGTTCCCCGATCCGAATCAGAACATTCTGGGTCTGAAGTGCTGATGGCCTGCAGCTGTGAGGTAGCTCCCCGAGAGCAGGCCAGTCTCCAGGCTGTGGTGCCCCCCGCCCGACCACAGTCTCCCCAAAAAGTCCTGGCTTTCCCATTAACGCCCCCCCCCCCCGGCATGAGGAGTAGCTTGGCCCCTTCCCAGCCCAAGTAGGAATGTGGATCCCTCTCTGCTGAAATCCCAGACCTGCCCGTGGGGTCCCAGGCTCAGGGCGGGGGGGCTAACAGCCGGCTCAAGGGCCTGGGGGGGGGGGATATCTGCGCAGGAGTGGCTGGGGACTTCAGGGGGGCTGCCATGAGTCAGGCTGCACATGCAGACGCAGGCACACATGACAATATAGAAACGCACTTCCTGCTGAGTCTGAAATGACATGTGCTTTTGGGGATCTCTGCTATTGTCTGCCCACAGCTTTTAAACACATAATCAGATAGAGAAAACCACGCTCACATGCCCGCACCCACACCCCCACACGCAGATTTAATGTGTACCCGTCACGCTAATCCCCTCTCAGAGTGAGGTCCACCCTGAGCGGGAGGCCGGCACGCCAGTTCTGCGGAATTCCTGGGGGTCACAGGTCAACAAGTCAGCAAAAATGGGCTGGGCTCTGTTTGGATTGTGAGTCACCACCATCCATACACGCAAACATGGGGGGTTACTGGTCTGGGGAGCTCTGAGGCGGCAG
This sequence comes from Brienomyrus brachyistius, assembly GCF_023856365.1. Taxonomy (NCBI): domain Eukaryota; kingdom Metazoa; phylum Chordata; class Actinopteri; order Osteoglossiformes; family Mormyridae; genus Brienomyrus; species Brienomyrus brachyistius. Next base: position 2,634,720 of record NC_064537.1, read on the forward strand.
GGAACACGGCGGTGGTGTCGATCGCTGCGTGAGGGCCGCATTTACAGCCACGCCTGAGGGTAGCCGCTCACTCCAGCGTGAAATAAATACCATAGGGCGTTTCCTCAACGCCCACGGCAGCGATGTCACATTCTATTCCACCAGGAGGGCATTGTACACTCTGTATCTTACCTTTATCTGCGCCAAGCCCCGGATCATAATGTCAGCTTAAGCTTCAGACACTAATATGCTTGGAATTGCTATGTGCTAACAGGCTATGCTAATGGCAATCAAAGCGCATCATACAGATGAATATGCCGGCATGACCCAGTGCTAACAGGCTATGCTAATGGCAATCAAAGCGCATCATACAGATGAATATGCAGGCATGACCCAGTGCTAACAGGCTATGCTAATGTCAATCAAAGCGCATCATACAGATGAATATGCCGGCATGACCCAGTGCTAACAGGCTATGCTAATGTCAATCAAAGCGCATCATACAGATGAATATGCTGGCATGACCCAGTGCTAACAGGCTATGCTAATGTCAATCAAAGCGCATCATACAGATGAATATGCCGGCATGACCCAGTGCTAACCGGCTATGCTAATGTCAATCAAAGCGCATCATACAGATGAATATGCCGGCATGACCCAGTGCTAACAGGCTATGCTAATGTCAATCAAAGCGCATCATACAGATGAATATGCAGGCATGACCCAGTGCTAACAGGCTATGCTAATGTCAATCAAAGCGCATCATACAGATGAATATGCCGGCATGACCCAGTGCTAACAGGCTATGCTAATGTCAATCAAAGCGCATCATACAGATGAATATGCCGGCATGACCCAGTGCTAACAGGCTATGCTAATGTCAATCAAAGCGCATCATACAGATGAATATGCCGGCATGACCCAGTGCTAACAGGCTATGTTAACGTCAATCAAAGCGCATCATACAGATGAATATGGCGGCATGACCCAGTGCTAACAGGCTATGCTAACGTCGGTCAAAGCGCATCATACAGATGAATATGCCGGCATGACCCAGTGCTAACAGGCTATGCTAATGTCAATCAAAGCGCATCATACAGATGAATATGCCGGCATGACCCAGTGCTAACAGGCTATGCTAATGTCAATCAAAGCGCATCATACAGATGAATATGCCGGCATGACCCAGTGCTAACAGGCTATGCTAATGTCAATCAAAGCGCATCATACAGATGAATATGCCGGCATGACCCAGTGCTAACAGGCTATGTTAATGTCAATCAAAGCACATCATACAGATGAATATGGCGGCATGACCCAGTGCTAACAGGCTATGCTAACGTCGGTCAAAGCGCATCATACAGATGAATATGCCGGCATGACCCAGTGCTAACAGGCTATGCTAACGTCGGTCAAAGCGCATCATACAGATGAATATGCCGGCATGACCCAATGCTAACAGGCTATGCTAATGTCAATCAAAGCACATCATACAGATGAATATGCCGGCATGACCCAGTGCTAACAGGCTATGCTAATGTCAATCAAAGCGCATCATAGAGATGAATATGCAGGCATGACCCAGTGCTAACAGGCTATGCTAATGTCAATCAAAGCGCATCATAGAGATGAATATGCCAGCATGACCCAGTGCTAACAGGCTATGCTAATGTCAATCAAAGCGCATCATACAGATGAATATGCCGGCATGCTGGCATTAATATGTGCTAATGGGCAATGCTAACATCACATTCTCTCTGCTTTTGTCCAAGAGGCCTTAGGTGGCTTCTTCCCCTGCCTGATGCCCTGTGTTTGCTGGCCTAAGCTCCAGGCTTATGGAGCATGGATGGATGGATGTTTTTAATGCACTGTTGATCACACTCAAAATATGGACACTGTGTATGTGAGAGTACACCAGGAGTTACAGCAGGGGGTAGGAGGAACTGACATGGCAGGGTGTTTCCTGCGGGGCTATTCAGTAAACACTGGTCTTATTGCAGCAACCCCCCTCCTCGTGTGTCTCCCCACCCCCAGCTGCGATGCTGCCTGTCCACCATAGCTTCAAAGCCCATCTAAGTCTGCAAGAACCCCCAGCTGAGCTGCTGCTGTGGCAAATGGCAGCTTTGTGCTGGTTACTGCAGCGATTTGTGTGATGAGTCAATAACTGCCGGTCCACCCCCCCCACCCCCCACGGCGCAGTGCATCCTGGTTGCTATGAGAGAGAGATCCCCGTTAGGCCACTTAGCTGCTTTGGCTCCCCACTCCCGAAGCATTTCTATTTTAACACACAAGCCATTTTTTAAAGAGAGCCTAAATTAAGAAGCCAGAAATAAACAAGTCAGGCTGGGAAATAGAGAGTTACAGCAGGCAAAGGGATGCCATCTGCATCTGCAAGTGTGCCGATGCATCTGCGTTTGTCTGCGTTTGTGCCGACGCATCTGCGTTTGTCTGCGTTTGTGCCGATGCATCTGCGTTTGTCTGCGTTTGTGCCGATGCATCTGCGTTTGCGTGCGTTTGTGCCGATGCATCTACTTTTGTCTGCGTTTGTGCCGACGCATCTGCGTTTGTGCCGATGCATCTGCGTTTGCGTGCATCTGCGAATGAGCTGATGCATCTGCATTTGCATGCGCGTTTATGAGTCTGCCGATGCATCTGCGTCTGCATATGTTTGCAAGTGTGCTGCATCCGCATTTTCGTGTGTGTTTGTGAATGTGCTGGACCCCATCATGCTTCAGAAAGGACATCTCGCAGTGAGCAAACCTTAAACACGAATTAAAAATACATTTAAATCTTAATCAAGAAGACCATCTAGAATCAAAATCAGCCAAACCAAGATCATAAGCTTGGAATGGCACCTGCTGAAGACCAGGCAGCATCCTTGACAAAACGTGACTCCCATCATGCACCACTCCAGTTCTCACCCCCATGGGCCGTGGAATGATGCCACCCCCCACTCGTCGGGTGGCAGCTCATCCATTCGGGTTCCACTTCCCACCTGAATTTATCAAACATTACATCCAGGACCCATTTCTGTTTAAAATGAGCCCAAAATAATGTCCCAGATCTTTCTCTTTAATAGAAATAAAAATAAAAATATTCCAGTTTCTCAGCCACCTTGGATTCTCTCTAAAATGTTGCTGTCTTGTGTGAAATATCACCAAAAAGAAATGGAGGCAGAGTCCAGCCGGTGTTGCCGTGTTTGTGGGAGGGATGCCTGCTGGGGGCTCGGACCTCAGCCATGTTCCGGGCTGCGTCTTCTGCACTAGGCCCCCCCTTATCCCACTGGCAGCCTTGAAGGGAAAGTTTGGCTCACGCTGCCGTGGTGGGGTTGGTGGGGGCCACGGGAGTGCCGGCACAAGAAAACATCTGGCTAGGAGTTACATAAGCATGAAAGGGTACCGGGAGTAAAGGTGTCCGTGCGACAGATGGATGGATGAAAAAGGGAAAAGTGTGTCTGGTGCCCCACCTCCCCAAATGAAGGGGAGGGTCTATCTAAAAATAGAGCAGGCTGCCACGCTGCCAAAACTGCTTCCGTACACAGTCCAGAAGGCACCGTGGGGACAGCGAGGGCCCTGCCGATGCAGACTCGCTTTTCACCGGAGATCACCTTTCTCTCGGTTTCTCACTGTGATGCTGCATCTGCAGTTGGTGACCTGTGACCCGGAAGTACCTGACTGACCTGCAGGGGGCGCCCACGCCGAGATGGCCCTGTTTAAACTGTGTTTTTTGTGATCTAGAACTTCCATGTATGACTCCATAGGGCCTCCACTGGGGCAAGGAACCCCACACACGCCGCAGACAAGAGCCGCAGAGCACAATCTGCGGCCTCTCAGCACTCACTGGGTGTAGCTGAGGTCACACACCATCAGGCTCTGACTGGAATCTGACAGGGGGGAGGGGCACCTGTGGTCTGACCGTACATGAAGGGCAGGCCTGGTGGGGTCACCAAGACCCCTCTGTTCATCCTGGCAAAGGTGCACTCTATGGGTCACCCCACCCCACAACCCCCCCCAGTTTTCGGTGCATTCTCCAATTGCCATGAAAACACCATCCTAAAGATGTATGGTTGGACATTTGGCACTGAGTGGGCCGAAGTGTGTGTGGATGAGAGCAAATGTGTGTTTGTGACTGATCTGTAACAGCCATTTGGCAAAGGGTAGAGAAAGAGAAAGAGAGAGAGAGAGAGAGAGGGGCAAAAAAATCAGGTTACCAAAACAAGGGGAGCCTACATAGCTGGACAATAAAGTAGGGTTAGGGTTAGGGTTAGGGTTAGGCCAGAGCATTGTTAAGTATGATAGAGTTAGAAGAGCCTGCCTCACACACACTCATACAGGCGCACACACACACATACACACACACACACACACACACACACACACACACACAGGCACAAACACACACACACAGGCACAAACACACACACACATACAGGCACAAACACACACACACACATACACACACACACACACACACACACACACAAAAGCACATCCAGCGACTGCCTGTGAACACAGGTTATCACACATGGAGAAGGTGACTGTTGAATGAGCGGCATCTTGGTGCCCCTTCAGGTCACCAGTGGGCGGGTATTTCATCGTAACCCCGCCTCCAACAGAGCAGTCACGCATTTCCTCATAACGCCGCCAGTGACATTCATGAAGAGGAAAACTATGGGTGAAAAAATATTCGATAATGCTACACATTAATTGCACCTTCATAAGCAGCATCTAAGTATAATTTAACATCCTAACATACCTTATCAGCTTTAATATACATTAATAACAAATATATGATTATTATGTTTGTTATTATGTTTCCATCTGTATATGTATGATGTAATGACGGGTTTCAACATGCACTCATGCCATGGAGCAACTCCACTGTGAAAGGCACTATATAAAAATAAACTGACCTGACCTCATGGCTCCGATACACCGTACTGACAGTGTGTGGAACCGGCTCTGATTGTGACATTTACTTCAAATGTTTTTCTGGGCTGTTCCCCATTTTTTCACACCGACGTAATGCATGTGCCACCATGAACTGCTCTGGAATTCTGAGCTTCTAGATCCCGACCTCTTCCAGAACACTTCCGTGTCGCTCTATGCCATGCCTGCGACTCAGAATTGGATGCACGTTCTCAAACATGATGGATCTCCTCCTGCAGTCAGCCGCGGCCTCAGGAGACCCCATCCGGTGGAATCAGGCCACCAGACCCAGCACCCTAATCCCTGACCCAGTAACTGTGGTCCAGGTAAATCCTGTCCTGCCTGGAGAGCTATAGCTAGACAGCCATTTCTCAGATAATGCACGGAAGGGTTAGGGTTAGGGTTAGGGTTAGGGCTAGGGGATACATGCTTCCTAAATGTTCCTGCTGTGCTCGGCGACTGGATTGGCTGGCTTGTGTCTGAAGGACAGCCCTCGAAGGCAATCAGATACAGCCTCAGCATCTCAGACGGCTGCCATTGGCTCCTTGCCATCCTCACTCCAGGCGGCACCGCCCTCAATCCCTCAATTCCGCCCGGTCTGTTTACTTATAGCTGTTCAGGTAACACTTTTTAAAGCTATTTATAACAAAGCGCTTATGGACACTGACTCCAGTACAGACTCTCGCTCAAGGCGGCAGCCTTCAGCCGATGTGGTACCATCTTTGCGGAAAGTGCCAGTAAGTGATGGCGACCAAACACGACCACGTCAAGCCCAACGTCACACGCAAAAGTGTGGGGGCTCATATCGTGTGTTGGGGCATTTTCTGCTCAGTGGGTAACGTCAAGGCAAACATGCAAAGATGTGAGACAGATGGGCAGACGATGGCGCGGCCCTGTTCTACGGAGCGTTGGCGTCTTCCACTGCCACATGGGGCATTGTTCGCCCAGGGCAGAGCGAATGGACTTCCTGTAGGAAGCTTGCAGCCTGACCCATGTGACAGTGGGACAGGAAGTTGAGGGGATGCCTGTAGGAGGAGCTTCGTGGACTCAGGGGTTCCACACCCCACTGCTGTGAACGCAAGCACAAACAATTCCCGAAGGGGGTGCTTATACCCCCCCCCCCCCAGGCAACCCAGCTGGACACGAGCCCTGAATACAGGAACCTGCCCCCTCTGCACCACCACACTGGGCATCACCCAACATGGATGGCTGGCCTCCGTCCAGGAGGGGGCGCCACTAAGACATGAGCCTCCCAAGGGCTGCGGTTTGAATGGAGGTCTTGGGTCCCACATTCACATGGCCTCACGCAAGCCGCCCGGGTCAGGTGCCTGATTCCCAGTCCAGAATGTCCTCATGAGGTAAATGCTGACCCAGACTCAGTCCTTCACTGTATTTGAAAATACAAAGGGCATTGGACATGTCCACCATCCCATAATAGGGACCACTGTTTACTGGTGTCCCAGTTTTCACAACAGTGGCACTTCAGAAGGGGACAAATAGCTAAACCTTTCTTCCCAAGCTCTGCCCGGGGGGGCGGGGGGGGCGGTGGGGAGTCCCAATGCTGAGTAGTGGATGACTGCCTCCCCTCCCCCGCCTTAGGTCCGAACAGGACAGGTAATGGACATGCTGAGAACCGGATCATGTTTTGTACTGTAATGGAATTAACTGGGGGAGCCTGGATCCGGGAAATGGAGCAAGACGGAACCTTTCCAGGGGAGACTGGGGGGGCCAGGAGACCATCTGCCTGCGTGGCTGAGCATCTTTAACCCACATCGGCCATAAACAGGCAAGGAAAACCGGGGCGGAGCTTCACAATGTCATAAAAAGCCATTAAAAGTGACCGAAAAGGCCGTACTGTGGTTCTGTGGACGGGTCCGGGGCACCAAGGGGCTGCACAGCTTGCGGTGAAATCAGTCACACTAGGAAAAGATCAGCTACCAGATGTCCTGATTACGGTAAAGGTTCAGTTAAATGCTATAATCCGGGAGGCTGTATTTTCCAGATTCCCATCGTATGCTACTTTCAATGCTGTGGATTCGAACCCACCATCGTTGGATGGTGTAAATATTTCCGAACCCCACAAAAGAAGGACACGTCCCTGGTTGTTCCCCAAGACACATACCGCAGTGATGGTGGGGGGTGGGGTGATTTATGATAAAGGACATGAGGAAGGACACCTTTCTCTCACCAGCATCTGACATAAAGAACGTCAGTGTGATCTTCTGGGCAAATTTTAATGATAATGACTTAATTACACACCATACAGCCTTAATTTCCATTCTAGCGACCTTGACGGCCATGGGACCGCAATCCCCACGCCAGCCCCTCCCCCAGCGGAAATGCGCGCACAGGAGACAGGAAATGAAGCAGGAGATACCACCCCTCTGCAGCACCTACCCCCGGGGCATCCCCCTCACTCACTGCAAGAATCCTAATAATCCAGTGATCCAGACCATCACCCCTGTGCTTGGCCTGTTCCATAAGAAGAGGAACACACACACACACACACACACACACGTTTGTATTCATATCTTTGTGGGGACTCTCCATTCATTTCCATGGCCATAACCCCAATCCCAACAATGACAACCTTACCCCCCACCCAGCCCTAACCTTAACCATAAGTAACCAGACAAAATACAAGGCATTTTTAGTTTGTTTTAAATGGTCCCTACAACCTCAAATAACAGGATTCACATTCTGGGGAAAATTTGCCCCCCAAAACGGAAAACTGAATTTCAGAAAAAATATGTGACTGCAATCAAAAAACTAAAACTGCAAACATTCTTGTATTGTGATATAAACATAATCCACACACACACACACCACTGAGGAGGAGATCTTAAAAGCAAGGGAACTCACCATGTTAACAAAGAGAAACCACACACACTGCAAATGTTACAACGTCACAAACTGTAACAGATGTGGCAGATTCATCAATACAATCCAGTGTTTCTAGAATTACCTGTAACATGTACAAATAGCTGACAAGTGACTTCTCAGAAAATGTAAACAAAATGGCATTGAGTTCCTGTCTAGCTGGACCGGTCACGAGTTTCCCTGGTCTTTGATGTCTGCTCTATGGGCCACTGCCTGCGGACTGCTGTGTCTGTAAGGACTACAGGAGGAGAAAAAGCGATGGACGCAGGAAGGAGAACTGATGTCGGTACTTTCGCCGGCCCAGACCTTGCTGTGATCCTGTCAGCAGTTTGCTGTGTCCATGCCGACCACAGAGACCCCCAGAAAGGCAGAGCAAGCAAGAGTTGAGTCTGAATCTGCCAGCCATGTACACGCCCACGCGGTGCTCTACCTAACACTGCATCCACGTCTCACAGCAAATCGAATGCAAATGTATCAGGAATGACCTGCTGTACGATTTCAGACCTTCACAAGGTCCAAAGTTCTCAAAGACATTCACCGGCTTCCACTGTTGATATTCTTACTACCCAAACAAGCAAATGACTAGTCATCCAGCCCCGTTCCGGGAAGGCCCTCACTGCAGCTAGGGTCGGGGGGGGGGGGGTCTCCTGACCCGTGGTCTGCTGTCCCCCTAAGCTTACTGCGTTGACCCGCCTCACCCCCGAGAGCGGGCTGCGGGGAAACGTCATCGCGATGATCTAACAGCGCTTGTCTTGGCTCTCCAAAGCCCACCCTGGAAGTCACACGGTGTGTGTGTTCACAGGCATTACTCAGACAACGGCAGGAAAAGCCCAACCTCCCGCTGGAGTGACTCAAGTCTGAGCTGGTCAAATATACAACAGCAAGGTTACAGGTCCATTGGCAGCCCCGGCCTTATTATTACATAAATTACAGCAATGAGGTCAGCTGTTTTTTGTGATTCTCTGTAAATGAATACTGCCTCCTAGGGTAGGGGAGGCATAACTACAAGACCCCTTCGAAGAAAACAAATAATTAAACACAAAACTGACCATGAAAGTTTGCATTGCCAAGGACAGGCTCCAGGCTCACCAGAGACCTGTACTGGATTCTGTGGGACAGGAGCCTCGATTGGATGGTCACCAGTTCAAACCCGGAGCTGCTGGAATGACCATATCAGCGCTGGGCCTCGGCTGGCTCTGCGGTCTGTCCCCAAACTTTGGTCTCACTTGATGTCCGTGTGTCTCATGGGACAATAAGATGGGAGGTGAAAGCTAAAGCAGGTTCCTGTGCAAAGGGCAAAAAATGATAAATAATCGCTAGATGGATGGATGGAAACAGCAGGTCGTAAAAACGCTTAGTGTCTTGCAGCCTCACTGAATTTGCTTCAGTTTATACAGGAGGCAGAATCTCTTAATTATCATCCAGAGAGACAGCGGCACAGGGCCGGATCGGCCACAGCGATTGGGTAACGCAGCTCACTTTTGGCATGTGGGGGGTGGGAAGGGGGGCAGGCACAAACAGCCGTTTAGGGCATGACAGCTCAGCGACAGATGGTACCACGATGGGGACCGGCACAGCCCTGCAAGCCGCATGCTTCCTGCCGGGTGGACATCAGCAGCCCGCGCGAGGGCTAGGGGGCGGGGCCACGAGCGCTGATGTCACTTCCTGCTGAGCTGGCATCGCGTCACTCTCCTGTGTGCCTGCAAAATCCTCAGAGTGTTACAGTGCCACTGGAGTCGAGGCTCTTCCTGTTAAATTGGCCTTAAAACAGCTATTTTTTGACGTCTTTTTGGCATTTTTTTGTATTATTTGCTACGTTTCTAAGAAAGCAGTAACAAGCTGGTAACGAGGTCACAGTAGATCTGAAGTCAGCAACAGCAGGTTCACAATCAGAATAAGAACCAGAATCGTTTTACCCACCAAACGCAAAAAAGTACATGGAGTTCAGTAATCGTCCATATTCGATCATTTGATGGTTTTCCCATAATAATCCCGTTCCACTGTATCCATGCATGTTTGCCTTTGTAACATTCAGTTTCTGCATCCGCTTTGCACAACATGAGCAAACTTAAGCCGCACTGAGGCCTCCATAGCTGTGGGGAGCCTCCATTTCCACCGTGCACCGCCGGCCCCTTTGCTGCCCCAAGCTGTGAGGTGTGGTGGGGCCCTGAAGGTCAAACAACTGAACGTCAAGGTCATCATGCCCGGAGAGGCAATGCCAGCCGGGGGCCTTAACGCTTTGCACAAAAACACCCCCCACGGAGGGCGGAGGCGAGACCTACGATGCTCTTTAATTGCGTGGCCTAGACCTCCACATTAATAATACAGGTGGAGTGGGGGGTGTCCATTAAAGGTGGAGGATGGATATGTGACCCCCCCCCCCCACATGAAACCCCTGCCATCAGGGAGAGGCCCTTCTAGCTGCCAGACGCACTGGAGCAGCACAGCTAATATCTCAGCCCCAAAGTGCCAGGACTACGCAGGAAAGATGTCCGCTCGATTCAGCAGGCCGCAAGCTCCCCGCACCACTTCATAGGTCGACTTTCTCACAGAAGCTTCTCCTGACATCCTTTCCTTTCACCCCCACAGTCATAATCCCGCAGGACATTTGTTATCTTCACGCAACTCGGCGTTTGCAGATGAAACCAGAATCATATGTGCTAAGACCCTTTAGCGCGATGCTATCATGACCTTTGCTACATTGCAAAATCACGGGATTGATTAAAATAAGCCAGCAAATAGAAGCAATTTTGGACTGAATTTTTTGGCAGGTAACTATGCCAAAAAAAATACGAGTTATTAAATTTCAATAATCATTTTAATAAATTTTCATTAATTGAAAGTACCCGTGACTCACCCTAACAGCGCAAGTCAGTATCCAATCAAATGAATATTGAAAGTCAAACTGTCGTTATGGCCAATTTGAGGTATTTGACCCATAGGTCATATGCTGAGATGAAATTTAAATCTCATTGGTCGTTACACAAGAAACACAAAGAAATAGCAAATGAAATGAGACGTAGCATAAAATGTAGGTCATGTCCTGAGAGTAATGATCAGCTGCTTGTTCATGTTCACAGACGTCTGTCAGTTTTGGCTTTAAACTTGCAGGACAGACAAAAGGACAAAATGATCAACAAACGAACGGGAACCACGTGCCACACACACCTACCAATGAGGATCCAGTCACCTTGGATGGGAAAGATCTAATCCTGCAGCAAAGTCAGAACTTCTGAAGAGCCCCAGTGAACTGGGCAGCAAGCCCATGTGAGACAATAAGCACCGCCCCCTCAGCATCATCAGAACATCGCTCTCCAAGCTCCGGGTCTAAGAGGGCAAGATGGCAGGAATCCAAGCTCCCTACTCCAATGGTGACCAGAAATAACAATCAGCTTTCCCTGACTGACAGGAAGGGACAGAAATCAGCGGTAACTCTACCCTTGACGGACACCAACAAGTGTGTCACTTAATCCTGGGTCAATGTCAAGGCATCTTCTACGCCAAGGAGAAACACCTGCTTCTGTGTCTGAGATGCCGGCCTGTTAATATCTCGACTTAGGGGACGTTTAGAGATTTTGCTGCTTCTAAGAGGATACAGGCAGCCTGTCCGCGAAGGAGGAAACCTCCCTGCTCCATAAGAACATACGCACACAGATACAGAGAGACGTAGACATGTGACACACACACACATCCTCCACCTTCAAGAGGGCTGTGGCTGAATTTCCATATCCTTAAGGAAATAAATAAACCATTAGACACTCAGCCACCTCCCAGCCCCACAAACAGGTGAAGAGAAACACATTTGCACATAAGTGAGTAACAGGACCGGTCTCTCCAGTTCGCCCTGCTCACCCGCTCTGTGTGACACAACCCCATTGACTGCATTACAGCCGATTAAGCCATAATCTCCATGTTTCACATTCTGCATCTGAGTGAAAATTTCTGAATGGGTAAAAAACAACAACTCTTTCAAGCTTTCACTATTCAAAGGAAGAGAGGTCCACTTGTCTGAAGTAAAATGAGAACATGATGGGGTTTCTCTCTGTAAATTCTAAGCAGCCCGGCAACACGCCTAGCTACTGACAATCTGGGGCACAAACAGACAGCTGCATGTTTTTGGGAAGTGAGAAATAGCAGCAGGCTGTTTTCCTAACTATCCATGAGAAGTGAGAGCACATATGCTGGGATCTAGACAAGTCTTAATGGAATGATGTGCCATTTGCACCTATACAAGTGCAGGAACACAGCAATTCTTCAGTATTCACATATCTCATCTTTCTGTCCATTGAGGCACACACACACGCACACACACGCACACACACACACACACACACACACACACACAAACACGTGCACACACACACACACACAAACACGTGCACACACACACACACACAAAAACACACACACAGATACACGCACACAAACACGTGCACACACACACAAAAACACACACACAAAAACACACACATACACGCACACACACAAACACGTGCACACACACACGCACACACACATACAAACACGTGCACACACACACACACGCACACACACATACACACAGACAAACACGTGCACGCACACACACACGCACGCACACACACATGCACACACACATACAAACACGTGCACACACACACGCACACACACACACATGCACACACACATACAAACACGTGCACACACACACGCACGCACACACACATGCACACACACATACACACAGACAACAGTGATGCTGGGGGCATGAGGGCAGGGCGGTTCTCAGGGTAAAGGGATAAGCCTATAGCTCAAGGGCCAGACGGTGACGTGTTCTGCCAAGCACAGTATTGAAATTCCAATCATAGGCACAGAGACCCCCCCATACCAACAGGCACAGAGACCCCCCCATAACAACAGGAACAGAGACCACCCCATACCAACAGGCACAGAGACCCCCCCATACAAACATGAACAGAGACCCCCCCATACAAACAGGAACAGAGACCACCCCATAACAACAGGAACAGAGACCACCCCATACCAACAGGAATAGAGACCACCCCATACCAACAGGAACAGAGACTCCCCATACTAACAGGAACAGAGACCCCCCCATACCAACAGGAACAGAGACCCCCCCATACCAACAGGAACAGAGGCCCCCCCATACCAACAGGAACAGAGACCCCCCATACTAACAGGAACAGAGACCCCCCCCATACCAACAGGAACAGAGACCACCCCATACCAACAGGAACAGAGACCCCCCATACCAAAACCAGCCACGCGCACTCACACGCATGCATGCACACATGCAGCATGCAACAGAGAGCCATACACATGGGGCATACAGACACAGGTCCTGCTATCATGCAACGCACGCCACACCTACACTATAGTGCTGTGCTGACACAGAGCCTAACCACGAAAACACAGGTACGGCTAAAGAGGATATGCTGACACACTGAGGAAGCTCTTATGGGACAAAATAATTCAGGTTCCCCTTTTTTCTACCAAAAAAATGGTCCTCAAAAGATCAAAATACTAGATTTTTAAATTTTGGATTGCATTCACAGATGTTAAATGGTCCCCACGATGTAAAAAAAAGGGGTTTATTTCATTGTGTGGGACATTTGGTCCCCACAACATAAGGTAAAGCTAATCCACACACACACACACACACACACACACACACACTATGCTGTAGGGAATCTGACTGCGCTTCAGCATAATTGTCAGGCCACCTCCATCTGAATTTAATCATGTGTTCCTGTGCCGGCTCTGGCGATTTCAACACCGTGCCTCGGTCACCAGGGCGAGGACATTTTCATACTTTGTTGGCAGCGTGTTTACACAGCAGACCGAAAAGTGCGATACTGAGGGTGAGACAAAAAGAGCCCCCCCCCCCCCCCCCCCCCCCCCGCAGGCAGTCTCCACAGCCTCAAAGAACCAGTAGAGAAAAATGAAATGAAATGCCCAAAAAGTAAAAGGGAGCTTTGGCAAATTTGACAGCGGCATCGCTTCAGTGTTGCTTAGTGACAGCGCCATAAGCGGCCTAGTGGTGTGACTTCATACTCAGTCGAACGCACTGTGAACCCTGTCACATTACCAAGGCCTACGGCCATCCTGCCTTTTTATAAACCCGGTACGACCAGTGTGTCTGTGTGCTGCGCAGCGTCTCTTTCCTTTAGCTTGTATGCATTTTATCTGCTCGCTTAGCCGGGCTCCCTGGTGATCAGCCTGGTACCGTAGTGTGTGAACGCAAACACACACGATGTTGACTCTGAGTGACGCGGATCCGCGGTGGGGGATCCGGAGGGGCCGCGATTAGCTCGGGGAAGTCCCACCGCTGTCTGCTACGCTGAAATTTAATGATGTGTGTGTGTGTGTGTGTGTGTGTGTGTGTGTGTGTGTGTGTGTGTGTGTCTCTCTCTCTCTCTGTGTGTGTGTGTGTGTGCGTCATTTCAACAGGGGATCGGGAATCCTTAAGTTCCGGGTTGATAAAAAACAACGCAGGTCAGATTTCGGTCCAGCGTTTAACTTTCGGATGCTTCCCAGGGTGCGATTCCCAGTATAAACCGATGACACTTTTCCTGTAGCTCGGAAACCCGACATGTTTTCACCCCCCCCCTCCTCCCCCCGCTGTTACCACGGTAACCAAGGCACCGTTCTCGGGTCTCCGTTTCTCTTGTTAGCCCGGTAGGGATCGGGCACCTGGTCCCGGCCGAGATCCGGCCGCTCCGGTTACAGCCCCCTTTAGGGCTCCTGTTTATTGTTACGCTATCACAGAGCTTGCTGAAACATTAGGTGAGTACGTGACACCCCACGTTAGGTAAAACAAATTAAAAAGTCAGATATCACAAATTCCTTTCATAATTCCTAGTTACGTGACACAGGCTTAAAATTATTGTACAAAACGGTAATGAGTAAGGAACATTATGCACATATGGTATACATCACATGCAGAATTTTATATATTATCGGCCTACATCTATATATAAAAATTACATTAACAATACAAGGTTTGAATAATGTCACTCAGTCTCTTGATCTCTTGATAATAGGTAATAAGGCTTGTCATCTGTGTCGCTTGCTCTATGCTGTGCAACAGTGTATAACCTAACACCCAATCTGAAAGATTTGCCTTGCAGCGACAGCCCACACTGTTTGAAACGGTGTCACGACTTGGTTTGCTGAAAAGAGCATCATGTTCTCTCCTTTCCTTCCTATTCCCCCATCAGGAATCATTGCATTCGCTACGCGATTAAAACATGCGTTTTTTTAGCGATAGGAAGTTCGCGTCTTCATCGCCCCATCCTTGGGGGGACTTGCGTAAATGCTCATAGCATAAAAATAGATTAATAAAAATCCACACTTCTGTGTAGAGAACCAGGCATACAGCAAAATACTATTGGCATTTCTGTTCTGCATCACCTTTGCTTGCCAGCATTAGTCTTTCATAATAACAACGGTGACGTATTGTCTATGCAAAACGTAAGATATGCTGTCAGACACGTAGATACTCAACAGCAGCTCGGTTTTTGTCTTACGCCTGATTCCGCCTGGCGTCGATATGAACCCAATCGTGACCATAAACTGGCTTCATGTACAGCACACAGCCCACGACGAAACGTAATCAACACCCCGTTAAGAGATCGGTTCCCATGCCCCCCCCCCCCCCCCCCCCCGACTAAATAAACGGATTACATAAACATCGCATTTTTTTCTTTTCCCCATCCAGGGACGGAGCATCGCTCTCTGTACGATTGTCATCAGTATGATTAACACTTTGCGTCTGGGTTTAATCAGGGATCGCTGCGCATACTACGGCTCCGAGATCCCAATGTAACCTTCCCGAAAATAATAATAATAAAATAATAAATAATAATGTACAGAAAGTACATTTGTACCTTTTCAGTATCACGCCCCCACGGTTCCTCTGCGGTATTCTTAAAACCAATTAAAGTCATTAATATGTTATATACAGGCGCAGCGGCGATGATTAAATATAGAGAATAGGCTACCTAGGCCACTATTTTGGACGTTAAAGACCGAGAGCGATAGAAAACGGTGCAATGGAAATTAAAATATTAAAACGTTCTTGCTTAACCACTTTTTACTCGACTGGGATTTGAACACAGCAGCTACCCCATCAGCATATCTGTGCAAATCTTTCCTCATTCAAACACCCCGTCTCCACAAACGACGGTAAAAAAAATTGTGTCACAACAAAATATAATCAAGGTTGCTTGTTTTTCTCTGCCTACCTGCCAACGGTTTGGTTGGCGAGCTGTCGCATCCGATTGAATTGCTTCTTCATTTTGTCTTTTTCTCTGCGTTAACGCCAATAGCTGAAAGGAGTCGGCATTTCTCATTCACGAAGAGGCAGAAGAGCTCCGCGGCGATCGCACGGTAAATCCGCCCTGCGACAATCCCTCTCCTCCATTTCACTAGAAAACACACAGTCGATAGCGACGAATGAACCGTTTCATTGCATATTTCTTGCCCGAATCTCCCACTCCTCTGCACAGAGATGCTGTGCAATTTTCTCTTCTTTAGGCAGAATGACAGCTCACGACGGGCTGGCGCTACTCCCTGTGCATTTTGGGAAATGTAGTTCCAGAATCATGTTTTGGACTATGTTTAAATTAATTAATTGAAACGAGAGAATTAATTTAAAGGATACAGTATAATATACACATACGTTGCATAATAACCATCTACATAATAACAGTATTATTATAACTATTTGTTAGTCTTTAGGTAAGGTTTCCCTTTCAGTTGCGCCGTATTAACGTTACGGTTCAGCAGACAGTGTAAGTGAGCAATCAAATCACTGCCTGAGGAATAAACAAATTACCAGCGTAATACTGCTACGGTGAAACTGTTGGGCAAATGGAAACATTATACCAGCTATTTATTGTATTCCATCTTCGTGTTGATATCATACTACATTTTCTTTTGTTGCCATATTCCTTAAGATAACTATCCAAGTCTGTGATTGGTGTAGGCCTAATTTCGCAAAGGCTATAGGAAGAATACAATTCTTCTCTTGAGTAAGCAACATTTTCAGGTTTCTCACCTCATGGGAAAATGATTTCTGTTTCATAATAGTAACAAATACGGTGTAATACAATGCAAACGGAGTGCGTAGTGCCGCATACACACACAGGTCTGGCCCACTGAGCTACACTCTACACCCCAAATCGGGTATTTTATTCACTTTATGGCCTGACCCTGCGCTCAATCCCCAGTCTTAGCTCTCAACTGTTATATATGTCTGTGTGTTTCTCTCAAAGACGGGAAATATGAAAAGCAGCATTCCAGTGTAGCCGTACTCGTACTTGGGCAAGTAGCAAGTAAAGCATCGTTTCGTTTCAAAAGCAAACAGCCTATCACACCGAAACGTTAAATACCCCAAACACAATTGGAGTATTTGGAATGCAAGACATTGAACCAACCACAAATATGTCACAGACATAGAATAGGTGGAATGTGTCACATTCAGTAATGACAAATGTTTTGTCATCGCAGTGCAGTGTAGCCTATGTCAACACCTCCTAACATATGTCTGATGATCATAAAGCCACAGACGTCAAAAGGTTTAATCGAGGAAACAGCACAACCTAGTGGCGACACCGCACTGTTCACCGCTCATCGTGAGAATTTGGCCGTGGTGTATCCATCAATCCATACACCTGTTTATCCACTACAGGGTACCAAAAATATGCCTAAATAAACATGAAAAAATTAGGGCATCTGCCATTTCAATTTTATTTGTACCACAAACAACACTGAATTATTTTCTCGCACATTAATAATGTATAGACAAACGGCCCCAACAATGAATAGTGACAAGTGAGTTAAAAAAAAAACCGGAGGATTAACGCCTAACTGGCCTTATCATAATTAAACATTTTTAGATGTTTCCATTTCTTTTGTCTTACATTTCTCATACAGTTCTCTGTCTGCTTTTGTGTTCTACCGCAGTAATAACCTCATCCGTCACTGACATTTATATAGGAACGCTTGAACTGGCGCCCCGGCAGATTGGCCCCGACAGCGTCTGCTGTTTAGTCCATTTAATGTTCCCTCAGCATTCGGTAATAGCTTCTAATTTCACACCTCACTGCCCAGAAACAACCAAACCGGACAGGCTTTTCCAAATAAAACGAAAACTTTACAGTGAATGTAATTACATATATTAGCCCGATGTCTCGCTCGCTGAATGTTCTTATGTTGCACTTCTGGTTACTGAACAGTTTCATTAGGTTCTTCCTTTGTTAGATGTTGTGTAGCTCTTGCTCCGATTCTGATTACACTGTACCTAGTCGTTCACTGGAAGTTTAACCGAGCTGCACTTTTGCACTGCTGGCTCTTTGACAGGACGTATGCAAGGGCGTATAGGAATCAGAGGGGAGACTGAAGCAGGTCATACACGTTTAAAGACTTCTGATGTCCATCCTCTCCGAATAATTCCTGAGCGATTAAAGCGCTCTCTTCTGGAGCTCTCTGTACCAGTCCAGCAAGGTCTTTCCAGGTGGACCTCTCCACACCTTGATGGTTGTCAGCATGCATGGAAATACCAGGCTGAATGGTCAAAGGGCATCGATCCCTATACAGGGGGGATTTCACTCTGTTCGTTGTGAGAAGCCTGCCGGGGCACGAATGACCCGACTGTGAAAATGGGAGAGATGATAACAGGGTTTCACACGTTTACCTTTCGAGTGGTAACTCCATTACACACACTGTCAGTCCTCACAAACGCTCGGGCTCAGTGTTATTATAAGGAGGGAATGAGTTGGTTTCATAACTCAGGTGTTTTCGCATCATTTTACACAACGTAAATCTGCTTGTTATTTCAGATGCCTGTGAAAAAAAACGATAAAACTATCGAATCATACTGTACATTCAGCTAAACTGCACTGAAAAGTTAGACTTTCTGCTTAAGATCGAACGACACACTTATTCACAGTTGTTTAGGTTTAAAATTTTCAGAATTAGATCTTATTAAAGACAATAAATAATTCTAAGCAATCGCATATTGCATAAAAAGCAATTTGAAGATTTGCGTGTGCGCTCCGAACAATTGCACCCCCTACTGGTAAGATGAAAATGCTATTTGAATATATTCAGTTCAATAAAATTAAATTACATTCGAAAGTTATATTTGAATGACAAGTTGCTCTCTCACTTTGCAACCCCTGGCAGAAAAGCCTTAAGTCGCCTATGACTTCAACAAACTTCAAAAAATAATCTTCACAACCATGCGGTAGCCTATATATAAATGAACGGTAACGGCACGTTGCAATTCCATCCTGGCGGAAGGTAATTTTAATTTAGTGGCGCCCCAACTTAATCCATTTAAATTAATGAATATGCTACATAAATAAGGAAACTTAACCCCATAAATCGATCTGGGCATAAAACGTGCGCTATGTGTGTTTTACACAATTGACTTTCTGACTGAACTTTCTGACACTGATCGTTACCTAATCATGCACGTGTTCGTCTTATGCTAGATGTCTAAGTCATGGTCACCAAATTAGGGTGGTTACAGATATATGCAACGCATAAAATCATAGTAATACTTAATCAAAATGAAATTAAATGCATATACAAAGTATTAGTATAGTCGTCACAAAATCGTACGATATAGCGCCGCTGGTGTAGTGGTATCATGCAAGATTCCCATTCTTGCGACCCGGGTTCGATTCCCGGGCGGCGCACTGCGTTTTTGGTATCCTTGTTTTGTAGTGTTTTGGAGCATTGCATGCACCCAGAAAATTCGTTTTCCATTCAGTGTCTTTGCTTTGTTGCCCGTCTTCTATCTGGGTGGGTGGCGCAGGAATTTATAAGCCCGTTGCACAGCAACAAGGCAACAACCCCGGCATTTCTGCGAAATCTTAATAGGCTTCTACTTACTGCAAGATATCAGGTCTGTATTTCAAGTAAGCTTTTTTCTAGGACGCTAAATTCTACAATGTATCGCTGAATGTATCAAAACAAGTATCAAAATTTGTAAAAACTTCAAATTAAACGAAGGAAACATTGTGACAAGTTAATATTGTTTATTCAACGTTTATACCAAATTCATTGTCAAAATTGAAATAAATTGACATGTAAACCCGGTAGAATTTGTAGTACTTTTTAAATTAGACTGATACTGAAAGGCGCAGCGAAATGAACCTTTTTGGAGCAGAGGAAGCGTGCGAGCCCAGCATGGGTTCGGCTCCCCGGCTGCACTGCAGAAGCGGCGAGCCAGGAGTGAGGGTGTGCGGGTGTCGGCTCTGCATCCTCGGGTCCAGACTCTCCAGCACAGCGGAGTGGTTTCTGCGGGCCGGGGACGCGCCGAAGAGGCGCTTTCTCACTGGTTTACTTCTTCGCTGTCAGAGCCTGGATATTGTGCGAAACGTCGCACAGCTGTTACAGGTAACTCTGGGCAAAGACTTTACCTACGCCAGGTGCCAGCAAAGGCCGGCTCCGTCGGCGGACCTAGACGCTTGGAGTTCGGACCCAAGCGAAGTACTCAGCGGGGAAATCAGGGAAACCTGGAAGTGGTTCAGCTGCAGCTCAAACTGGACCAAAGCGAATTACGTTTTGGGAGTTTTCCCTCTCTGCGATGTCAGTCTTCTTCACGTTCTGGGAAATCTTACTCGGGCGCTTCTGGCAGGGCAAAGTCGAACTTTTCTCCATCATAACGTAAGTAAGTGGCGACGAACGACGCACATCTCTGTGTTTTCTTTGTCACGTCCCCAAAACCATACATTAGTACACATTTTCTGTTTGACAGTGCAGATGCAACCATACATTTCAGACACGAGACAAAGACCCTGCCTTTTGACTCCTTTATCCCGTGTAGTTGTAGACAACCTTGAGGACCACGCTACTTCCATCCCAGAATCACATCATTCCTTCTACTCGGATGAACACAAAGGGCTTGACCTACTCATCCGTACCAGTTCCAACTTTGCACCACTGGAGTATGCCTGGGACCTGGAACAGCAAATAGATTTCGCGCCAAATCCTGGTATGATGGAGGAAGCGCATTTGCATAACCGGAAATTTAATAATGTCTATAACCGATACCGTGCGTCTCGCTCAGCAGGGACCGATGCCCTGAAGGAGGCGTCCCAGTCAGTCTCGGCGGTTCGGAGGCGTGATTGGAGCCAGGATGGCGATGGGAACTCTCTGTATTCCCCAGACAGCGCGCGCACGGCGTTCCTCAGGGCCTCGGAGCTGCTGTCTGGAGTCAGTCGCTACACGGATTTTATCCGTCGGCTGCCGGTGCACCTGGCCAAAAGGATTTTAGGTAAGAAAGTCCTGAGAAGGGCAGGACAGCGTTTAATGCGTACTGCTCAGTCTCTGGAAGGAGCTGCCGTGACAGGAAAATGGCCTCATTAACCTAGGAGAATTTGGTTTCTTCAGCTCCGTTTTATTAAAGCGGCAATAGGAATGCAGGAGACCTACAAGAGTAGGATGAAGTGCACGTTTTTGTTGCTCACATATCTTCACTGGAGGCTGCCACTAAATGGATGCTTCTGACATTAGTGTTTACCAACAGCACGTAGTATCGTCTGGTCCATTCTTTTCTAAGGATACTTTCGCTAAAAGGAAACTTAACCAATTTTCACAGTATCATATTAACTTAATTGTAGGTGCCTTCCTGGCTTTATAAACGTTACCAGGGAAACGCCGAATGACGCTTTGAATATGAGGCTCGTGGCATACGGTGCATGACGTTCTTCAAACAAGAAGAGCAATCTGAATCTAAGCTGTGGAATGTCACCCTGCATGTGGCTGACACAACGCAGCCAACCACTTAAAGTAACTGGCGTCATTACATGCGTTTTGCCGTTTTTTTTTAATTGTGAAACTGGAAACTGGCCTTTAATTTAATTTTAAGTGGCATTAACAGGTATTAAAACGTCTTAAATGTAGCTTCCCTAAATCTGCAGATACCCTGCAGTGGTGCTTATCCACAGTTTAGATTTAGACCCCATCAACTTTACGTACTTTCCTGGCCTGCAGCTGCTCATCTCCACCTCCCTGGGAAGGATAAGCACTTGTGCAGAGTGTGTATGCTCATACGGACTGTGTGTGTGCTCGTGTGTGTTCCAGCACTCTTGGACGAGCCCTCACTCTGCAGCTGCTTGTTTGTGTGCCGCCACTGGCATTATCTGGCTGAAGAGGTGCAGGTGGAGTCCACAGTCAGGCGGAAGATGGAGAATCTAGCGGTAACCATGCAGGTGCTCACACACCACAAGTTGGACTCCTCTGGCCTCTTTCTTTGGACACTAATAATTACAGATAGTTCAGTAATAACATGTATAATTATGTAATGTCATTGTTGTCAAAAGGACTGGAAATATATAAAAATGGGCAATTGGGAAAACTGGAGGAGATGACTTTGGAATTGAAACCTGCCATTATGATGACATCGTATACCTTGTTCTAATGAAAAATATTAGCTTGATTCCTATTTATAATTAGAAGACAAGTTTCACAGTGTTTATCTGCCATCCCCTGCTGGATGAGCGTGTTGATGGGCTCCCCCTGCTGGATGAGCGTGTTAATGGGCGCCCCCTGCTGGATGAGCGTGTTGATGCGTGCCCCCTGCTGGATGATCATGTTAATGGGCGCCCCCTGCTGGATGAGCGTGTTGATGCGTGCCCCCTCCTGGATGAGTGTGTTGATGCGTGCCCCCTCCTGGATGAGTGTGTTGATGCGTGCCCCCTCCTGGATGAGTGTGTTGATGCGTGCCCCCTCCTGGATGAGTGTGTTGATGCGTGCCCCCTGCTGGATGATCATGTTAATGGGCGCCCCCTGCTGGATGAGCGTGTTGATGCGTGCCCCCTGCTGGATGAAGGTGTTGATGCGTGCCCCCTGCTGGATGATCATGTTAATGGGTGCCCCCTGCTGGATGATCATGTTAATGGGCGCCCCCTGCTGGATCATCATGTTAATGGGCGCCCCCCTGCTGGATGATCATGTCTCCTCAGGCCAATTTCTGCTCAGGGCCCAATCCAGTCTATGCCAGAATTCGGGAGGTTCTGGTTCCCGTCATGGAGGAGGAAGAGCAGCTGCAGACCAGAGAGTGTGTTTCCAGAACCAGAACGGTAAAGTTGGACATTTTCACAGCCTTCTCCTTAGCAACATGTGGTGTTTTAGCCACTCATTTTAATTCACAGTGGGCGACAGACAGTATGTGTAATTATATTATTTTGATTTCACTGAAATCCTGATATAACTGGATAAATGTCGGTCATTTAAAGGAGTACTAGTACTTAATTTGGTTATATTGTGGGTTAAATGTAACACAAAAATGTGAGTAATGAATCAACGACATAATACATTTATCCAAAGCAACCTACAGTTACAACCTAGTTGTGCTCTCTGGGATTCAAACCCATAACCTTCATATTGTTAGCCTGTTGAGATACTTGCTGAACTACATATCTCATGACTGACCTTGATTACCCGATTACCCGTTTTTTAGGTCAGTTTTGAATTTAGAGAGGATCTGATTGTGATCATGGTTCCTCTCAGACCTCGGCTCTGTTTCTGAAGGAGCGGAGCTTCACCATGAAGATGGTGCCCTGCTTCACCACAACCCCGCGTGTCCCACTCTGTCTCCCCAGGGTACAGCCTTCGAGTCGGTCTATGCTGGGGTTGCGACCAGGGCACTGCAGATGGAGGAGAGGAACGTCTACTGTGGCGTGTTCAGCGTCACTGTGCTGTCTGAGCAGTTGGGGTGGGGGTCAGAGCCATGGGGAGTGGGTGGTGTCATCCTTCAGGTAGTTGAGGCGGGTCTGGCTGTTGTAAATCCCTACTCTGTGCTTGGGTTCAGGGACGACCCTCTGCGAGTGGTGCATTTCTGTGGAGGGAACCTGGTGGCCATGGGTTCGAGGGACAAGGCAGTGCGGCTGTTGGACACGAAGACAGTGAAGCCAGTGATGCGCCCCCTGTTGGGTCACACGGGGAGTGTCCGCGTCGTGCTGCTGAGTGAGGAGCGGGGACTCGTCCTCAGTGCGGGCTGCGACCTCACGATCAGGTCCGGACAGCTCCTCTCCTCCACACACGGCAGTGCTTAACGGTTCCGGAAAAGCCTTTCTAGCAGTGGGTTTACTGTGGATTACACGGGAGTGAGATTTTTATAGTCCATCAGCTGACTGGCTAATTTTATGAATCATTTTGGGGTTTTCAAAGGTGCAACAGCGAAGCTCAATATATATCGTTCACCTCTTCTCTCACTGTACAGTGACCCTGTCACTGAGATGCCGTACAGATCACAGAGCGTTTCGCACAGCTTATGGCAGCTTTCCAGTGGAAATTTTGTGAGCCGTATCTGTGCCGACGTGCCCTGCAGGGCCAACAGATTGATCTCAGTGATCTGCAGTGATATGCAGTGATCTGCATCGAAATGCATGTATTATCTGAAGGAAAAAATGGCATATTCCATATATTATTTATTAGTAGCAGTATTGCACATCGTGATGTATTAATGCATTCCCGATAATTCAGAACTTGAAAGTTCCCAACCTACTTAAAAAAGTACCGTAGAACAGCTGAATGTAATGGATTTGTTATTTATACAAGCAAGTGCTAATTCTGCTAGCATTTGATACTTGCATGACATGGTGATTCTCATAGATGTGCTAGCAGACATTAGCAGACAGTAAAATAAAATAATAATAATAATAATAATAATAATAATAATAATTGCACATAGTAAATCATGATGTACTCTGTGTGATGGCCTTTACTGAGCCGGCCCTTCTGCAGTGGAAACCTGAAGTGAGCTGGAACCGCGTTGTAACCATGTTGTAACCGCACTGTAACTCGTCTCTGTTCCCGGTATGGCTCAGGTACCAGATAATTCCTGTACACCAGTGGAAAAATGCCATTAGAGTCGTCAGACAGAAGCCCACCTTCAGTGCAGTACCTCTGTAAGCCTGCAGGGTGGCTGCTGTGGGCCCAAGTACTAGAATTACGACATTTTATGATGTAGGAAACCATTGAGTGAAAATGTCAGGGAGCAGGCTGCTCTTTTACCTCTCTATCTGCAGCGAGATAAAGTTTAACAAAGACATGATCATGAGATCTGCTTCCTGTGTGTCTGTTCTCACTTCCTGTGAGAGGACAGAGACCCCAGTGCAGTGGTCATTCTGGGATGTCTGTGCCACGTGTCCCATTCAGTGTCTGTCATAGCGAGGCATGTGGCATAACGTGGCGTGAGATAGGTTCATTCTGAAGATCCAGTGGGATCCAGTTGTCTAGCACATATACTGTACAGATGAGGGCCTGGAATTCACATTCCCCCCCCCCCCCCCCGCTCAGGTGCTGGAGCCTGCAGACTGGGCTGTGCATGAAGGTGTACTTTGGTCACACTGGCACCGTAAACTGCCTGGATCTGCAAGAAGACCTGCTGGTTTCTGGGGCCAAGGACTGCAAGGTGAAAGGTCAGAGTCGCTCGGCGTCAGCAGTGTGACAGTGTTCTTCTTCAGGTGACAGTGGGGGGCGTCAGCAGTGTGACAGTGTTCTTCTTCAGGTGACAGTGGGGGGCGTCAGCAGTGTGACAGTGTTCTTCAGGTGACAGTGGGGGGCGTCAGCAGTGTGACAGTGTTCTTCTTCTGGTGACAGTGGGGGGCGTCAGCAGTGTGACAGTGTTCTTCTTCTGGTGCCAGTGTGGAACCTTCACACTGGAAAGTGTTACAAAAAGCTGAAGTTCCATCATGACAAGCCCATCCTGTGCGTGAAGATCCAGAAGAACCTGGTGCTGAGTGGCTGTGATCAGGGTCTGCTGAAGGTGGGGGACCTGGAGACAGCCACGATCCTCCGGGTGAGTGCCTCCTCTTGCCTCCTCCCGCGTTCCTCACTCAGCTGGCGGACTGACGGCAATCTCCCCCCCTAAATCCTTGGCTTTCTGTCCCTCGGCAGGCCATCGCTGCCCACGAGGGCCCTCTCAGATGCCTCTTCTGTGACCCATGGCACATCCTGTCCGGGGGTGGCGACGGACTGGTGAGGGCTTGGAGCACCAGCTGCGGGTTCGAGGGCAGCCTGATGACCTTCCGGCATCCTGCGTGAGTGGGGGTGGGGCCGGGATTCTACTTCTGCTTGGGTATGGGCTCTCTGCTCGCCGCCTGGGACGTCACGGTGACTGTGAGGCTGTTCCTCAGGGAGGTGCTGAGCCTGGCATTCCTCTTCCTGCGTGTGATCACTGGCTGTGGCGACGGTAAGATCCGCATCTTCAGCTTCCTGTCGGGGGAGTGCCTGAGGGTGATCAGGGCTGGCAGGCAGCAGATCCCAGTGCGCTCCCTGCATGCGCACCCAGACAAGTAAGTGTCCCCCACCCCCCCCGCTTCGCTTTGCTCCATGCCTTGTCTTTATGTCTAGTCCCTCCCCTTGATATTACCATGGGGCTCGAGGTCTGTCGTGTTCCCTCTGCAGAATCGTTGTGAACACCAGCGCCACCTTGGTGCTGCTGAGGTTCGGCACGGTTCACTGGAACTACACTGCAGCAGTGACCTTGCCAGACGGCCCGGAGGCATCCTGGAGGCCCGCAGTGCAGGAGGATCCACACACCTTGGCGGGCACTTTCCGCCGCACCCGCCCCTGGGAGGGTAGTAATGCGGCCAGAAGGGCGGCGCCACCTGCTCTGAGCGGTCGGCAGGTGCAAGGTATGATCCATGAGTCCCTGCAGCGTTTCAGCTACCAGGTGGGTGTCCTGGTGCCTAAAAAGTCTGAAAATCATTTGATCGGCAGGAGACATATTTGGGGCCCAGACGGAGTCCCCCAGTGAGGCCAGGAGAGAGAATCAGGCTTATTGCACCCAACTGCTGCTCAGGAGGCCATGGGGAGGATTGGGGTCAGGCAGCCCTGCGGGGGGCAGCCTCACAAGGGATGCTGACACTGCTGGATTTGGTAAGTCAGTGCGGAGGGTTCTTCAGTGAAGTGGGGAATCTGTAGTGAGGATGTCTGCCTGTCTCCCCTCACCTCCACAGCAAAGAAGTGGTACAGGCCAGTGAGGAGTGTCCCATCTGGTGGTAAGAGGGCTGTCGTACAGGCGGCAAAGATCTCCCAGCATTCTCAGCGGCCCGAGCCACAGGCCCAAAACATGGACATGTGGGAATCTCCACCCACTTTTTCCAGGAAGAACCTTGTGGTCAAATCCTCATTGCCACAGAAACTGTGCTTACCAGCGCCCCCTGCAGGGATGGGCATTGGAATGAGCCAGACCGAAATCCTGCAGCTCACCTGGACCCAGATCCCCACACACAGCGGTGCATCTACTCTGGTACCCCCCACCTCAAGGAAGGTGGGGCTTCCCCAACGACGCCAAACCGCACGCCAAGCCCCTCCATCCCCCCACAACCACCCCAACACACATGGAGCAGGTGGCCCAGCCCCCGCGTGGGGTTCCAGCTGCCTGATGGCACGGAGCCCCCACCCCAGCGTGGTCCCACCCACTAGACCCCTTCTGACCCCTTCCGCCTATCCACAGCCACACAGCTGGCGGAGGAGCAGGGGCTGTGGGTGCGAGCCCAGCGGGAGTAGGAGGTCCTCGGGACGAGGCGGGGCAGCACACAGTGGTGGGGAGCCTGAGCAGTGAGGGTGGGGGGCCCACCATCCACCCAGAGCGTGCAGGAGGGCCAAGTGTACGTCAACGAACCGGGCCATGTCGCTGCTGCCATGTGTGTGTGTGTGTCTGTGTGTGTGTCTGTGTGTGTGTGTGTCTGTGTGTGTGTCTGTCTGTGTGTGTGTGTGTGAGTCTGTGTGTGTGTGTGTGCGTGTGTCTGTGTGAGTCTGTATGAGTGTGTGTGTCCGTGTGTCTGTGTGAGAGTGTGTGAGAGTGTGTGAGAGTGTGTGTGAGTGTGTGTGAGTGTGTGTGAGTCTGTGAGTGTGTGTGAGAGTCTGTGTGTGTGAGTGTGTGTGTCTGTGTGCGTGTGTCTGTGTGAGTCTGTATGAATGTGTGTGTCCGTGTGTCTGTGTGAGTCTGTGTGAGTGTCTGTGTGAGTCTGTGTGTGTGAGTCTGTGTGAGTCTGTGAGTCTGTATGAGTGTGTCTGTGTGAGTGTTTGTGTCCATTTTTGTAACTATTACCCAGTGGGGACCAGACTCCCCCACACTGTGAGAAAAACCTGGACATTTTTTATAACCTCAATTTTATAAAAATCCGTGACTGTAATAAAAAAACTACAAATGGCAAAAGGCTTTTGTTTGGTTATCTGGTTAAATTTAGGGCTGGTTAGGGCTGGTTAGGGGTTAAGGGTGTCATCGCTGGGGTTAGGGTTTCTCCCCACAGGTGTGTGTGCATCATATAAATAAACCACCTTTATTTTCTCAACCCCTCGTTCCTCATTTTCTGTGATGCACTGGAATTTTTTCACATAACTTCACCCATCCATCTTCCAACCCCTTGTCCCTGGTAAGGGTCACATGATTTAGGAATATTTGTCACTTCATATTTGATCATGACCAGCAGGGGGCAGCAGTAGACAGGTTAAGGGTGACGGCCTGCATCCTGCTCTGTCTCCCGGGGTCACGACCAGGACCAGGCCGCTGGAGGAGAGGAATGCCTACTGTGGCGAGTGGTCGGGGCGTGTGTCTGCGTGGACGGTCCAGTCATCTGCCTCCGCAGAGCTGCGGCTGTCTGGCGGGTCTCTGGGAAGCTGGATGACTGTGAGATCCGTGGGTCCTGATGCTGCTCCACCGCAGGCAGGTCCTGATGCTGCAGTGGGGCGCAGGCTGGGGGGAGGCTCAGGCAGCCTGTGAGAGCGCCCCCTGCTGTCACTGCCCAGGTATCTCACTGACTCACCATTTCTTCCTGGGTCATTGGCTCTTTATTCGTAGGGGCTAATAACTGGGATTTAAAGACCACTGGGACTCTGTGGTTATGGCCCTGAGTGAGGCTCTTCATCTGAGAGTCATCAATGGAATATTCCAGACTGACAGTTAGAAGGTTGGGAAAGTGGCATCTGTGGGATGTTCACTCTGTGACACAGTGACTCGCTTCCTTCATGCTCCTTATCACAGGGCAGCCAGGATTTATGGCCTTTGCAGTCCCCCCCCCCCCCCCAGCCCCCCGGCCCTCCTCTCAGAATCAGCACCGCTAAGAAAGGCCTGGCAGGCTCCATTACTGTCATTTGGTCATCTGTCCCGCAGAGACGGTGAGTTCAAGGATTTCTTTTGCCGACACGCCGTGGGGGCCGCCAGACACAGCAGGTTTCCTGCACCCCCCAACCCACCCCCCCCCGCCCTCCGGCCCTGCTATGAGCGTCCCTCCTCTGGGGGCTGTGTCTCAAAGCAGCGTTGCTCAGTGCGGTTTTCAAGACGTTATGCTTGTCTGTCACCTGCCTGATCAGAAGGGTGACTCTGCCAGGGGGGGCTGGTCCCAGATCAGTCTGCCAGGGGGGCTGGTCCCAGATCAGTCTGCCAGGGGGGCTGGTCCCAGATCAGTCTGCCAGGGGGGCTGGTCCCAGATCAGTCTGCCAGGGTGCCCTGTGTTTCTCTATCTGTGTGGTGAACAGGTGGTCAGCAGAGACCCTTGATCAGAATCCTCGGCCCCCAGCAACCCGTGGGGGGGGGGGGGGGGGGGGGTTGGGGTCATCAGGGTGAAGCAGGGGGTGTCTCTCCGCTCCGCTGGTAATGCCGCTGGCACCCAGCTCCCCCGGGGGCATCATTACAGGAGGTGTGGTAGTGTTTGGGGGGTTCACAGGGTCTTCAAATAGAACAGCTGTACAGTGACTGGGGGGGGGGGCAGGAAGGGACACGCCCCCCAGCCAGAGAATGAGGATCCCTCTTCCAGAAAGGCAGCCAGCCGCTAATTTGGTTTAATCTGCAGAAAATTGGGGTTTACTGTGCCCCCTTTTCTCTGGGGGCGTTGACTGCATCGGGGAGGGGGGATGGGGGGGGTCCAATGCACTCAGCTGCCCATTGTTCCCCCAGGTACATGACCCCTTGGTCGGGGGTCACCATGGTATAACGAGCATGAAATCAAAGAAAAGGTAGAAAAGGGAGACTTATATGGAGGGTGGGGGTGCTGGTGGATGGCCCCCCAGTAAAAAAAAAAAAGCTTTAGGAGCTTGGGGAGGGGTGGGCTGTCAAGCACAGTAGTGCCCTCCAAATAGGGCTAAGTTGCCCTTTTTCTGTGAACCCCCCCAGCATTGTGGGGCATGGATTTGGGCTGAGTGGGGGTTGGGGAGCAGGGCTGGGGGGTGGGGTGGGGCTGGCTTTGACAGCTCTGGTGGGGGCCCACTGGAGCCGGGATGCGGTCAGGCTGGATTTGCATGACACACAGATGCTCTGCTCAGTGCCCCCGGCACCAGTGCTAATATGATCCCCGCGATCACAAGTGCTGAGTCAGCGCTCTTCAGGGAGCGAGAGGGACAGGGCCAGCAGCTGCAGTGGCCAGTGCGTGTGACAGCCAGATCACTGGTCCCGGGACGGAACCCACTCCCTTCCACCAGACTGCGCCTGCTGTTTGTCAGTCTACATCAGCGCCTCCTGTGTAGATGGAGGAGGAGCAGAGTTCTCCTTGTTCCCCAACATTCTTTCCCTTTTCCCTCTTTCATGAACCCTTTTGTATAAATGCAGTAATAATGTATTGCCACAAACTCATGTCATGCATAGAAGTTGAATCTCTCTCTCTCTCTCTCCTTTTCTCTCGCCCTTTCTTTCGTGGACATGTGGTCATAAAGAGTGATGTTCTCTGGGAAGCGGCGCTGATGCAGGCAGACTCGCCGGCTAAGCACCGCCCACAGGCCAAGGCCCTGCCAGAGAAGCTTGTGGCTCCAGCCCAGATCGGTAACACTGGGACCTCTTCGGAGATCCATGCCTAGCGATGCAGGAGCGCTAACTAAGCCAATCGGCAGGACCAGCAGCCCTGATCTGATCAACAGCTGGAAAGCCAATCAGATTGGCCGGTGAGATTTGGGTCGATCACTGATTGGCCTCGCTGACGGACATGTGACGCGTGATCTGAGAGTACCTTGCGGTAGCCGCTATGTCCTTCTGAACAGGCTGACCCCCTCCCGCACTAGTCCCCGCCCTCTCCGCCGGTCCCTCCAGAACTGCAGTTCTCTATTGGACGTTGCTGTTTCCAAACTGCTAAACGCAGCCACCGTTAGTTAGACAAAATGTCGCCCCCCCCAGTTAGGGCTATTCCCCTGCATTTTGATGTGTGTTCAGGAAGGTGAACAGTTTTTTGTGTGACTGTGGAGGTATATTTTGAGTCTCCATCCATCCGTACATCCCTCCATCCATCCATCCATCCATCCATCCATCTATAAATAACCAAACAAAATAACAAAACAAAATGCTGAGGTGTTACATTGTTTGGAAGGCGTGGCCACACGTTGTACCCGTGCATGATCTCCAACCACACCTGGAGATAGATTCATAAAGGCAGAAATGTACACTGAAGTTACGAAGTTCACCATTTGAAAGCCACACTTTTTCAGAAGTTTTATATGCTTTCGTAAGGGTAGCATGCAGTCCCATGTCCTTCCACTAGAGGGCGTCCGCACCTCACCGATCGCACGGAGCTCCGCTAGTCAGGTATAAATAATTCAACAGCCCCGCGGTGCACCGTTACTTCCCCATACACCCTGCATTTTTCTCTGTCATCTACTGTCTCCTTCCTACCTTTAACTCAGCCTTGCAGGATTTGCTTGTTGTCAGCCCGTCTCCACAATGGACCAGGGCACGATGTGAGGTGCGTATGGGAGTTCTCCATGACGGCACCAGGGGACGATGTGAGGTGCGTATGGGAGTTCTTCATGACGGCACCAGGGGACACTCTGCTTTTCAGAACCAATTAGTCAATTAGAATGATTTAGAAATCAGACTAATCAGTGAGGGTTTTGTGTGTTTACTGTAAAAATGAACTTGGAGAGAATGGTCTGAGAGTTTAAGTGCTGCTTAAATCGATAGAGAGTTTAAGTATTGCTTAAATCGCACATTGAACTTTAGGGGAATCAGAGAGGGACTGGAATTATGATTTGGGGGGGATTTTGGCCAGCCTCTGCTCACAATGAGGTTACTCCAAGTCTTTGAGGGCAACCTGAGAGTCGCAATCTGCAGAATCATCCCAGGGGTTTGAACAAATTAGGCGAGGGGACAGGTTAGGGGTCTCGCTTTGGAACGGTCTCGGGCAGGGCGTGGGGTGAAGAGCCCCCTTTCATCACCACTTCCTGTACCTCCAGAGCAGGAATTTAATCTCGGCATGACGATTGGGGGGGCCCTCGCCCCCGGGCCTGGATGGAAGCCCCGTCACAGGTGACTGCTTGTGTTCCAGCATGAAGATCTGTGAATTTTGGCAGGCAGCTTGTGGATTTTCTCACGATTAGCTTGGGGAGTTTTCATTTTCCTCTCATCTGAATGTTTTCAGACCTGATTTTTAAATTCTGAGTTAATCGCCTTAGAGACACTTTGCTGATTCTGTTGCTATAGCCCCTTTGTGAGGAACATTCTCCAAACCTTCACTACCTAAGCTTAGTTGTGTTGGGAAAGATGCTATATGGAAAGACACAAAAGTGAGGCAGGGTGTACTGACAGCATCTCCAGCCCCCCAGCTCTGTCTGATGTAAATGCTCCATGGTGGTGGTGGGGGGGTTTACTGTAATATGTTTCCACACGACATTCAGGATCCAGTCAAACCAAATCCCAGGGTCTCCTTGCTGGTTCTTTAAGCGTCTCAGTGACATCACCCCCCCACCCCTCCCCCCACTTCTAGGCCTCCCTCTCTCACTCTCTACCCCGATTTCAGCCAAGCGAGAGCGGCGGACAGCCCTGATATCGACAGGCAAAGATGGCTAATGGGCAGCTTTATCAAGCCCCCCTCAGTGTGGCAATAAAGCACTTAAATCCCAGTTTAACAGGCCATTAAGCACCCGGCTCCACCAGTATCAAGTGCTGCCACCCCGCTGGGCGTGACTGGGAAGGGGAGCAGCCATGCAGCCTTGCGGGCACCTGAGGATTACTCTGCGGCCCCCTGTGTCACGTGGCCCCCTAGTGTGACACTCAGCTCTGACCACCAGGATTGGCCTTTTGAACTGGTTGGTTGAACTGGCCCCACCTGGCAAGAGACGTTGGTCGCCCACGTGGTTCCGGACCTGCTTGTATTTTCTGCATCAGTGAAAGAAATTGTCAACTAGAAGACATGACTTTGATCCACTGTCAGATTAATTGGGGGGGGGGGGGTTAAGCCATACGCTGAAGATTGGGGGGATCTGAAAATTCGTCACTCTCACCACTCATCGCAGGCGTGACCCCCACCCCCGCAGATTTGCGGGTGTGACCACTGTCCCAGTTCTCCGGTGATGAATGGATGGTTTTTCAAACTTGTTATTTTTATACAAAACGTTATTTTGTAGCTCTGATGAACACAAGCTGTAAAATCATGCAGCGGACATTTACACCCGATCAGAGTGGGAGGGGCCCTTCTCAGTGCCAAGCTGCTGGAGCAGATGCCCCGCCCAGTTTTCCGTGACATTCCTTCATGACTAGAGTGACACCTGCCTCGACCATAGTAACCCCCCTGCCCCCCAGGGAGCCCTAAATTTCCTAGGTGCGGACGCTTAAAGTCAG
The DNA here is from genome assembly GCF_023856365.1 of Brienomyrus brachyistius. NCBI lineage: Eukaryota > Metazoa > Chordata > Actinopteri > Osteoglossiformes > Mormyridae > Brienomyrus > Brienomyrus brachyistius. The sequence goes on from NC_064537.1 coordinate 2,668,077, forward strand.
CCGTGATGAACTGATGTCACAGCCACTCCGAGATGGTTGGCTGGCTTCTCTGTGGTCTCTCTGCACGGGCAGTTATGGCATCCTGAGGGACTCCTCTCACAGACACGTCCCACGCCAGCTGCCCCCGACCTGTCAGCGGTTCTGAGCGGGACAGGAGGATGAGCCAGGCCCCCCACCTCCAAAAAGGAACACCTGCTAGACTCAGTGACCTCACTCCTTAACACTCACACCTCACTTTGCTCAGTTCCAGTGTTCAGGGGATTTTCCATTTGAGACCCGTTCCGATTTTCGCGACTCTCTGTAGTGCTTGTCAGGTGTCATTTGCACGTGAGCTTTGCTGGGAAGCTGGTCCCACGACTGCCGGAGGAACGACACAGCAGACGCATGAAGTGCGAGGAGTTGGGCTTAATGTTCACCAGCTGCTTCATCACCCCGGGGCCTGCAGGGGGAGCTCTTCTTTAAGCTCCTCCGTGTCGTCGACTGACGGGAAAGTGTCAAGTCCATCAGCAAAGTCCTTGACTTCCCAAAAGTACCAGATTGTTTTCCACACTCACAAGTCTGAATGCGAAACAGTCCCCTTCAGCGTGGAACGTGGGAATCCGATACGGTCCAAAACCCCAGAGATGTGGGATCTCATCTCTAAGGTCAGACCAGTGACAAATGATCTGCTTTCCAAGAATGGCCTGGACTTTGCTTGAAATGTCCACGTGTTTTGCATTGTGTCTTTCCTTTCTTACCAGCAGGTGGTGCTGACGAATGTTTAATCACACCCCGTCTACCAGCCAGTAAATATACAGTTGGGTTTTCATACAGAACATCCCGCATGTCTTGCCAATTTTTCGGTAATTTGATGGCATTTTCTCTGTCACTTCACAGTTTCTAGCAGACTTTGGGATAAAACATACGAAATGGCAGGGGTGACCAAGTGAACAGAGAAAGAGGAACACACTTGTTAACTGGAGAGTGCAGAAGATCATTTGAATTAGCAACCACAACCATAAAAACTGCTGAGACCAACAAACAACGAAATGCAGCAGTGTGTCCCATGCATTCCACATGACGGGTCACATGACGGGTCACATGATGGGTCACATGACGGGTCACATGATGGGTCACATGATGGGTCACATGACAGGTCACATGGCAGGTCATAGGACATGCACTAATGCACATAAACACCAGTGATCTGAAGTAGCACTAGTTCATGGTTCTGTGACGCACCCTTTCCAGGATTACCCTGTGATCTCACCCAGAAAAGGACTGCCCCCCTCCCCATTAAAGCCCTTTCCCTTATATACAGGGTTTAACAGCACATAACTGGGGTGTAATAGCTCTCTGTGGGTACAGCTTCTCCTGGACAGACTCAGATACTTAACCAAAGACTGAGTGATCCTGACCAAAACCTCCATCTTGAATGGGTCTTTACAGGAATCTAAAGATTTTTAATGATGCAGATTTCTGTCCGGAAGGTTGGCAGCCTGGAGGTTCGAGGTTTCAGTCTGAGGAACCTGCTTTACATAAGAAGATGCTTTTTGACATTATCTCAGACTAATGGGCAACTTCACTGCCGATCTGATCTGAGGTAATGTGCGGATTTGCCCCCTCCCACCCTACAGGGAACTTTATTTCAGGCTTCCTTTGTTCTGATCCAGAATGGATTTAAACTTACTTTCCATTTGTGTTCTCTTGTAATCTCCAATCAGTTGCCCTTGTAGGTTGAGGTTCTGTGTGCTTGAACCCAGCCCCTTTTTCATCGCCCCCCCACCCCCATGCCCCTCCGGGTAGGACAAAACGGGGCCACATTTTCCCTCCCATGAAAAGCAGAATACAAAGACATGGGGGGGGGCGGGTAGGTTTTGGGCACTTATGCTCTCTGGAGGTCCCCCGGATGTGGCAGCGTGTGGCTCCCAAGCCTGCTGGGACCGTTCCTGCTTACGGGCCCCCGGTGGGAGATTACGGCCCCTGCCTTTCTAGCCGTTCCCAGACGGGACGCAGCGGGGTATTACTTCAGTCGTTCTCATCGGTGGCCAAACGTGGAACGCGGCCGGGCCCCCGCAGGCCCTCAGAGGGGGCTGTAAAGAATAACGAGCGAGATCTACACAGCCGAATAAAACGAGTCATGAAGCGCGGCACGGCTCCGCTCCACTTCACAGGCCTGCGTGTGTCGCCCTCGTCCAGCGAGATCGCGAGGAACAGCGCGTTGGCGGGGCGGAGCTGAATCCGCGGCAGGTAAAGTAGCAGAACTTTCCAGAGAAGGTCTGAGTGTGACCTCAGCCGTAAAAAAAAACTAGCTGCACACAGCTTCAACTTCACAAAGGATTTGAAAATGCAAATAAAAAATTGATAAAAGTGCACATAATGCTTCAGGTGGAGCTCTGTTCACAAAAAGCTGTATAATTAGGGAGCACTATGATGCTTAAAAAGGTTTTAAACGCTGTTGTTAACCTGTAATCGGCTGGTATTGAGAGGGGTGGGCTGTGTTGGGAGTACTACTGAGAAGAACAGAGAGGAACACAAGAACAAAGTATGAGAGAGGAACATAAAACATCACAGAGAAGCAGAAAACAGAATAGAACAGAAAAACAAAGAGAAAGAAAGGAACAGAGAAGAGGACAGAGCAATGCAGAAGAACAAAGAGGAACGGAGGGGAACACACTGGAAGAGAGGGGAGAGGAACAGTAAAGAACAGGAGAAGAGGAGAGGATAACAGAAAATAACAGGGTGGATCAGAGACAAATGGAGGACCGGAGAAGAGCAAAACGGAACAGAAGGAAAAAGGAAGCGAGAAGTATAAGGAGAGATGGAGAAGAGGAGAGAGGAATAGATAGAAAGAAATGGAGAGAGGAAGAGAGAAGGGGAGAGAGGAAGAGAGAGATGACGAATGGAGCAGATGGGAGCAGGGAAGAGGAAAGAGAACAGTATGGGCCAGAGATAGGGGTAGATGGAGAGGGCAACCCAAAGAAAGAGAGAAGAGGAGAGACAAAGGAAAGCAAAAAGAAATGCAGAGAAGCCAAGAGCAGGAAAGGTACCAGAGAGAAGCCAAAAAGCAACGGAGCGAAAGAAAGAGGTGCAAAGAGGAGGAGAAGTGCCAAGTTGTTCAGCACGGTGCCCGGACGCCCAAGCCGGTCGAAGTCCATGCTGAAGCAATTATAGGCATGGCAGCAGTGTTTTAACAGCTGAGCTGCAGGAAGGAGGGAAGGGAGACCCCCACTGGCCTGGGAACAATGGCTGCTTCACGCTAAAGAGCACAGGGCTGTGTGCCTAGGCTGGGGACCACCGGAGATGATGTCATTCAAACAGGTGACCTCATGCATGGGATTTTACCCTCATCCAAGGCACTTAACCCAAGTGGAAACATCCAAATGTGTAAATGAACATCAGTGAAATTTATTTGTTTTGGATGAAACCAGAAATAGAAAATACTGCCTCTATAAAATGTAATCGTGGCTGGGCACAAGGTGGATTGTGTTTGAAATTTTATGTCACATTTATTTAATTGCAAATATGGGTGGGTCACTGTGCCCCCAGTGTGCTGCAGTGTGGTGCTGCAGTGAGGTGACGGCTGCGTCCCGACTCCACTGGGAAACATGAGCGGTACAACTGTACCAGCTCCAGGGGCGTGACACTGAATCCTGCAAAACTCACAACTTTATGGAAACTCAATTCAATAAATTTTTATACAGCGGCTTTCACAACCGAGTCGCCCCAAGGTGCTTTAAAAAATTCAAGCATGATTGTCACAGTTACATCCTTCATGACTTAGGGATACAAAATAGTTGCTGTAATATTTAAGTTGCGTCAGACAGGAATAGTGTGTTTAGTTACAGTGCCGGAAGGTGAGTGATATTTACAGCATGTACATGATTTATAAACAGCCTACAAAAGTGCTTAACAAAATACAAGAAGTACTGACACAGCCTGTAACTGCGCATGCAGGGGTAATCTGCACGTAAGGCGCAGACCTAGCAGAGATCCAGCAGTACGCACTCCCTGATGGGGTAAAGCGCAGTGCGACTGCCTGGGGGACTGGGCCGCCGGGTCTCCATAGCGACATTTGAGATGTCAGACACTGACTTTCTGCCAATATCACAACGGCCTGACAGCACACCTGCACCGTGTAGCACTCCATGCCGGCCATTTCTTGCATGCCCCAATAACGACCGCGATGAATTTCAAGTTGAGACTTGTTAGAGAAAATGAGAACGGTAAGCTGAGCATCACACCGGGAGCGTGTGTCTCTTCTGCCCTGACAGTAGTAATTCAATGAGAAGCACAAATCACGTAAGACGCGAACTTCGGACATGTGTGTGCAGGTTTAGCTCTGCTTGTGTCGCCCTGATCGGAATCAGATGGGGTCAGTGGGGGTTTGCCAGGGAGGCCCCCACTCTCTCACTGGAAAGAAAGAGGTCTATGATGGATGGATGTCCGCCATGAAAAACTGGAGCCACCAACGTGGGACAGTGCAAGTGCCAAAGATGGCTTCTGTGATTGGTCAGGACACTGTCTATGTATGGTTAGGGCACTGTGATTGGTCAGGACACTGTCTGTGTATGGTTAGGCATTGTGATTGGTCAGTACATTGTCTGTGTATGGTTAGGCATTGTGATTGGTTAGGACATTGTCTGTGTATGGTTAGGGCACTGTGATTGGTTAGGACACTTCTTATGATTGGTTAGGATGCTGTAAGTCTGTTCTCAAGCTCAAGATTGGTGGAGTTTGCAGAGGAAGCGGTTTTTGATTGGTCCTGTAATGCTGCTAGTGCTGCTGGACAGCACCGGCTTATGTGCTTATTTAGATACTAACACGGCTGCTGCGTGTTCGCAGGGCTGGAGACACGGCCTGACTGAAGGTGCCTCCACGAGCTGGACAGTCAGGTTCCAGAGGTCCGCTTTCAGCATGGTAGCCAGCACATAACAAAAATAGCCAGGATAGGGAAGGGCCTCTTTTAGGCAAATCACCGTGCATCAGGTGTATGGAGCGGACCTTGGCTTTATGGTCTCCAGCACTAGTTTAAGTGCTTTCTGCAGGGTATCCATTTCACTTGATTGTACAGGACGCAAATTTATGGGGGCCGACAGCTGGCTTTTACGAGTCTCTCGTTAGCAAAGCCGGCTTCTTGAAAGGCAGCGGCGTGGAAAGGGGCCGTGCATGGCGGCTGGCCGGGACAACCTCAGATGTGCGTCCAGCCTCGGGTGTAACCCGAGTCGGAGCCACCTCATGCATCTTCATCTGACTGTCATCGGCTGGTGCTTCCAGAAGGATCCGGCAGATAGTGATGACCTCGTCTCTGTGCGTGTGATCGCAGTACTTCTAAGAAGATGCCTTCTAAGAGAAACCTCCTCCACTATCTATCTATATCTATCTATCTATCTATCTATCTATCTATCTATCTATCTATCTATCTATCTATCTATCTATCTATCTATCTATCTATCTCATGACCATGCTTAGGATAGATAGCTGAAAGGCTTGGAAAAGGTCTGTTTCTGGATAACAGGACTGATAAATATTGGTGTAGGTTTGTTTCCTTGTTTGCATTTATTAGCTACAGACATTTCATTTCTGTTTATTTTTAAGTGGACATGTTAGGAGGGAGAACCTCCATCCTCGCTCCAAGCCAGAAGTGGTAGGATATGTGTGCCCTCCCCCCTCACTGATGCATAACTGCCCCCCTTATTTACATGCTGTTAAAAGCTCGTTACAGCGCTATGTTATAGCGTATGTGGCATTGGCTGGATCAGCCTCCGTGTAACGACACGCCCCCTTCATACAAGGAAAACTGCGGGCTCTGGATGGAGGGAGGAGGGGGCGGCAGGGAGAAAACGTCAAAATAAACTAAACACAGACACTTTTCAGGGCGGAAAATTAAATCCAGGGCTTGAAAAACAGATTTCACTGCCGCTTTAATCCCAAACTGCACGTGTTCTTCAATTGTCACATTTCTCTGCATCCCACAGACGTTTGGACACAAATCCAGCTGGTGAACCTGCTGTGCCACCTGGAACGGCACTGGAACGGCACTGGAACGGCCCTGGAACGGCACTGGAACGGCACTGGAACGGCCCTGGAACGGCACTGGAACGGCCCTGGAACGGCACTGGAACGGCCCTGGAATGGTGGGGGCGCCCGTCTCCGCAGGCTCCTTCATCACCCTCCGGACGGTTTTGTAATTCCACATTCGCATTCCGGGGGTTAGCCGCTATGCTAATCCATCGGCTTTTTTGGATGAACATCGCTGTGTTTCCCAGTCTTTCAGTTTGCTGGGGTCTGTTAATCCCAAGAAACCTCAAATGCAGAAAAGAAAGACTCACGGCACCATTAACTTCTTATAACAATTGCCCCCTCCCAGTGTCCCCCCGCATTACACCCCCGTAGTCTCTTTCGGCATACCCCCCCAAGTATCCCCCAACATTGCCCCCCCCGCTTCAGTGTCCCCCAGTATTGCCCCCTCCTCCATTCTCCTTCAGTATTGCTCCCCCTCCATCTCCCCTGGTATTGCATGCCCAGTGTCCCCCAGCACTGTCCCCCCCTCAGTGTCCCCCAGCATTGCTGCCCCCATTCTCCTCCAGTGTTGCCCCCCTCTATTTACATTTTCATGAACTGGCAGTGTCCCTGCAATAGATTTTGTGTGATCGTCAGTTATCGAAAAGGACCACCTTGGAAAAGGTCGCCGGTGCCAGGGCTGGACGTACCAAGGCAAGCGGAGGCAGCCGCCCAGGCCCCCGAAAACTGGGGGCCCCATGAAGACAGAATATCCAGGATATCAAGAAAGCTGCCCAGCTTTCTCTTCACACTGGATTCTGGTGGTAGGGTTGGGGTTAGACAAAGTTGCCCTCGCGTCCTGGCTGTAATGGACCGTTCCTACCTTGAGACGCCAGGCTGCTGGCTGTCCTTCACACTGGATTCTGGTGGTGGGCTGTCGGCTGTTTCACTGCCAGATGAACTGGCACAAAGTCGCCGAATAGGAGCAGAAAACTTCCCAAAGATACAAGACTAACCTCAGCCTCAGGAAGGAGTCAGGCATACTGTAGGTTTGAGACGTCTGGGACCCCCAGGGAAGTTAGCCCGCCCCAGGCAGGTCCTCCGGCACCTCAGCTATGCCCCTCTCTGCACGTGCCTCACAGAAACCATTTGGGAACACAGGAAAGCAGGAACAGAATTTGGGGTCTTTTATCACTGGAAGATGTGAGCACATTAGGGGTCAAACAGAACTATATGTGACCTAGGGGCCTAGCCAATCATGAGCCCTGGAGGATCCTTGCAATAAGGGCCTAGCCAGTCACGAGCCCAGAAGGATCCATGGGGTAAGGGCAGAAGATTCCAACTGTAACATCTCTGCTGGATGGTGCGGCTCTCTGGGTGTGTGTCGGTTGGGGGGGAGGTGTATTCCCTGAATGCTGGAGCAGCCCCAGAGACAGGACCGCTCACTCGTGTCCTGGTGGGCTAAATTTGGGAAGACAGAGATTGATGTGGAGAGTCAGTGTGTGCTGTGGTTCAAGGGCAGCGGCAGCCTGAAATCGGGGCCTCCTTTTGTATGAGGACGTTAACAGAAGCAGGCTGGGGGGAAACCCACAACTCTGAGCCTAAGTGAAGCATCGCACAAGCAAGGAAGACGAATAACTCTGAATTACAGTCCCTCCCTAGACATTAAAAGGGAGAAGACTGGGTGGTTCCCCACCCCGCCCTTAAAGACACGCATGATCCCTCATATGCAGAGGAACTGATGAGCTGTTAACAGAACTTGCTGTTGAACTTGGACCACAAGGGTGTAGGGGACGAACCTTTGCCTTGCATCCAACTGTCCGAAGCACACAGAGAGCCCATATCAAAGGAAGAAAGCACACACGTGTCGTTTCATTTAAGGAATGATCCCGTGCTGATTACCATGAAAGAACAGCCGCTCGCATCACACTGTTGGCATATGTGCCTGTTTTCGCATGTGTGCACGCGGAGCGGGGGGGGGGCGGGGGGGGGGAGAGCTCTGGGGAAAGTGGCCCATTCCAGAGTTAAGACGATTTCGCTGCGAAATAGGAAAGCATCGCTTTGAACCTCGTGCTGCAGAGAGCAGGAAGCAGTCATACTTAATAAGCACCAATATGATTAGTGTCTGGCTGTGAAGTATCACTCAGTTATCTCCAAGCGGCAGCTGACAAGGGACATTTCAGGGAAGCGTTTTTTCTTTGCCAAGATGTGAGCAGCAGCGGCAATGATCCCTACACTTGCGGCCCCGTCCCAAGGACGTACTGCCCTCCGTCTCGCTCGGCTCTCTCTGTCCTGCTTGTATTTGCCCTGATCACCCTCCAATCCCCTCACGACTGATTTTGAAAAGTGTCTTTTTGTGAGCTCAGAAAATGAGACCAATACGAGACAAACAAACGTCCTGATGCACACAGATGGAGCGATAATATTTCAAACATCTGCCGGGTTACTCGCTTACGTACAGGAGACTGGATCCCACTTGACATCATGACCATATAAGGAGAATCCAGTACATTGGGGGTTCTCGTCTAGAGGACCAGCACTTGGGTGTTTGTTCTGATCCTAAAAAAGGAGAGAGGGGTGAAGTTTAATTACTGTAGTATCTATTTGGGGGTACAGCAGTTGTTCCTTGACTGCTTAACCGTTTGAGAGGCGTAAAATACACATTGATGCTTGAGACTCCTCCACAGCAGGTGAGTGAGAAAAATGGTGGCTGGATCTCTGCTGATGTTTGCTGCCCGCTGAGTCCTGAATGGGCGCCTGGTCCTTATGACCCGACGCAGTCAGTGTTTCATGGCAGCTTGGCAGAAGCTGTAGCCTGGCGCTGTGGTGCCCCGTCGCCCCCTGGTGCAGCCAAGCGGTTTCTGGCTGGCTTCTGACCCATATACCAGCTGTCAGTGAGCATTCATCAATGGCCTCTGACCAGAACCGCTCACGGCAACCTACTGGCGAGCTGGAACTCAGGACCCGGCCACAGCGTCCAGCACAGCAGCGGCGGGAAGGTCCCAGAGCGGAGCCACCAACCATGTCACAGCGAACTACCATGCAGAACAAAAGTGTGTGTATCCTGGAATCCTGAAGTTTGGTGGTTTGAATCCCATGAGGAATTCGTTGTTGTACCCTTGAGACCTTGAGAGACATGGGGGGGGGGGTGGCAGGGTTACACTAGAGTATCAGTGATTTCGATAGCCATCCGTCTGTGCTTATTTGGGGGGGGGGGGTGGTATTCCACACACTGTTTTTTACTTCTCATCCTCCCCAAGTCCATGAAATCACCCTCCCCCCCGCCAGATGGCAGAGGAGGGGTAGCTACAGCATGTACATGTCTGCGAGACAAACAAGCTGGTTTAACCCTAACCTGTATTTCACTGCAGTTGTGAACATACTAAAATCATCCCTGCCCCCCTATGACTGTGTTCGGGTGGAAACGTGCACACACACACACACACACACACACACACACACGCTGAGACTCTGCAGGCTTTGCATCTCAGCGAATGTCCCAGTGAGCCACGGGTCTCGCCGCTGGTTTTAAAGAGATAACTGTGTCTCACATTTGCGCTTCTCCCTCTTTTTTTGTTTGCGGAGACCCAGAGGAAAGCAGAGCTTTTTCACGCTCAGCCCTGGAGGCTCTGGAAGGAGCCGCAATTGCAGCTGTGAACGCAAACCAACCCAGGTCTTGGAAGTGTTGGGGGGGGGGGGGGGGGGGGGGCGTCAGACAACACACAGGCAAGGGGGATTTGGTTTTAGTGGAAACACACAAGATGTCTGTTTTGCTGGAAAGGTCTGCACTGGTACAGACTTTCTTGAAGGGGTGGGGGGGGGGGGGGGACTTGTGAGTGACTCGAGACAAATAAATCATCCAGGAAACAGATTCTGTTCCTTTGGGGGCTCTTGCTTCAGAATGTCCTTCTACAGATCAGGAGGACAAAGGGAAATCAGGGATGTGTAGCTCAGTAGGTTAGGAATCAATATGCAGTAGGTTGTGGGATTGAATCCCCTTAGTAGAGCCTTAATTCCTGCTGCTCAAGGGACATTGCTGGCTTTACCCTGAACTCTGCCCCCAAATCTAGTTCTCAAGTGTTTAAAGGTGTTTCCAAGGCGTCCTGTGCCAAAATGTGGAAATTAAATTATATACAATTCATCGATGTAAAAGGAATGGACAAGTCAACAGCAGCTAGGTCTGGCAGGTGGTCTAGAAGGTGATCTAGAAGGTGATCTAGAAGGTGGTCTACGAAACTGCTGGCTCCGGGAAGATAGTGACATTGATTAAGCGTTGGGGGGAAACAAATACTAAGTAATAAGTCAGTTACTACTGAAGTGCAAATTATGGACAAATATAGTTACCGCTTCAGATAACAGATGCATCACGATTCATTAATGATGAACAAAGATGAGATCAGTATTTCACTTGTTCTTTCAGTAGGTCACACAGGTTTACAGAATTAATAGATATAGTAACAAATATAGTAATTATTTGGGGGTAAAAGCCATCATCATAATTCATTGATGATAAACATGAGATCAGTATGTAACTAAGACTTAGTTTGTGGTTCATTAATACACAAATAATAGATTAATTCTACACTGTTTGTGCCCCCTACAGTAAAACATTACCGACGTTTCCTTCCTCTCAGACAACAGGCACAGAAACACTATCGGTATTTGAATTGTTGATTTGCTGAAGCCGGCCTCTGGTCTGCAGCCAGGAATGAGTATCAAACATGGGAACCTGCACTGAAACACGCTCATCATAAGCACAGGCTAAGGTGGGCTGCGGGCTGGGGCGGAGTCCACATGGACCAATCAGAAACGACGGCAGCCCAGGGGATTGTGGGAGAGCTGCCGGCAGGATGATGGCACCTTGATTTATTTCCTTTCGTCCCATTTCCTTTCTTCTCAAAGGTCTTCATTTTTAAAAAAACAGCATAATGAGAAGGTAATGAGCGCAGAGGCCCTGCGGAGGGCAGCCCCTACTGCTGCACCCTATGAACTCACACACTATTCACTCTTTTAGGGCAATCTTTGGGAGTGATCACCCCCCCAATCAAAATAACCTCTTCCTGGGTCTGGCTGTGGTTCCAGTACCTTCCACTCGAATCAGAATGGAAAGCGCCCTTTACAATAAGCAAGGCTAGGCTGTTGTACCCTTCAATAAATAGCCCTGATGGCCCTAAACTGCTTTGCTAGAGTGCCCAGTTGAGCTAAAACCTTTGGATTAAATTATCAAAGTGAAACGCTGAGGTTGTGTTGGTGCAGTAGAACAGGTGTGGGAATGTGCAGGAGTGCAAATTGCAGGCACACCCTGGTGTTCCAGGTGCACGGAGCAAGTCAGGCAGGGATTAGGAGGCGAGTGTCACCCCACATTTGCTGCTGGGACCCAAGTTACAAACGTTATCGCAGTTACACAGACCCTTGGGCTCCTTTTCAAGCTGCTACTAGTTCCGATGGTTTTGGGGATCTGCAGGTAGTACACTGCACACGCCACAGTGGATCTGCAGGTAGTGCCCTGCACACCACGGGAGACCTGCAGGTAGTGCACTGTGCACGCCACAGTGGATCTGCAGGTACCGCACTGCGCACGCCACAGTGGATCTGCAGGTACCGCACTGTGCACGCCACAGTGGATCTGCAGGTAGTACACTGCACACCACAGGTCATGGACCTCATTTTGATTTGTTTGGTTCTGGGTCAAACACTGGCCTTTCGAGGAATATTACCTCGCGCCTTCCGCAAATAGAGTTGCTTGTAATCCTTTCGTTCACACGGTTCTTACAATGGCCTGTCTTTAGACTTATGGTTTTGTCCAATCACTCGACTGGGACCTTTTTGGAGTATTCGAACCTTGTCCACAACCACTCAGCCCTGCTACACATTCAAAAAAACCATTTTTAATGTCTGTGAGCTTTGTGGCCAGACTGGCAGCCGTCACAGTGTGGCTGGGGTTCTCTGGGTGGACAGACATGACCCATGATATGGAGGCAGACTGCGCAGAGTGACAACACACCTGGAAAGTCAGTGGAGGATGACACGAGACCTTTTGTTTTCTTCTTGACATTCAGAAGTAGAATCAGAACTTTCCACATCCATCTGTGACAGAGATAAAACAGGAGCTGGCGAGCCTGTAGAACTTTCTTTATAGTCCCTCCATGGACTTTTCCAGAAGAATAAAGACAAACGAGCTGTGATTTCGCTGTTGGCACGGCAACCCCCCTCCATGCCAGAGCGGAGACTTAAAAGGACCTTCCGCTCATCCCTGCGTCCAAACAGCTCTGTGCGGCTGATAACGAGCGGGAAAGAAAACAGAACTCCGGGAAGTGAAGGGAAGAGTAATGAAAGAGGGATGAAAGAGGGGCGATGCAGGCAATTTAAGGTAATCCGATTAGCAGTTAATCCCACAGTCCGAGTTCAGTGGCTGACAGACTTTGAGACAAATGTTTACTCCTCGACTGTGGTAACATATCCTGCTCCTTCTGGTACCCCCCCCCTCCCCTCTGAAAACAGTGACAATGCTCTCGTATCCATGGGGAAGCTCAGGTCACATGACACACCTGACCAGGCAGCTACCGCCAGTCCCAGCTGACTAATCATGAGGGGAAGCTCATGGTACCGGTCTGGTCGCGGTCCCACTGCTGGAGACGTAGATCTTGAAAATTTGGAATCTTTGCCATCTTTCTGTCTTTCCTCTGGGTTTCCGTCACTGCCACTGGGCTGGGTGGATGTGAAGGCTAGGAGTCGTATGCTGCATTACCACACATGGCAAACAGGGGGCACTGTGTCTGTCCTGGAAAACCCAGCAGGCAGTTTCAGAGGACTGAATTCACCCGCCATATAGGAGGTTTCTAAGTAACGGAATTAAAGGATGGATTTCAGGTCCTAATAGAGCCTTCTGATCACTTAATCTCCTTCACAAAGGCTTGCTCTCTCCTCGCTCCTCTCCCTACTTCCCCACCCCCCCAACCCCAGAATCCCCAATTAAAGCCTGACAGGCTTGGGGGAGAGTCACCCCCGTTGAGCTGAGCTGTAGTATCTAGGTACTATCCCGCCCCCCCCAACATTCACCCCTCCTGTTCAGCTGAGCTTTAGCGTCTAAGTGCTACCCCCCCACTCCAATCTTCACCCCCCGCCCCTGCCCCCCCCCCAGTGCTGCCCGCAGTGCCGATGGTGCATGGTTATCATATGGAAACTTCTGGGGGGGGGTGGGCAGAATGAATGGACCAGTGCGGAGCTCGGAAACCTGGCCTGTTTGCCTTGAGCTGCTCCAACACCCCATTAATCCCTCTGTGGATGGCACCCCCCGGGGAGGGGGGGGGGTCTGCCTCAGCTTTTCCCAGCTATGCTTCTTGAAGAGTCTGGAAGCTCGGGTTGGTGGGTGATTATATTTTTTTTTGGGGGGGGGGGATGCCGTATGAAAAGTATTTTATGATTAAACGGCTTGGGGGAGGGGGGGTTGGAGTAGGAAGTCAACCCACTTCCATGCCTGTGCTCCTCTAATGATGTGGGAAGACTTTTCCCACCTTCTCTTCCTGGGGAGAGCCCAAGCTTTTACCCCCCACCAAATACAATGAAAGGCATAGGTATATGGCCTGATTCTTAGTGGACCATGTCGTTTCTGGTCCTGGTGGGGCTGGACCTCAAACCTCGGTTCCCTTGCATCAAATCAGATGCCCATCTGACACACACACACACAGATGCATTTTGTGCCATTAAGCTCAGTCTTGTCTCGCCGTTTCATGTCTGACAAGTAACAGGGCATCAGTGAGGGAGGTGAAGGGAGGAGAGGGAGCTGAGCACCGCTTATGAGAAGCACAGGGGGGTCGCCTGCCCGTAGCTGCTCTGGGCTACTCCTTCAATCATTCACCTTGTCGTCTCAGCTCTGTCCAACCCCGGTCCCATTCCCTCGCGCCACCCTCGGAGAATCACACCTCCTATGTTCCCTGTTCTGTGTCCGATGCTAAGTGATGATGCCGAGGAAATGGCTAAAAGCATTGCACTCCAGTTGTCGACCCTGGGAACCAATATGTGTCAGCTGGTCCCTTGTTGCTCCAGGATTGGCCCCTGGTAGGAGCGGGAAGACCGTATATTATGGGAGCGAGACAGAGCACATGGCTATGTAATCCGCAGTGGCCCATGATGGAAAATGCAGGGGCTCATGCTTCCCCGAGTAACCGTAAAGGTGGCCTGCTGCCAATGGTGAGTGTTAAAATCGATCTGCGTGAGGTGCTGCTTGCAGAACCCTGTGTGTCTGCTGTTGGGGGGAGGGGGCAGCAGGGCCTCTCCTGTGGTCTTGACTTTGCTAGTAGTATTGTTGGTAAGTCAAGCTTCCTGCCGTGAGCTAAACTGTTTGATGGACACTTTCTCTCCTCTTGGGTCTCTGCGTTGTTGGAGAGTCACGTCTCTGTGTGTCTGAATTTTTCTTCCTAGTGTTACATAGGAGTTTCTGCTGCGGGAGGATTCTCTAAGGTCGGGGCGGGGTGGTGGTCACCAGAGGTTGATTACACTCACGTATAGAGATATGGTCAGAGATAGAGTCATTTTGATTAGCTGTTACCGCTGCTCATTGAAGATCTTCATTGCTTGGTATGTGACAACCATGTGTGGAGACTGGGCAGGACAAGGCAAACATGATAATTTGACCTCAGGGTCCCCTACTCCTCCACCTCCAAATACCCCCCACCACTACTCACCAACTTCATGCACAAATGCCAATATGGGTAGATGATGACAAAATCCTCAGGGGTTCAGGTTTCCACTGGTGGGAGAACTGAGCTGCTCAAAGAGCTGAACATAATAACCATCACAAAGGAAAGGCCATTTGACCCACCTGCTAGGGCACTTAATGTCGAGTTTAGAGAATTTAATCCTGCTCTTGCCAACTAATGAACTTGAAGACTGCATCATTAGGAAGCTAATCATATTTGTCAAGTGGGCTACCGCAAGCTAGTCATTCTTGGACTTTTGGGAACAACCAATAGGCTTTTGTTTTTATCAGTCCCATTTTAAAGCTTAATCACCTATTTTAGGGTTTGCGGTGATGCAGGGTGTGGACTGTGTCTATCTTACAGTTTGGTTACCGGGAGCTGGGCCTTCTCCTCATAGCATGCTGGGATTCTGCTCCGCTTATCCATCCTCACAATCTTGTTCTCTTTCTCCTTTCTGTCCTACCCACCCTTTGGAAACCCTAACCCCCCACCACCGCAGTGGTTCATCACCCTTCCAGACCTCTTCTTCCTTCGCCCCCACCAGGTGGTCTTCCTGCCGGGGAGGTTGGGGGGCAGACGACAAATGGGGCCCTCACACCACGGCTCCAGGTGTGGCCGGCACTCCCAGCTGCGTGCGTCCGGCTTGCACATCTGGAAAGCTCCGAGCCAGAGACAGGACAGCGGCAGGCTGAGGGGTGACTGGGGCGGGACGCTGGGGGCGGCGCTGGCGGGATGCCCACTCTTGGGGTTTCCTGTTGGCTTTTGGGGCAGGGGGCATGGAAACCATGAGATGAATTTACGTATTTTCTCAAGCCGCCATGCTCGGTACGGCCGTGTCTCTTAGACCCTCTCTGCATGAATAATTCATGTGGGACCGTTCTCTGACCGGGGAAGGAGGGCACTGTGTTTTGCCAGCTGAATGATGGGTCACAGTTAACCCTTTCAGGAGGGGGTTCACTTCTGAGGAGCAGAGTCTGGAACGAGTTCAGCAGCGAACCTCCCTGTCAGTTCCTGCTTCCAATCATTTCGATGTTCCTTTTGTTTATGTAGGACTCTGAGAAATCAGTGCTAACCGCAGTGGGAGAGGGACCGTGCACGTGTTGTTGGAAAAAGCCGAATTCCTGCTCTTTGTTTTGCTCAGGACTGCAGGAACACTGCGGCGTTGAACATGCAGGAATCTGAGGGGGGAAAGCTAGAAGACAGGCTCCAGCAGGGGCATCTGAAAGCGGGGCAGTGAGAAAGGAGACTACACAGCAGCTGCACATTCATTCAATGAGACGGGTGTTATGGGCACCCCCCACCAGAATGGTCCACATATGTACAACTGTACTACTATACTACCCTGCAAGGGGAGGGGGTCACATTGCTGGGTCACAGCATCGCATGCAGTACCGCTTCACGGGTCCGGGGAGCATTTTGCATCAGGTTCACGCTTTCTAGATACTGCCCTCACTGTGGAACCAGACCCCCCCCCCATACCCAGCTGGTCTATAGCGGTAATGGAGGTCCTTCATACTAAAGACCAGAGTGCGGGGGAGTGGGGTAGAAATAGAGGAAACAGGAATTGTCCTCCCTGGGTAGGTGCTTTGTACCTGGTGGGAGACAGTGGGACCGGTGCCCAGATCAGTTCCACACTGCTAGCAACCGGAAGCTTCCACACCTGGACTGCATGCTACCCCCCTCCCAAGCCCAGCTGTAGAGACAAGACACAGCAGCTGGACCCCCCTCCTTGCCATCTGATCTCCATCAGTCTGTACACCATCCTTCCCCAAACAAAAACTCCCTACATCCTATGTATCACAGGTAATGAAGGCTAATGTCACTGGTTTACGGAATCAGGGGGACGTGGGAAGAGGCATGAGCTCTAGCCCAACCAGCAGGAGGAGGGTTAGGAGCACGCAGTGCCGTTTCCAGCACTAGGGGGCAGAGTTTAATATCAGGGAAGAGAGCCTGATTGGTCCAAAACCAAGGTAATAAAAGCCCAAGTGATAAGCAGCAAGCCCCCGTGAGTTACGGGTCCGTCACCAGAGTGACATTAATATGTATATCAAAATATCACCATCCCACAGTCTAACGATATTCAGTCACTTGCATGCAGTTAATCTGGATTTGATTACACACACCATTAATTTACGTGCACATACTGTTGATGTGGCTATACAAATGTTTATTTTACTTGCATACACTGTTTATTTAATAATTTCCTGCACATTCACTACACAACATTCTATTTCCTTTTGGCTCTATACCAGGGATCCACACTGTACATCCATGGGAGTCACTGCTACTGTGCCGCTGTAATTCATATAAGTAACCACTTCACTGCCGGGACTCATTAGCCATGTGAGTCACTGCAACCACACCGCTGGGACTCATCAGCCATGCAAGTCACTTTTACTACACTGCCATGACCAGCCATACGAGGAACTGCCACTACACTGGTGGGACGATTTAGCCATAGGAATCACTGCCATCAGCCATGTGAATAACAACACCATTGGGACTCATTAGTCATGTGAGTCACTGCCACCACACTGCCATGACGCATCAGCCATACAAGTAGCTGCCACTACACCACTGGGAGGCTCATTTGCCATGCAAATCACTGCCATCAGCCATGCGAGTAACAACACTGTTGGGACTCATTAGTCATGCGATTCACTGCCATCAGTCACGTGATTAATGACATCAGTGGGACTCATTAGCCATGTGAGTCACTGCCATCAGCCATGTGAGCATCTGCCGCTATACCGCTGGGACTCATCAGCCATGTGAGTCACTGCCATCAGCCATGCGAGAAACTACACTGCTGAGACTCATTAGCCATGCGAGTCACTGCCATTAGTTATGCAAGTAATTGCCACGACACCACTGGGACTCATTAACCATGTGAGTTACTGCCATCAGCCATGTGAATCACTACCACCAAGCCACTGTGACTCATCAGTCTGTTTCTTCATTTAGGTCACTAGAGACTCATTGGCCCTTAATGTTCTATGAGGTGTGAGGCGGGTGGGGCTTTTCACTGCCTCTCGCCTTGCAAAGAGTATCTGATTCCGTTGGAGAACTGCGTTCCATTTTAATGGCACGTTCCTGCTGTCTCAGACAAAACCCTCATCCAAACTAAATGCTCATGAAACTTTCACTTACACAAAAATGTTCTGAGGGCATAAGGAAAAATGATTGGTTGAGAGATATCTCCAATCAGGTTGTGGAGGAGGTGGATCCATGCAGCTAGAGGAGGCGGGTCAAACCAATAACATGTCTTGGTCCCACATCCTCTAGTTGCTTGGACCCACCTACTCTATATCCGCCGTGATCCACAACCCATCGGCTCTGATCCTGACCCATTCACCATGATCCCGACTCATCTGCCACGCAGCCGTAACTCAAAATAGCCATCACTGTCCCTCGTGAAGAGAAGCACCCCCTGGTGGCAATCATGCCCCCTTCCCCTAATGGAAAAAACACACCAACCCCCCCCACACCCCTGGAGAGCACGGAACAAGGCCTGCAGGACACGGCTGAGCTTTAATTAGCACCCATGAGCCAGTGTGCTACAATAAACGCAGTCCTGGCGGCTGAAAGTGATATTGTACGATTTACGATGAGAATAAGTGATTCCCCAGCCCTCGGCACGCAGCAGAAATAGGCCCGTGTGCCGATGCTGACTGGCCAAGTAGCTGCCTCAGCTGCCCATTCTTGCTAGTTAGGGGCGACAAGGAGGAAGCATTTTGGCTTCTCAAACACATGTCACTGAGGCTGCCCCCCTCCTCCATGGAACTGAGGGGATGGTCTCCCTGAAGACTCGAGCCCCTCTACTTTTAGAATGATAGGGGACATTTGCCAGAGTGACAGTTCCACCGCACTATGGTGGTATGTTCCATAAGTGTGTCCCCACATATACAGCACAGACTCTGCCAGTCAGTGAAAGCGAATGGGGGAGGTTCTGGGGACGGAGGAAGGACGTCCAAGGGACATGGGGGAGGTCTACTTTCCCAGGCTCATCATAAAAGGCACCCCCGCCCTTGCTGACACACCTTTCAGCAAGGGCTGCAAAGTTGTCGCCCTTGCGGTGCCAAATCAAAATGCCTCGGGGAAGGATTCATAGGTGTCTGGGTGGTGGGGTGGGAGTGGTGGGGGCTAATGGCAGGCTCCATGCCTCGGGAATCTGAAAATGTACACTCCGGCTACGAAAATAAATGGACATGCAATGGGAATGCTGGAGGCTTGTCCGTTATCGGGTGTGAAAATGCCTCAGAGCCCCTCCCTGCTGACTGAGTTGGTGCCCCCCGACCCGAATGCCCAATGACTACTTTCCTTTTACTTCCCCTTGGGGAAAATGGTAAACATGCAGGGCGCAGCAGGCTTGCTGTGAAGATAATAGGGGATTAGCCTCACACTTATTACCTTTGACTGGCCGGATCCCAGTCACCAGACACCAGCTCTGACACTGACCTGGTTGGACAAACTGGGGCATGCAAGGGCCTGAAAGGACGCCCCCCCGCTCCAGATGAGAAATACTTCCGGGTCGGCCTAATGCCAGCCAGCCCCCCATGTCTATGGCAGTGCCAGCTTTGTTCACAGTGTACTCAGTGTTTACACTCAGCAATTACGATGCCCGCCTCCCGGGTGCCAAACTGTGAAGGTGATAATTAACCTTGGAAAGTGTTAGCTGGGTGATTAAGAGAGGAATTATTAATGAGTGGTCGAGTGAACCTGATAAGCCTGAACGAGGGATTGGATCATTAAGCCTGCTGGTGCTTAGCAGTCGCAGGGATGGGAGATATTGGGGGCAATGAAGGGGTGGAGAGAGTAAGAGACAGGGAGAATGATAGAGGGGGAGTTCTGGGGGGTAGGTAATGAGAGTGACACCCCACAGGTATGACGAGGTGTTTCTGAAGGGGGACACTGGGGAGAGACCCTGGGGAGAGAGACTGAGGATACATACTGAGGAGAGACACTGAGGAAAGACAATGAGGAGAGATACTGAGGAGATACTGGAGAGCGACCCTGGGGGGAGACCCTGGGGAGAGAGACTGAGGATACATACTGAGGAGAGACACTCAGGAAAGACAATGAGGAGAGATACTGAGGAGAGACACTGAGGAGAGACACTGAGGAGAGACAATGAGGAGAGACACTGAGGATATATAGTGAGGAGAGACACTGAGGAGATACTGGAGAGCGACCCTGGGAGGAGACCCTGGGGGGAGACCCTGGGGAGAGAGACTGAGGATACATACTGAGGAGAGACACTGAGGAAAGACAATGAGGAGAGATACTGAGGAGAGACACTGAGGAGAGACACTGAGGAGAGACAATGAGGAGAGATACTGAGGAGATACTGGAGAGCGACCCTGGGGAGAGAGACTGAGGATACATACTGAGGAGAGACACTGAGGAGAGACACTGAGGAGAGACACTGAGGAAAGACAATGAGGAGAGACACTGAGGAGAGACACTGAGGAGAGACAATGAGGAGAGATACTGAGGAGATACTGGAGAGCGACCCTGGGGAGAGAGACTGAGGAGAGACACTGAGGAGAGACAATGAGGAGAGATACTGAGGGGATACTGGGGTGAGACATGATCACTGTCAGAGCCGTGCCACATTTCCCAAAAGAGAGACGCGTGGTGTGCTGGGCATGGCAGCCTGGCTTATCTGTGGGGTGCTAATAAAATGGCCCGGTTCTAGCCTGCAGCCCCTCTGTGCTTTTTCACAAGGCTCACTCGCTGAACCACTGCTTCCTGAAAGAACGTTCATTAAAAGCATCAGCTGCAGGGCCGTATACAGGGGTGGGGCCACATGGGTAAAAGATATGATTGGCAAATTATAATTATGAATTATGGTCCCTCCTATGCCCCCCACCTTAAAAATTCCAAGCGTTGCTCCCGATTAGCTGGTGGTGTCCATAGCCAATCATCTACCTTGCAATTTAACACATTTATCCTCTCTCAAAGGTACAACAGAAAAGCGCCCTGGGGCTTGTGTCAGGTGACCTTGGAACCCTGCTCGTTATATGCTGCACACCGTCGCCATGGCGCTGGCCACTTTTGCTCTCACAGCGCTGTGTTTGGCCCAGAGAGGTTCATCGTAATGCATTCTGAGCCATGACCTGGGCCTAATTGCTCCGGCGCTCTGCCTGCAGAGGAATGCGTTGGTCTGATCTCCCAGTACGGCGTTCAGACCAGAGCACTTGTCTGCCCGCCTCGGCATCTGGCGAGTGACAGATGTGGTTTGCCTGGTTACCACGGAGACAGCTGTTAATCTCCCTCAGGGTATCGACGTGGGGGGTGCAGGACGCATCAGCAGGGGTCACTGGGGGTCGAGTGGTTTCTGGAAACACCTCGGGGTCACAGGGAAGATTGTCCAAATTTAATCCCAGTGATGCATTTCTGTGACTCTTCTGTCCTGGGAAGGATCTTCAGGATGGCAACTGATGGTCTGGAATGAAGGAAAAAGGCGCAAGAATCTCAGAGGACAGGGCCTGGATATGGGGGCATATCGGGCAGGGGGGTGTCCTTTGCCGGGGTTAGGGGACAGGGCAGGGAGGGGCCATTTTTGAAAGACGAAAATAGAAATGTAAGGCGGGTACAGGTGATGAGGGTGAGTTATTCCAGGGCAGGTGTGGGATTTGGGAACAGGGACCAGAGGAAAAAGGACTTCAGGGGTCAGGTAAATCCGTCCATCCATCCATCCATCCATCCATCCATCCATCCATCCATCCATCCAGTGAGCCAGCCAGCCAGCCAGCCATTTTCCTCAACTCCTTTCCAGTACAGTGCTGCAAGGGGCCTGTAACATGAACAAAGAAGCAGTAGGAATAAGGATTATTGTGAGTCCATGAATTCAGTGTGAGTCCATGAATTCAGTGCGAGTCCATGAATTCAGTGCGAGTCCATGAATTCAGTGCGAGTCCATGAATTCAGTATGTATGAATTCAGCTTTAAGGGGGTGAATGATTTGGCTGACAGATCATGATAAACACACTGATATGGAGACCATACAGACATGCGAGTTCCTCTGCTTTTCTTTGATGAGACAGAAATGTCACCCGATGGCATCAGGTGGTGAAATGTTAAGGCAAAAACAAGACTCATGTTACTGGGTGGGATGTTATTTGGGAGTCTGGAGCACCAGAGGTAAACATGAGAGTGTGAAGATTCCCCGTCAGCTTTCCATTGTCTGAAAATAAAATAAATTGTGGTTTCATTTTTAATGGAGTAGTAAAAGTTTTAGTTCTTTTTCATTTTTTATTCAATTTAATTAGCATTTAGGCACCATGGCAGTAAAATGTTTATATGTATCTCTTGCTAAAACGACGCGTCAAAATGACCATTTTGGGCACTGCCCCCCCACCCAGATTGTGTTTCCATGACCAAAGCCCACTTTAATAAGGATGTTTTGCTCAGGAATCACATTAAGCACACTGATGCTCTTGCAGATCTGTTTATTTCTCGGCATAAAGAAACACGACGTCGGGAGAGGAGCTGCAGTTGATTAGTAGAGTCTGTCGAGGATCCTGAGAGACTTGAGGGGCGGGTGGGGGGGGGGGGGGGGGCTCCAGGTCTCACCTCTACTTCTCCGGGGTGAGGAATGTGAGTGAGCTGCCAGTCCCCTCTATCCCATCAGCAGGGAAATCACAGCAGAATTCCAAACAATCATTGGCTCCCTGCCAGCTTATGAGATCACGGGCCCCCACCTGTCACCCCTCCCCCCCCCCCCCCCCCCCCCCCCCCCCGACACACACACACACACACACACTCATACACACACCCGGGATGGGTCTACACCCACAGCTGTTTTAGTGGGAATATTATCTGGTCATGTGAGAAGCATGTCATATTGAAAAGGACCCAGTGTCCAGCTTCCAGCTCTTGACTGGGTCCCTGGGGGGGGCCTGTCTGGGTGTTGGGGGCCGGAAATCTGTGCTGAGAGGCAGCAGAGCCTCACCAAGAAATAACTCACCACGAAACTGGACGGTCCACCAAGAAGGCCTTCAGTGCACACAGAAGCAGTGCCCCCCAGGGGTGATTTCACGTGTAAGCAGTCTGGTGAACAGAATCATCTCCTCCATTGAGTTCATTTTCCTAGATCTGCTCTGGCGGGTTCCCCGAAGCCTGTTGTGATGGCCTGGTGCAGACTGGGAGCTCCACGTTGTTATGTGATGCTCTCAGGCTCACTTTGTCTCCCGGAGGCATGAAACATATCCGAACAAATGGGTGGGGTCACAGGACATGTCATAGGGACACAGGCTGACATGTCCCATGTCTTTGTCCTATGTGACAGCCTTTTTCAGAGGATCTCTCTGCTGCTTTACCCGCATGCACACCCCCATGCATGGGGGAGGAAGAATATACACTCGTATATTACACTGGGGGGGCGGGGCGGGGGCTGGGGGTAAACACTCTATTATTACACTGCGGGAATAAACACCCATCTATTACACTGGGGGATAAACAACTATTTATTACACTGGGAAATAAACACTTATTTATCACACTGGGGAATAAACACCCATTTATTACACTGGGGGATAAACACTAGATTATTACATTGTGCAGATAAACACCCATTTATTATACTGTGGAATTAACAACCATTTATTACACTGTGGAATAAATAGCCATTTATTACACATTCATTGTAATGCTGTACACACAGATCCTCCTGCTGCAGGTTAATTGGTGTTCAGGGTGATAATCCCACACCTTTACTGTAATGCTGTACACATAGGTCTTCCTGCTGCAGGGTAGTTGGTGGTCAGTGTAACACTCCCACACCTTTACTGTAAAGCTGTACACATAGGTCTTCCTGCTGCAGGGTAGTTGGTGGTCAGTGTAACACTCCCACACCTTTACTGTAAAGCTGTACACATAGGTCTTCCTGCTGCAGAGTAGTTGGTGGTCAGTGTAACACTCCCACACCTTTACTGTAATGATTTACACACAGGTCTTCCTGCTGCAGGGTAGTTAGTGTTCAGTGTAACACTCCCACACCTTTACTGTAATGATTTACACACAGGTCTTCCTGCTGCAGGGTAGTTAGTGTTCAATGTAACACTCCCACACCTTTACTGTAAAGCTGTACACACAGATCTCTCAGCATAGGAAATACAGCATTAGAAGGCATCGTTGTGGGTGTCATTCTGAAGTTAAATACAATTCATCCCACATCAACGCAGGACATCTGCCCCTTCTGCAGTGAGAGCCCGCACTCGAACCCAGAGCCACTCATCCTCCGCAGCTCAATATGGAGTAAAGCCACATTCCTCTGGGACGTTCAGTCACAGAAGCAGAAAGGTAAAGGTCACTTTATTTTCAGACTTATATTTTGAAATGTGGAGTGCGGGGGTGCAGTAGAGAGAAAACTGTCGTGGAAAAAACTAAGAGACCACAGCACAATATTTTGTTTCCCTCCTTTTTCAAGTTACGAGTGTGTGTGGGTATATATGCTTCTTCTCTGCTTCTCCTTAATGAAGAGCTTCTTCCTGGCTTTATGGGACCTCAGTCCTGCTTCTAGAAGCCCGATACGACCTGTCAGCAGTGCACTTCACACCCGCACTTAATGTTTCCCATTCACTCAATGCCATCCACCGATCTTACTGCCATCTGCCAGCAGAACCATAATTAAACCAGGATTTAAAATGCAAATTTGTTTGAAAATATTGAGCAGTGTCTTACTGTTTCCATGGGTTTTGAGGGTTCTGGTGATTTTAATACAGAAACAGGTTGAAAATCCCATTTCAAAGACCTTACAGAAGGACGTAAAGTACTTTAAGTGTGCTTAGCCGGTGTGAAGAGGATGTTACATGCTGAGACATGGTCCTGCTCTCTCTGAAAGCCAGTTCCCTGCCACTTGGTAAGCAGCTGGCTTCTACTGGGCCCTTAGATGTTCCTGAGTCCAGGTACAATAGAACATCACAGATTTTTAACTTTTACATATGCCACTTGTACCATGCACTTATACCGTAAATATACAATGGCGTAAAGTTTAATTTTGTATGACTCAGATTCCTTGCATGGTAAGAAAATTTCGATTCAATGTTTGAATGCAGCACAAAAAATACTTTAGGATTCCCCACTTTCGATTTGTGTGACAAAAAGCCAGTGAATATTTGTTGAGTGGTTCTGCTGCGTTTCGGTATGGCCCACGCACTGCGCCAGTCCGCAGTCCAGGCGGAGACAAGGGCCAAACCAAACAAGCAGGGCAGCCCAGGTTTGTTTTGGACGCAGACCCTGTTTGGGGTTAGACGTACCCCTCTGGGAAGCCGCAGAGGGCAATTAACACAAATCAGTGACTCCAGTCGAGCCACTAAGAGACACACTGCCGACTGAGCAGTGGCACTAAGACTGCCCCCTGCCTGTAAGTAGACACTGCACCAGCAGGGGTCACCCTATCAAACTATGATGAGTGAAAAACTGGAGCAAAAACCTCAGTGAACATACTGAATGCAGATGGACAACCATTCCGGAAGGTTCTTTGGGTTGGGATTTTCACACAATGCAATGGAAAGTTGACTTGGTCTTTGAGAAAAAGTGGCAAAGGTGTGACGGCTTCACAGTGCTGTCTGCTTGTCCTAGGACGGAGGGGGGGGGGTGGGCAGCAGAGCAAAAAAAAGGCATTGTGGGAAGTGTGATGGAATGAGAAACGTCCCCAAACGTATCAGGTGCTACACATCCTGAAGGATCATGGGGGGTGGGGGGGGGGAAGCCAAACTAAAATTTTTGTCCTCACTTGTGATTGTAGGGGTGTAGTTGGGAATGTGGGGGGGTAACCAACTAGCAGGGAAACTGGACACTGAAACCCAGATGGGGGGGGTCTCAGTCAGTCAGACTCAGAGGGGTCTACAGCCTCTGCGGAGATCAGGAGCAGCCTTTGATCACTCACCCCCCCCCCCCCCCCCAATACGCACTGACGCTGGAACCCAACACTGAAATGGTTTGGGCGGGGGGGGAGGGGGGCTGGAGATTATGGGCTGGTTTTCACGTCTGAAGGACGGCGGCAGGGGCATGAAGATCCGGGTGGTGGGGGGTTCCAAAGAGCCTACAGGCTGACAGCCTCTTGGCCCATACTGAGGCTGATTAGGGGCCTGGACCCCCCCCCACGTAGGAATTGGAGACAGGGGAGCTGAAGGTCTAGTAATTTCATTTCTCACATTTACAACCTCTTTGTAACTATTGTGGAGGGGGTCAGAAAGTAAAACATGATGGGCCAGCTGCCGAATGATGGGGGGGCAGGGGGGGGGCGTCGAAGCTGGTATTGCGGGGGTCAAATTCGGACTCGACCAGTCCCAGTGTCATCACCTTGTTTTTCATACCCATCTCATCTCTCGGCGCTGCTATCAGAGGTGGGATCGGGTTGCGGTTTGGCCGTGGCGTGATTTACATGGGAATCCCGGGGTCATGCCACACACACATGCACATGCACATCCTGACACTAGCACGCTTGTGGCTACAGACGCTGCCGGCCTTCTCTAAATAGCATCAAAGACCAGGGTCATTAATATCGCGCACGTCTATATCTTTAATATCGCTGAGTCACCAGCTGGACTCTCCTGAGCGGTCCTCTGGGTCCTGAAGATAGCCCCTCCTAAATATGCCACCCCCCCTGAGGGGTCTGGGATGTCAGACACGTCACTGGGGTGTGACGGGGGTGGGGGGGGTAGTTTGAGGAGAGGATCCTGGAAATTGCTCCACAGAGACCCAACGGTCCGGTTCTCATAACATGACCGCCATGGGTCACGGGTGAACTCTCGTTCAACCCCCCTAATTATCCACAGCTACATACGTTGAGCAGACTGGTGGCCAGTTTGATCCCAGGTGTCGGGAACTGGAAACCTGTTTGCATCCTGTTTTCCCTCTGCCCGCACGGGACATTTTTTCACACTGTTTTTCAGACATTTGATTCTCGTTTGGATTTCTCCGTTTCTGCTGTTGTTCCCACTTTCCCTCGTCTCCCAATTGCTAAGGGTGGGACCCCCCAGTTTCCAGTGGCTGGGGAACCGGCTGGAGTAGTTATACATCGGCGTGTCCAATCGGAGTAATTAGCAGAGGCCGGGTAACAGACGCAGGTCCTGTAGCGACAGGTCGGCATTGCCGGGTGATGATGGGTTAGCTGACTCTGCATCTTAGGGATAAAGTGAGAGACACAAGTCCCCAGGGGACAATGTCCTCAGCTGTCACTGCCCTATGGAGCACATGTGCATTTTGCAGTATTTACATACAATGGTGTACTTCTTATATAACTTTGAACTCAGGAATAAGAGAAAACCTTTACTGGTAAATAATAAAATGACACGTTACCCACAAAGCAGAAAATGAACATTACGGACAAGGGGTTTGAGGGTGGAGAACAAGGTGGAAACTCCACTAGGCCAGTTGTCCTGTCAACGACTTGTCCCTCATCACTAATATTAGGATAAGCTCCAGCTACTCCTGCTCCTCCTGCTCCTCCTCCTCCAGCTCCTCCTCCTGCTCCTCCTCCTCCAGCTCCACCTGCTCCTCCTCCTCCAGCTCCTCCTCCTGCTCCTCCAGCTCCTCCTCCAGCTCCTCCTGCTCCTCCAACTCCTCCTGCCCAGACACCCATGTCTGCCTCACCCCCAGCAGCCCCTCTGTAACCATATAGCCGTTAGTTTGAGGTTTGCTCCTGCACGCATTTCCCTCCCAGCTATTTTCTGTTCCTTCCTGCTGCTTTAGTTAGTCGCGTCTTCTCTCATTCCTCTCTCTGCACATGATGCTGTCTGTCGAGAGAGGCTCTTCTTCTGATGATGATCAAAGTACCAAGAAGCATCTACAAGAGGGTGACACCTCAGGCCGTGACTTGCAGTCTAATTCAGAAATTTCTGGACAAAATGGCTTTTTTTTCAAGTGGTATGATATTATTGAAAAGTGTGGAGACACATAAACGCTTACATGGCCTTTAATATCAATACTCTATTCATTGAATTGATGTATTTGCAATTGATCTTTATAACTATTTTCAGACATTAATACGTACACGAATAATTAGTTATGTCTAAAATGAACTTCAATATGGCTGAATTGAAAAGAAAATTAGAAAAACATGTTGTGTCTCTAAATTTAATTAGTTTGGTCTTGCTGGACACTCGAATACAGCTGCTGGGTGGTCTCTCTGGAAATCTGGATTTTCCTCGAGCCATGGACAGTTTCACAGCATGCTGCTATTGGGTCCAACCACACCTGGGGTCCTGTGATAGACCCTCCTAAGCCAGAAGGCCAGGTAGAAGGAATCTATAAAGGTAAAACTTTGATAGAGGAACACAAGTCCTTATAGGACCGAATGTTCATATTGTGCACTTATAATAATTTAGGATTCAGGGCTGTACAATAAAAAAAAACACAAGGAAAAGATTTACGAACCGTACATCTGTAAAAATTAAAGGAGAGCCAGAACATAATTCCAGCATGCTTCACTTCAGCGGATAGCTCTGAAGCAGCATCGGCCTGCTTATTCTGATTTAGGACGATGTCAAGAAATATGAAACATACCAAGTAGGACAGACAAGCCAATATGCTTTTGGGGAAAGTCCAAAAAACAGGCCGGAACTCAAAGCCAGGACCCTTCAGTGGGAACATCCAAAGGACAGGCCGCACTTCATGACCAGGACCATCCAGTGAGAATGTGCAAAGATGTGCCTGGACCTCATGACCAGGACCATCCAGTGACAATGTGCAAAGACGTGCCTGGACCTCATGACGAGGACCATCCAGTGAGAATGTGCAAAGAAGTGCCTGGACCTCATGACCAGGACCATTCAGTGAGAATGTGCAAAGAAGTGCCTGGACCTCATGACCAGGACCATCCAGTGAGAATGTGCAAAGAACAGGACAGAACTCATGACCAGGATCATTCCATGAGAACATCCACAGAAAAAGCTGGATGTCATGAGCTGGGCCATTCAGTGGGAATGTATGAAGAACTTGCTGCACCTCATGGGCAGGACCATTCAGTCAAAAATGTTCAAAGAACAGGACAGAACTCGTGACCAGAACCATTCAATGGGAACGTCCAAAGAACAAGTTGGAACTCATGATCAGGCCATTCAGTGAGAACGTCCACAGAATAAGCCGGACTTCATAGCGAGGACCATTCCTTGGGAGGATCCCAAGGGCAGGTTGGAACTCATGACCACAGCCATTCAATGCGAATGTCCAAGGAACAAGGCAGAACTTAGAACCAGGGCCATTAAGTGGGAATTTCCAAAGAAAAGGCATGAAATCATCGGCAGAACCATTCAGTGAAAATCTCCAAAGAACAGGCTGGAACTCATAGCCAAAGCCGCTTCAGTTTTAAGAGAGTTTTACCGTCTCTAGACTTCCTGTCAAAGTTTGGGCCTCCATTCTCAGCAGCAACTGCAGGGCATTTCTGTGGCTTTCAGCATGTTTTTGGATGCGGGGGGGGGGGGGGGGGGGGATAAATGGTTTAGTGTCTCAATAAGCATGGGTCTGACTGTGTCTTACCTACAGCTGTGGTCTGCATGCTTGCTCCTGCAGGCCAGCGCATAATTAAAAGCATGTGTGGAAAACCACAATCAAATATGTCTAAGTCCAGAGAGACATTTGAACCTTCTGTTAGGATTATTGCACGCAAAACACCCTGTAACCCCTATTCTTCTGGCCCAAAAGAAAGCCAGGGTCCAGGGGTCTCAGATCCCCCTGGACAGTGGGGACAGGAATGTGAATTATGAAAAAATGGAACAAAAATATAAAAATGTGT